>NW_016804412.1:224247-230176 GCF_001698545.2 Rhinopithecus bieti
TTTTTTTTTTGTTGTTGTTGTTTTGTTTTTCTTGAGGCAGAGTCTCTTTCTGTCGCCCAGGAGGCTGGAGTGCAGTGGCGTGATCTCGTCTCACTGCAAGCTCCGCCTCCCGGGTTCACACCATTCTCCTGCCTCAGCCTCCGGAGTAGCTGGGATTACAGGCGCCCCGCGGCCGGCTAGTGTTTTGTGTTTTTTTTTAGTAGAGACGGGGTTTCACCATGTTAGCCAGGATGGTCTCGATTTCCTGACCTCGTGATCTGCCCGCCTCGGCCTCCCAAAGTGCTGGGATTATAGGTGTGAGCCACTAAGCGTGGTCCCCTTATGTTTTTTTTTTTTTTTTTTTTTTCAAGTGGTTTTATAGTTTGGAATCTCATGTTAAAGTCTTTAATTTAGTTTGAATTGATTTTATTATATGGTGAGAGATGGGGTCCAGTTTCATTCTTCTGCATATGAATATCTAGTTTTCCCAGCACCATCTTTGAAGAGGGTATCCTTTTTTCAGTGTATGTTCTTGGCATCTTGGTAATCAGATAGCTGTGAATTTGTTGATTTATTTCTGGATTCTCTATCCTGTTACGTTGGACTATGTGTCTGTTTCTATACCAATGCCATGCTATTTTGGTTAGTATAGTCTTATAATATATTTTGAAATCAGGTAATGTGATTCCTCCAGCATTGTTCTTTTTGCTCAGGATTGCTTTGGCTATTGGGGCTCTTTTGTGGTTTTATACAAATTATAAGCTCTTTTTTTTCTATTTCTATGAAAAACATCACTGATATTTTGATAGGGAAGGCACTGAATATGTAGATTTCTTTGAACAGTAATTTTAACAATATTGTCTTATTCATAAGCATGGGATGTCTTTCTATTTGCCTGTGATCTCTTTAGTTTCTTTCATAAGCATTTTGTAGTTTTTCTTATAGGGATCTTTCACTTCCTTGGTTAAATTTAGTCCTAGGTGTTTGATTCTTGTAGCTATTGTAAATGGGATTTCCTCCTTGTTCTCCATCTCAGCTAGATCATTATTGGTATGTAGAAACACTATTTATTTTTGTATGTTGATCATGGATCCTGCAACTATCCTGAGTTTCCTTATCTGATCTGAGTTTTGTGGTTATGTCTTTAGGTTTTTCTAAATATAAGATCATGTCATCTGCAAAGAGAGATAATTTGACTTCCCCATTTTCCAATTTGGATGTTCTTTAATTCCTTCTCTTGCCTGATTGCTCTGGCTAAGGCTTCCATTTCATTGTTGAATAGGAGTACTGAAAGTAGGCATCCTTACATTGTTCCAGTATTTAGAGAACAAGTGTTCAGCTTTTCCTCATTCCCTGTGATGTTAGCTGTGGTTTTATCATATACGGTCTTTATTATGTTGAGCTATGTTCCTACATGCTTAGTTTTTTCAGAGTTTTTACTGTGCAATGATATTGAATTTTATCAAATGATTTTACTGCAGTGGCAGATATGATCATATAATACTGAGTTTTGTTCTGTTAATTTGATGTAACATATTTATTTATTTGTTTATGGTGAACCATCCTTGCATCTCTGAAATAAATACCACTTTATCATGGTATATTATCTTTTTATGTGAAGTTGAATTTGGTTTACTAATGTTGAGGATTTTCCATCTAGGTTTTCAGGGATGTTGACCCAGAGTTTTCCTTTTCTGTTGCATGCATGTCTGTTTTTGGTGTTAGGGTAATACTGGACTCATAAAAAGATGTAAGGAGAATTCTTTCCTCTTGATTTTTTTTTGAAATAATTTCAGGGTAATTTGTGTTAGTTCTTCTTTATGAGTTTGGTAGAATTCATCTTTTCCATTGGTGGCAGATGTTTTTGGCCTATTGTTTGGTCTTCTGGTGGTGAACACATGTGCCTGAGGCGATGGAGAGTGTGTGGTGATTCCCAGGTTCCCAGTGGTGTGCTTGGGTACTGAGGTGGCGTGGTGCCAGCCCAAGTGGTCCTGTTCTCAGGACCCCCAGTGGTGTGCACAAGTGCAGGTGGTGGTGTACTGGACAGAGAGATCTCCAGGCCACCTGGCCGCATGCTTAGATGGCAGAAGTGGTGGTAGAGATGGAGGTGGGCAGGGAGAGCCCATCCTTAGGACACATGCCAGTGTACTGTGGCCCTGTTTCTGGTGGGGGTGGGGTTGTCCGTTGCAGCACCCCCCAGAGAAGTGGCTTTCAGGCTCTGGGGAGCCTATACTTTAACTCCCTTTGTCCCGAGTGCAGCCTTTCCAGTCCACTGCACTGCCTGTTGTTTGGGGTTTCTGACATCATGTGGTCTAAAGTGTTGGGAAACAGTTAAACTACGGAGTCCAGTTAGTATCATGCTGCTGCAGCCCTCTAGGCAAACATGGGGAAATGTCAGTGGGGGCTCCAGGGATGTAGTGAGGCAGGGGCTATTGGACCCCAAGGCAGGATGTGTCCTGGTGGGGTGGGGCTCTGAAAATGCCAATATACTCCGGATACTTGGGTCTTGGGGTATATCTGGGACCAAGTGTGATCTCCTTCCTTTCCCTGAAATCTTGTTATAATTGCTTATTAGTTTTAGTTTTTGTTGTTGCGGATTCTTTTAGATTTTTCCATAGATGATAATGTCATCTGCAAACAAAGACAGTTTTATTCCTTTTCTTGTCATTGTGTTAGCTAAGACTTCCAGTATAATCTTGACAACAAGTAGTGAGAGGGGATGTCCTTTGCTTATTCCTAACCTTAGGGAAAAAGCTTCTAATTTCTTCCGGTTAATAATGATGTTAGCTCTAGGTATTTTGTAGATATTCTTTACCAAGTTAGGAAGTTCCCTTTTATTTCTAGTTTGCTGAATGTTTTCATTATGAATGGGTTTAGATTTTATCAAGTACATTTTGTGCATCTATACATATAATTGTGATTTTTCTTCTTTAGCTTACTAATGTGATGGCTTACATTAATTGATTTTCTAATGTTGAGCCAGCCTTGCATACCCATTCATGGTTTTCAACTCTTTTCATACATTGCAAGTTTCAATATGCTAATATTTTGTTTAGGAATTTTGTACCTATATGAAACTTATTGGTCTATAGTTTTTTTATTCTGATAAAATACATTTCTCTTGTTTTGGTATTAGGATGGTGCTAGTCTCATGGAATTAGTTAGAAAGTATTCTTTCTGCTTCTATCTTACGAAAGAGCTTGTGAAGAATTGGTATAATTTCTTCCTTTAGTGTTTGTTAGGATTAATCAGTCAACCTATCTTGGCCTACTGCTTTCTTTTTGGAAGGTTATAAATTATTAATTTATAGGAAAGAGAAAGATAAAGGCATACAGATAGGAAGAGAGGAAATCAAACTATCTCAGTTTGCAGACAACATGATTCTATATCTAGAAAACTTTATAGTCTCAGCCCAAAACTTCCTTTAGCAGAAATCAACTTCAGCAAACACTCAGGAAACAAAATAAATGTAGACAAATCACTAGCTTTCCTATACATCAACAACAGCAAAGCTGAGAGTCAAAAAGAAACACAATCCCATTCAGAACTGCCACAGAAAGGAAAAAAATTAGAATACAGCTAACCGGGGAGGTGAGAGATCTCTACAATGAGAATTACAAACACTGCACAAAGAAATCAGAGATGACACAAACAAATGAAAAAATATTTCATGCTCATAGATAGGAAGAATCAATATTATTAAAATGGTAATACCGCCCAAAGCAATTTATAGGTGTAATGCTATTCCTATCAAACTACCAATGACATTCTTCACAGAGCTAAAATAAAAACTATTTTAAAATTTGTGGCTGAAAACCACTACCAATGACATTCTTCACAGAGCTAAAATAAAAACTATTTTAAAATTTGTGGCTGAAAACCAAAGCAAAAAAGATCTCAACCTAGCCAAGGCAATTCTAAGCAAAAAAAAAAAAAAAAAAGTGCTGACAGCATCACACTATCCAACTTCAAACTATACTACAGGACTACAGTAACCAAGAAAAGTATGTTACCAGCACAGAAACAGATACATAGATCAATGCAACAGAATAGAGAGCTCAGAAATAAAGTCACAAGCCTACAACTTTCTGATCTTTGACAAAGCTGAAAAAAACAAAGACACCCTATTCAATAAATGGTGCTGGGATAACTGGCTAGCCATACACAGAAGATTGAAACAGAATTCCTTATACCTTTCCTTATACCTTTCCTTATACCATATACAAAAATCAACTCAAGATGGATTAAAGACTTAAATGTAAAACCCAAAACTATAAAAACCCTGGAAGACAACCTAAGCAATACCATTCTGGACATAGGAATGAGCCAAGATTTCATGACAAAGATGCCAAAAGCAATCACAGTAACAGCAAAAAAATGGTAAGTTGATTCTAATTAAACTAAAGAGCTTCTGCAGAGAATAAACTATCAACAGAGTAAGCTTACAACCTACAGAATGGGAGAAAATATTTGTAAACTATGCACCTGACAAAGGTCTAACAAGTACCATCCACAAATAACTTAAACACATTTATAAGAAAAGACATACAATTCCAGTAAAAAGTGGGCAAAGGGCATGAACAGATACTTTTCAAAAGAAGACATACATGTGACCAACAAGCATATGAAAAAAAGCTTAATATCACTGATCATTACAGAAATAAAAATAAAAACCACAATGGGATACTATCACACACCAGTCAGAATGACTGTTACTAAAAGTGTAAAATAACAGATGCTGATGTGAGTGTGGAGAAAAGGGAGCCCTTATACACTTTTGGTAGGAGTAGAAATTAGTTCAAACATTATGAAAACAGTATGGAAATTTCTCAAAGACCTAAAAAAAAGAACTATCATTCAACCCAGCAACCCCATTACTATGAATTTACTCAAAGGAATATAAACCATTCTACCATAAAGACACATACATGCATCTGTTTATTACAATAGTCACAATACTATTTATACTATTCACAATAGTGAATAGTGAATATTATAACATTATAATAATGTTGTAATATTGTGAATATTACAACACTATTCACAATAGCAAAAACATTAGATCAAACTAAGTGTCCATCAGTGGCAGTTTGGATAAAGAAAATCTGGTGGTTTCCGTTCCAAGATGGCCAAATAGGAACAACTCCTGTCTGCAGCTCCCAGAGTGATTGATGCAGAAGACAGGTGATTTCTGAATATCCAACTGAGGTACCTGGTTCATCTCATTGGGACTGGTTGGACAGTGGGTGCAGCCCACGGAGGGCGAGCGGAAGCAGGGCAGGGCATCGCTTCACCCGGGAATCGCGAGGGGTCAGGGAATTTCCCTGTCCTAGTCAAGCGAAGTCGTGACAGACCCGACCTGGAAAAATGGGACACTTCTGCCCAAATACTGCACTTTTCCCATGCTCTTAGCAACTGGCACACAAGGAGATTCTCTCCCCTGCCTCCTCAGGGGGTCCCACACCCATGGAGCCTTGTTCACTGCTAGCGCAGCAGTCTGAGATCGACCTGCAAGTCTGCAGCCTGGTGGGGGGAGGGGCATCCACCATTGGTGAGGCTTGAGTAGGTAAACAAAGCGTCTGGGAAGCTCGAACTGGGCAGAGCCCACTGTAGCTCAGCAAGGCCTACTGCCTCTATAGACTCCACCTCTGTGGGCAGGGTTTAGCTCAACAAAAGGGAGCAGAAACTTTTGCAGACTTAAACTTCCCTGTCTGACAGCTCTGAAGAGAGCAGTGGTTCTCCTAGCATGGCGTTTGAGCTCTGAGAACAGACACACTGCCTCCTCAAGTGGGTCTCTGACCCCCATGTAGCCTAACTGGGAGACACCTCCCAGTAGGGGCCGACTGACACTTCATACAGGTGGGTGTCCCTCTGGGATGAAGCTTCCAGAGGAAGGATCAGGCAGCAATATTTGCTGTTCTGCAATATTTGCTGTTCTGCAGCCTCTACT
>NW_016804412.1:236074-240696 GCF_001698545.2 Rhinopithecus bieti
TCTACTTGGACAATCTCTGTCTTTTAATTGGTATATTTAGACTATTGACATTCAAAGTGATTATTGATATACTTGGATTAATATATACCATATTTGTTACTGCTTATTTGTTGTTATGGCTCTTTGTTTCTATTTTTGTCTTACACTCTCTTTTCTGCCCATTGTTGTTTTAAGTGAACATTTTATATAATTTTGCTTGTTCTTTTTCCTTAAAAAAACTGTTAAACTGTTTTATTTCCTTTCTTAGACTTTTTTCCCTATGGTTGCCCTAGAGTTTGCAATATACATTTACAAGTAATGCAACCCACTTTTGAATAAGATGATAACAAAATAATACTGATTCCCTTTTCCTGTCCTTCATATCCCCACTGTTATTCATTTTATTATATACATACTTACATAAGAATATGCCACACAAGATATAAATATAAGCATATAAAATTTAATATGTTATTGCTATTATTAGTTTGAACAGTTGTCAATTAAGAATGAGAAAAAATAAAAGTTTTATTTTTTATTAACTTATTTCTTTTTTTGGCAATTTGACTTTATTTATTTTAATTATACTTTAAGTTCTAGGGTACATGTGCACAACGTGTAGGTTTGTTACATATGTATACATGTGCCATGTTGGTGTGCTGCATCCATTAACTCCTCATTTACATTAGGTATATCTCCAAATGCTATCCCTCCCCCCTCCCCCAACCCTACGACATGCCCCAGTGTGTGATGTTCCCCTTCCTGTGTCCAAGTTTTCTCATTGTTCAATTCCTACCTATGAGTGAGAAAATTTTATGTAACTCTGCATTTCTGAACCTACATTACTTTCCTTATCTCTGAAAAAGTTTTTTTTTGGAATGTTTTGCAAAGCAAGTCTACTGGAAAAAAAAATTACTTCAAGGTCCATCAGCGAGGTAACTATTTCTCCTTCACTTTTAAAGGCCAATTTTGCAGTTCATAAAATTTAAGTTTTTTTTTTTGTCTCTAAACACTTTCAATATTTCATTCTCCTCTCTTCTTGCTTGCATGGTTCTGTAAAGAAGTAGCATGTAATTCTTATCTTTTCTTCCTATTGTGAAAGAGTAGGTTCACTTACATCCTTTCTTCTGTGCTTTCAACATCATAACACCACAATTTTGGTTATATTCACAATCACTAAAAGTATACATCACTGACCAACTAATATGCTATGGTTTTCTTTTTTTTTATTTCAATAGTTTTGGGGGAACAGGAGGTGTTTGGTTGTATGTGAAAGTTCTTTAGTGGTCATTTCTGAAATTTTGGTGCACCTGACCCCAAGGGGACTCAGGGGAAGGGTGGGAGGGTGGTGAAGGATAAAAAGCTACACAGGAAGGTCGAGAGATGGCATCTAACTTGGACCTCTCAGGAGATATAGATAATTGTAATAAATGCTTTATTTAGGAAGTAAAAACCAGAAGAAACAACTGAATGAGTTGAAATAGTTGCTTTTGGCAAGCAGTTTGGTGAGGAGTAGGAAGCATGTTACTTTTGTTACAATTCTTTAGCGTATTATGACTCTGTAAACACTCTTTGCACATTACTTTGGGGAATGAAACTGAGTCCCCAAAGTCCCTAGGATGGATACGATGGCTAGCTTAGACTAGAGTTGGGTATTTCCTTTCTCTTGTATTAAATTCTAGAGTGAGTTAGAGCTGAAAATTTCCCTTCTCCGAGGTCAGTTAGGCTCTGATAAAATCCTAGCAGGTTAAGCTCTGGTTACCTAGTTTTTCCTGAGGACATATTTTGTTAAGAAGAACAGTGTTCTGGCATATTTCAAAATGATTTCTTTTCCTATCCCCGCTGGAAGCACGAGGGCATTTTCTCTGATATTTAGTGCAAGAACCTGGTTGAGCTCCTGCAGGTAAAACTCACAAAAGTTTCGGAGTCCCTTCTAATACTGGGTACCCTGGAATTTTTAACTGTGAAACTTATGCACACGTAGCCTCCAGAATTTTGCTGACTATAGTTCAAGTTTTCTTACTCCAGTACTGGTTCCTATGAAGTTTTCTGCTCTGGTATGTTATGACTCTATACTTGCTTGTCTGTCTTTTCAATTTTCAGGGCAGTCATTTTCTGTGAACTCAATTATGTGATGCATCTGAAAAAAGTTACTGGTTTTGGGATTGTTCATCTTTTATTTGTTAGGATGGAGTAGTGACTTCCAAGCTCCTTATATGCAGAAATGGAAATTAAAATTACAACTTTTTTTTTTTTTGAGTTTTGTTACAAATATAATGGGCTATGATTTTGTTGCTCAACATTTACTTTCTCAATCAGTATGCTTAATATTCATAACAACACTTTTGTACATATGGAACTTAGGATGAAAGAGATTAAATGACTTGCATAAGGTCACAGAGTAAATAAGTGGTGAATCAAGGGACTTCAACCCAGGCTTGTCTGACACAAAAATAAGTGCATTTTAGCCTATACCACGTGGTCTCTGGGGCTCGCTCTAGGGTAGGCAGATATGATCTGCCTTGTACTTGAAAACGAATAGCTAATTATTGGATTTTCTATGAAAATATATTAGGGAATGGCAGAGATTAGGATTAACCCTCCTCAAATCTCATGGACTGAGGGGGAATGTGTGGTCCCCAAAGTAAATCAAGGGGTCTATAATGCAGAATTCTAAGATGGCCTCCAAGTTCTTGCCGTGTTATATATACCCTGTATAATTCTCTCCTCTTGAGTTTGGGCAGGACCTGTGAATAGGTTATATGGCAAAGGTGAAAAGATTTTTCAGATATAAATTCCCTAATTAGTTGATTAGGAGCCAATCAAAAGGGATAGTATACTGGCTGTGCCTGACCTAATCAAGTGAGCCCTTTTAAAAAGGGACTAAGCCTTCTCTAAAGTCATAGTCTCAAAGCAGCAAAGATACCCTTTTGCTGGCCCTGAATAAATAAACAACCATGTTGTGAACTGTCTGTGAAAAGGGGAAGCCATTAGGATCTGAGATCCTTGGTTCTACAGCAGCAAGGAACTGAACTCTACTGATAATTTAAATGAGACTGGAAGCAGATCCCCACCTCCAGATTAGCACATAGCTCAGCTGACATACATGATTGCAACCTTATAAAACCCTGAATTGAGGATGCAGTGTAGCTGTGCCTAAACTACTGATGCATAGAAACTGTAAGGTGAAAAATAAGTGTTGTTTTAAGCCATTAATTGTGCGATAATTTGTTATGCAAAATGGAAAATTAATGCAAGGTCGTTATCTTGTTTGGGGCAGAGTAAAATATCAGCCACCTTTGTCTTACTCCATTTAGTGCTGCTATAATGGAATACCTAAGACTGGGTAATTTATAAAAAAGAGAAATATGTTTCCTCACAGTTCTAGAGACTGGGAAGTCCAATATTAAGATGCCAGCATCTTGTGAGGACCTTCTTGCTGCTTCATCACATGGTAGAAGACATCACATGGTGGAAGGGTGAAGAGAGAGAGAACAAAAGGGAGCTGACTTGCCCTTTTATAATAGCATTAATTCCACCCATGAGGGAGGACACCACATGGCCTAATCACCTCTCAAAAGTCCCAGCTCTTTGCCAGACTTGGTGGCACATGCCTGTAGTCCTGTAGTTCAAGCTACTTAAGAGGCTGAGGTGGGAGGACCATTCGAGCCCCAAAATTCAAGGCTGCAGTGAGCTATAATTGCACCACTGCACTTAAGCCTGAGCAACAGAGTGAGACATCATCTTAAGATTTAAAACGTCCCTGGTCTTAATGCTGTAACAATGGCAATTAAATTTCAACATGAATTTTGGAGAGGGCAAACATCCAAACCATAGCAACTCCTTCCAGGTCTCCCTCCTGCTCTAGGTGTTCTGCCTAGCTGCCTAGAGAAAGTGATGTAAAAAGTTGAGGCATAAATATCAGAAACAGCTATCTATGCAAAGAAGAATATAAGTATTTCAGAAATAGAGACTAACTTGTATAAAGGGCTAGAGGTGAAAAGAGAGAGAAAGCCTCATTCTGATTTGAGATATCACAAAATGCTTTTAGAAAAGCTGAGACTTACTGTATTCATGAGAAAGAAAAAGAAAATCCTCAAATCCCTCCTTCTGCCATTGTAGCTTACTTGGCATAATGTCTGTTGAGGATGTCTCAGAGTACATTTTATTTACCCCAACAAGTTTTAGGCTATTTTTCAGATGGCAGTGAAATAATTAATCACCACAAGAAGTTTGAAAACAGTCCATTCAGTGAGGAGAGAAAAAATTTTCTGTCAACTGACTTGGAGACCAAAGAAGTAGATGATTGAATTTCTTTCCTTAGGAAGGGACCAGCTGACACAGTAATTGAGAAAAGCAGAATTTCCTCCTATCCCTAGAGAAGAAAGGGGTTTCATTTTTACAGTTGATATATTCCCTCTGAGTGGGGAGGCATTTCATCAATTCATTTCATGTTGTGATTTAATTTCATTTCTCTTAAACTAATTAAATACTGACTTCCTTCTGCCTCCACACTCAGTGGGTAGTGAGGAGAGATTCTAGATTGGCCTCTGATGCCGAGGTCAGAGGACCGGAACCCGGAAGTGGGCTCTGTAGCTTCTTTTTAAAAATAACTTTTTTGGCCAGGTGTGGTAGCTCATGCC
>NW_016804412.1:241259-245533 GCF_001698545.2 Rhinopithecus bieti
CCGAGCATGGTGGTTTGCCCCTGTAGTGCCAGCTACTCGGGAGGCTGAGGTTGGAGAATCGCTTGAACCCGGGGGGTGGAGGTTCCAGTGAGCTGAGATCATGTCATTGCATTCCAGCCTAGGTGACAGAGTGAGACTTCATCTCAAATATAAAAAAAAAAAAACAAAAAATATCTTTATTTTATTATTGAGGTATAATTCACATAAACATTAACTTCACCATTTTAACATCTACGATCCAGTGGTTTTCAGTGAATTCACTGAATGGTATAACCATCCAATCATCTAATTCTAAAACTTTTCTACTCCTCTCTTCCCATAGTATCTCATACCTACTAGCAGACAACCCCGATTCCAATTCCTCCTTATTCCATCACCAGGTAACAATTTATCAGCTTTCTGTCACTATGGAATTGCCTATTCTGTACACTTCAAACAAGTGGAATCATACAATATGTGGGCTTTGGTATCTGGCTTCTTTCACTCGGCATGTTTTCAAGGTTCGTCCATGTCACAGCATGTACCAATATTTCACTCCTTTTTATAGCTGAATAATATAACATCATATATATAATATATCATTTTTTAATCCATTGATTCATTGATAGACATTTGTTGTGTTTCCACTTTTTTGCTATTATGAATAATCCTCCTTATAAACATTTTTGAAAATGTTTTGTGTGAAAATATGTTATCAATTATCTTGGATATATACCTAAAAGTTAAATTCCTGGGCCATGTAGTAATTCTATATTTAACATTTTGAGGAACTGCTAAAGTTTTTGTGTTCTACCAGCAGTGCAAAAGGGTCCCAGTTTCTGTACATCCTCACCAATGCCTGTTATTTTCCACTTTATTTTATCATAAGCATCATAGTGGGAGTGAAGTAGTAGCACATTATGGTTTTGATGTGTGTCTCTCTAATAACTAATGATGCTGAGCATCTTTTCATTGGCTTATTAGCCATTTGTATATCTTCATTGTTATGGTACCTCTTCAAATTATTTGCCTATGTTTTAATTTGATTGTGTTTTTGTTGTTGAGTTATAGGAGTTATTTCTATATTCTAGATATTAAACCTCTATAAAGTATGATTTGCAAATATTTCTACCATTTTGTGAGTTGTCTTCCCACAGTCCTGATAGTGCTTTTAATGCACAAAAGTTTTAAATTTTAATCAAGTCTAATGCATCTAGTTTTTGTTTGGTTGCCTATGATTTTGGTGCCATATTTAAGAAACCATTGTCGAATACAAGATCTTGCCGATTTGCCCCATGTTTACTTTTAAGAATTTTATAGTTTTGGTTCTTACATTTATGTCGTTGATCCATTTTGAATAATTTTTGATTATGGCATGAGGTGTGGGTGCAAATTCATTCTCTTGCATATAGATATCCAACCGTCCCAGTGCCATTTTATAAAAAGACTATACGTTTACCATTGGATGGTCTTGGCACCTGTGTCAAAAATTAATCACACACGGATGTATGGATTTATTTCTGTACTCTCAATTCTGTTCATTGGTCTATATGTCCCTCCTTATACTAGTACTACACTGTCTTGATTACTCTAACTTTGTAGCAAGCTTTGAATTAACTTGAGAAGTCCTCCATCCAACTTTGTTCTTTGCAGTGTTTTCTTTTCTTTTTATAACAGACAGAATACTGCCACGTTCCCCAGGCTAAAGTGTAGTGGCTATTCACAGGCACAATCATTACCATACTACAGTCTCGAACTCCTGGGTTCAAATGATCTTCCTGCCTCAGTCTCGCAGGTAGCTAGGACAATAGGCACGTGCCACTCCACCTGACTTTGTAGTAAGTTTTGAGCTTACTCACCCTTTGCAAAGTGTGAATCCTCCATCTCTGTTCCTCTATTTTGGCTATTCTGGGTCTCTTGCATTTTCTTTATTAATTTTAGCATCAGCTTGCCCATAGCTTCTTAAAGTGAGCTGAGTTTACAGCCATAATCCTAGTTTGTTTTAAGTTACTGGCTCTTTTTATTTTTGAGCAGATGGGGATGAGAGATAGAGCAGACAACAGGGCTATAGGCTCCAAGCCCTCAGGACTATAGTGAGTCTGGGTAACATGGTTCACTAAGAGAGCAGCAAGATTCTGAATGCAGCACTTCAAAGCTTTCATATGCATGTGAATCATGCAGCAGTCTGGTTCTAATACAGGTTCTATTTAGTAGGTCTGAAGCTATATTAGTCCATTTTCACACTGCTCTAACAAAATACTTGAGACTGGGCGATTTATAAAGGAAGTAGTTTTATTTGACTCACAGTTCCACATGGCTGGGGAAACCTCAGGAAAGTTACAATCATGGTGGAAGGCAAAGGAGAAGCAAGTACCTTCTTCACAGGGCTGCAGGAGAGAAAGAATAGCAAACGGGGCACTGCCAAACACTTTTAAAACCATCAGCTATTGTGATAACTCACTATCATGAGAACAGCATGGGGGACATGTCCGCCATGAGCCAATCACCTCCCAGCAGGTCTCTCCCTTGATACATGAGGATTACAATTCAAGATGAGATTTGGGTGGGACACAGAGCCAAACCATATCAGAGGCAGAGTCTAAAACTGTTTCTGACAAACTCTTAGGTGACACTGATGCTGCTGGTCACTGAAGCATACTTTGGCAAGCAAAGCACAATTGACATTAGTAAGAACTATCCAGCAGTCCAACAAAGGAGGTAAAGCATTAAGACATTCAAACTGTTCCACCTAGAAAAAGAAAAACAGAAAAGAAAAGAAAGAAAAGTCTGTAAGGGGAAATAAGGGACTTGGCGAAGTCCACAAAACTAGGTAGCAGCAGAGTTGGGTTTAGGAATTCTGGTTTCAGATGCTGAGTTAAATGTTTATTCCCCAATACGTGGCTGCCTCCTATGTCAATTACCATTCACTCTACCCAAAGTACTTCTCCTCCCAAGATTCCCATCCAATTTCTCTTTTGTTTATTGCTTTTTTCAGCAGATTTCTTCAAAAGATACACATTAGAGTTAAAAGGGGCATGCAAGTGTGATGGGTGTTCACATAGGGAACTATCTGTAGTACCCTAGTGCTATTTCTGGGCACAGAACTGACAGACTATATCTATGTAGGTAAAGTAGTCATCTCAGTCTGTTTACAGATACATTAGAATGTGTTATTCTGTGTGTTTGTGGGAAAAAAAAGTAATTTAACCACAGGTATGGTTTGGATATTTGACCCCTCCAAACCTCATGTTGAAATTTGATCCCCAATGTTGGAGGTGGAGCCTAACAAAAAGCTGCAAACAAAGAAGAAATTGACTGGGGTTCTTGGGAGAAGTACTTTGAGTAGAGTAAAAGGTAATTGACATGGGAGACAGCCCCAGATTGGGGAATAAACACATAACTGTTCATAAGTGTTGCTATAAAGAAATACCTGAGTCTGGGTCGTTTACAAAAAAAAAGTGATTTATTTGGTTCATGGTTCTGCAGGCTGTGCAAGAAGCATGGTGCCAGCATCTGGTTCTGATGAGGGCCTCAAGCTGCTTTCACTCCTGGTGAAAGGCAAAGGGGAAATGACATGCGCACATCACCTTGTGAGAGAGAGTGGAAGAGAGAAAGAGTAAGTAGGGAGTGCCAGGATCTTTGCAACAACCAGTTCTCCTGGGAATTAATAGTGTGAGAATTCACTCATTACTGTGAAAATAGCACCAAACCATTAATGAGGGATCTGCCCGTGACCCAAACACTTCCCATTAGGCCCCACCTCCAACATTGGGGATCAAATTTCAACATAAGCTTTGGAGGGGCCAAATATCCAAACTACAGCAGTGGTTAAATTACCTTTCTGCCCCTACAAACATACAGAATTGCAAGTTCTATGGGGTAGTAGGCAAAATTCTAAGATGGTCTCCAAGATTCCTCATATCCTTTACAACCCCAGGAACAGTGACTATAATACATTTCATTTCCATGATTTGGTTATGTTATATTGATTTTATAGAAAGTGTGATTATTGGCCGGGCACGGTGGCTCACGCCTATAATCCCAGCACTTTGGGAGGCTGAGACGGGCGGATCACGAGGTCAGGAGATCGAGACCATCCTGGCTAACATGGTGAAACCCCATCTCTACTAAAAATACAAAACATTAGACGGGCACGGTGGTGGGTGCCTGTAGTCCAGCTACTCAAGAGGCTGAGGCAGGAGAATGGCGTGAACCTGGGAGGCGGAGCTTGCAGTGAGCCAAGATTGCGCCACTGCACTCCAGCCTGGGGCACAGAGCGAGACACCGTCTCAAAA
>NW_016804412.1:248855-251272 GCF_001698545.2 Rhinopithecus bieti
GCTGATTCTCAAAATTGACCTAAAAGGTAAACAATGAGGAGGAATAAAAGACCTCAGATTCCAGCAGGCCCAGATACATGTTTACATGTCTGAGTATGAGTTTCAAATACAATCTCTTCTGTCTTCATTGTTCATATTATAAATAGGACACAATGAGAGCCTGTTGGAAAACCAACCACATATAAAATCCCTCTAGTATTTGGGGAAGACTTCACCACATGGCAACTGAGTCTTGTTTTTTTTCATGGGCAAGAAGCATGGATAAAATGGTACTTTAACTGGTTGGATCTGTCCTGTTTCAGTTGAGTTTTATGCATAAAGGAGTCTTCATTACATGGCTGTGTGTTACCTGCTTCAATCTCTCTTAATTGTTAAAAACAGAATTCTTAAAATTGGCAGTCCTATAAAAGAGGATTTACAAATAGAGAATATAGTACAGAGTAATGTTAAATCATATTATTCAAAGCACTTAAGTTCTATTTTTAAACATTTTACTGTTTTGTGAAATAATGTTATTGTCTGCCCAATTTTGCCAAGTCAGAATGTACTGCTGTGAATGAAACAAAATATTCACTCAGGGACATGCTGGTACACTGAAAATTTATCCTCCTAAAAAATAATTCTTCAGATTCTTCTTTTGTGTCTGAAGTAAGATTCTTTTGGCTGCAACTAACTGAAACTTCCACTCAATATATCACAAGCCAAAAATCAGAAATTTTACTGACAAGATACTGAAATCTCTTGTGAAGTCTAGGGGAGAGGACAGTTGGGCATCACAAAAGCAGAAAGCAAGGGCTGGAAAAGCCTCAGGAGATCAGCCTTCAATTAGTTACTGTCACTTCAATTCTGTTTTTCGCTAAGATTTTGCCTTATTTTTAACTCACTTTTCAAACTACCTTTCACTGTTTCAGCATTTGTAGGACAGAAGGTTGCTGCTGTAAGGAGGTGGGTCACATGACCAATTTTAGTCCAATAATCTATGGCTAAGAGGGTCGGAGTGGGGAATAGATCAAAGGTGAGTCAATAAGATTATCTCCAAGACCAACTATGAGTTGCTTTAATGGGATGCTTGAAGCAAGACCATGGAAACTTGAGAGGAGAACTTATCAATGCCCATTTAAGCAGGAAGTCTCTCTCCTTTTCCTTTGCTTGTTCAACCTGAATCTTCATATTTGCTTCTGTGTGCATACCACTTCATTCATTGTCATTCTCCATTTGTCTCTGCCATTCCCTGTAGGTCAGTTTTGATGGCTCCAGTGTGCAGCACGTGGCCAGACATGGCTGACTCACACTTTTTGCACACCAATGTGTCTTTTAGTCCAGACCAGTGGCAGAAACTAGCTAGTGTCTCCTAATACCAGTTCTAACTTTTAGAGAAAGAATGAGAATGGGTTGTTGTGAGGATCAAATGGGTTAATGTAGTCTAGTGTCCAGCACATCATAAGCACTCTATACGCATTAGCTATGCTTCTTCTACTTCGAAACCCTGTTTGGGTGTTCTCTGTCCAGTCTGCATGCTATTATCCCTGCTCTCTTGGCCTCAGCCAGAATAAATCACTTCTTTCCCACCCTTGCTGCTGGAGCTTATGCATGCTTATTTTTTTCACTGTGTATGTTCCCTATTGTATTACAGTTATTAACTGGTATGCCTGTTGCTCATTCTAGATGCTAAGCATCTTGTGGGTAGGAGCCATTTCCCTCTCTCTTTTAACTGATTGTTAGGGATGAGGTCTTATGCAACAGCACCTGATGCATGGTAAGGGCTCCAGAAATGTTTGCCAAACTGAATGGAAGGCGTCTGTAGGGGCAAGTTTCTCTTACTAATGGAAACTTGGGGATAAGCTGATTTTCTTTGGCCCTGCTCCCATGCCTTGTTGACTTCCAAATAGCAAACTAAAAGGTAGACTTCCGAATTACAGGTTATCTTTAAGCATTTAGTTAATGTGGGCCAAAGGTCCCCTGGGTTATTTTAATGGCTCACCGGTGCAGGAGGAGTTTAATCAAGAGTAACTTCATAGGAAGCAAGTGCGAATACAAGTTTAGCTCCTTCTGGCTCCAAAAGGTGACTCTGGATGGAAACATTGGGTTCAAATGTCTGTGTGGCATACATGGTTGTATACACAGGATCATGTCCATGCTATAAGTTCAAGTGCTAATTAAGAAACGGATTGGCCGGGCGCGGTGGCTCAAGCCTATAATCCCAGCACTTTGGGAAGCCGAGACGGGCGGATCACGAGGTCAGGAGATCGAGACCATCCTGGCTAACACAGTGAAACTCCGTCTCTACTAAAAACTACAAAAAACTAGCCGGGCGAGGTGGCAGGCGCCTGTAGTCCCAGCTACTCGGGAGGCTGAGGCAGGAGAATGGCGGGAACCCGGGAGGCGGAGCTTGCAGTGAGCCGAGATCCGGCCATTGC
>NW_016804412.1:253732-266279 GCF_001698545.2 Rhinopithecus bieti
CTGCATAGTATTCCATGGTGTATATGTGCCACATTTTCTTAATCCAGTCTGTCACTGATGGACATTTGGGTTGATTCCAAGTCTTTGCTATTGTGAATAGTGCTGCAATAAACATACGTGTGCATGTGTCTTTATAGCAGCATGATTTATAATCCTTTGGGTGTATACCCAGTAATGGGATGGCTGGGTCAAATGGTATTTCTAGTTCTAGATCCTTGAGGAATCGCCACACTGTTTTCCACAATGGTTGAACTAGTTTACAGTCCCACCAACAGTGTAAAAGTGTTCCTATTTCTCCACATCCAAGATGAGGATGTTTTCATGACATGCATCTTAGAGCTAAACCAGTTCTTTTCTCCTCTACATTTTGGAGCAAAAGTACCTTTCAAATGAAGGAACATATGAATGAAAAGAAATAAGCCATCAGCAAGAAGAGACTGACAGTGCAGTAGTTTTATGTGAAACTCTCATTCTCTCCTCTCTGCTACTTTTGTGCCTGCCTCGGGAGGAGATGAATATTCTCAGTGAAATTCCTGTAGGTCATGGCTTTCTGTTGTACTGGCTTTTCCTTACTATGAAACACATGTAGATCTCAAGAGAAAGTGAGTCAGGTACCAAATTTCAACTTTCTCATGAACAAATCTTAAACAGGCATTAGCCTGGGGGTAAATCAGATTTAGGGTCTCCTATTGGATATTACTGCTGGCAACTTTTAGATTGCCGAGTAATGTGACAAGCTATTGAACCAATTCCACAATCTTATCTCCCATTGCTTTTGTATATATAATCAAACACATCTGCTTTCTGAAGTTCTGGGTTACACTGTCCTCTCATATTGCACTTCTATTACACGGATCTGGTCTCTTCTGTATTAATTACCCAATCAGCCACCAGTGGTGCACATTATAACTTTGCATTTCCTGTAAACAGCCTCCCAGATAGGAGATATGTTGAAATCTCCTCTGCACCCAGCAACCAAGTGCTGCAATTCTCAGCGCAGCATCTGTCTCAGAGCTGAAACAAATCAATAGCTAAATGTGACTGCAGCTAGATTACTAACTCAATCTTCTGTTCTCCAAGGGGGAAAGAGGCGCAACCTCTAATACTGAGGAGTCTGCTGAACAAAAGTAGGAGCTTTGCTATTGGTAAGAAAAAATCTGCCAGGAAGGGGAAACCCTGATCTTGGAGGGGGTTTTATTTTTACATGTGTATAACATTTATTTTAAAGTAGAATTGTTTGGTTTTTATTTTCTGATCCTGTTTTGGATGAGGGATATAAAATCATGCCCATTAAAACTCTTTTTTTTCTGCATATTGTAGTTTAAAGAGAGTATGCTTTATTTTCCTACAGAAAAATTGGGAGAACCAAGGTATGTTGCCCCCCAAATAGGAAATACGATTGCCTTTGAAAAATTAAACTTGAAGCTCAGTAGATACTGGATTAAGGCAAAGTCATCCTAAAGCAGTGAGGTAATTCTCAATCCTGCCTGCATGTTAGAAACATCTAGAGAGCATTTAAAAGATGCTCTTGCCCCAGGCATGCCACCAGAGATTCTCATTTAATTGGACCAGAGTCGTGCCCAGGTGTTTTATTAGAAGCTCCCAAAGTGATTCTCACCAGCTGTCAGGGTTGAGAATGTTGTCTTAAAGAAACAGAGTAGCTTATAGGCTTCAGTGCTTCACTCACATCACAGAATTCTTCTAAAGAAAGAATGTGTCTTTCAGAAGGAGGGCTGTACGTGTGGTTACCTAAGGAAGTTCTGGAGAAAATCCTGTCTTTGAGCCTTTCTCTAATCACCAGGTTTAAAATTTCATGCCTCATCTTCCAATCTCTATGTCTCTTACTTGCTTTAATTGTTTCCCTTTATACTCTTTTCTATCCAGAATATGTGTGTCATGACAATAGATTGGTTTTGTGTCTGTTTGGTTGACAGCTGTATCTCTAATGCCTGTTAGACTATTTGAGACAGTCTAGCACATGGTAGTTACATGGTAGATAGATATATAATGAATGAATGAGCAAAAGAATGAATAAATACGTAAATGAATAAGTGAAAGGGATCACAGAAGCAAGTATTCCTATTTCTTTGAAAGTAATTTCTACTGTGAAAACAATACATAAGATTTTCTTTAGCTGAGTTCGTAAAACATTCCAAAGTAATTTAATAATGGTTTGGATTCAAATATGTGTTTTCCTATGGAGAGAAAGAATGTACTGTCCTTGAAATGATTCAGGTTCTGTGACAGTAGTAAGTCTCCCTGTATACTAACAAATTGGCATTCACATTCTATTATTTAATTTATTTATTTGTATTTTGAGGTGGAGTCTTGCTCTGCCACCCAGGCTGGAGTGCAGTGGCATGATCTTGGCTCACTGCAACCTCCACTTCTCAGGTTCAAGGGATCCTCCCACCTCAGCCTCCCGAGTAGCTGGGACTACAGGCACATGCCACCACACCTGGGTAATTTTTGTGTTTTTAGTAGAGATGGGGTTTTGCCGTATTGGCCAGGCTGGTCTCGAACTCCTGACCTCAAGTGATCAGCCCACCTCGGCCTCCCAAAGTGCTGGGATTACAGGCTTGAGTCACTGGGCCTGGCCACATATTCTACTTTGAATTACCATATAGAAATACCTATAGAAAGGAAATGAACTAGTTGTGCCAACTATTGATTCCTGCTACATATTTTTCACTGTGCAATTATAAATTAGCATTTGGGTTTTATAAATTATTCTTGTGAGCTTGATTAACATGAGTGCTCTTCTGAGCAATGAGTAGACTCACCTCTGCCCTTTATATGTGACTCATTCAGGTTTTAGAGTTTTCAACGCCAAGTGTTAAACCTTAGAGCAGAGCAAATCCACTAAGCTCACAACCCTGTGAAGCCATTTCCACCTCTGCTTAAAAGAGACTTTCAACGTTATTTTAATTCATACCACATTTTAGTAATCATAAAATCTTACACTATCCTTGAATGTGATTTGAAATTTCTAAATACTTAAATGAAACACACTTTATAATTTTCTTTCTCAGACTACAAATCTGCCCCTTTATCCACCCTTACTCCTATCACAAATGATTGCGGTTTGTCCACTTGGTTGAAAAATAACTGCTGCAAAGAAGCCCTCCACTAGCACACTTGCAGGGTTGACAGTTCCCCTGGCCTTCAGCTGTGGCAGGCGGGCCTTCTTTAGAGGAGACCAGCATCTGCTTTTTCCAAACTATTATGCATTAGTCTTAGCCTCTGGAACGAGGAAGCCAGGGCAAGCTCCCTTTTCAGAATAGAATTATATGACGACTTCTCTCATTGCCTCTTTAGTCTTCCCATGTTTTGAACCCAGAGTAAAATAACAACAAAAACACAAACACTCCCCACTCAAAACCGGGGAAGATTTCTGTCAGTTTAGTGTACACACTGGTTTGACCTACGTGGAGTTGGAGGAAAAAAGGGAATTTGATACTGAGGTTGAAGCCATTCCGCCACTAAGAAAAAGCTCCCCGGTCTGCCTTCAGCCCACAGACGTACCAGACAGTTCATCATCACAGTAAAACCTAGACTGGCATCTCTTCCTAAGGCTCACGACTTCCCAGACTTGAATTTTTTGTAGCTGTCCTCAGGTTATAACATACCAGGAGCCTTAATTATGATGATAATTATAACCACAACAACAAGCACACAAAATTTAGAGGACTTTACCAAGAGGTGCTCAGGGAAAGATTTTTTTTTGTCAGCTAATGGAATCTCTGCTGTAGGAAACTTTTCTGTTTTTTGTTTCCCCTCAGTGATGGCACTTTCCTCTCGATCCTGAATCATTTGTTCATCATCTATTTACTTTATTCCTCATCCCCTGGAACTACTTTTCAAACATAATGTGCATAGGAATTACCTGGGGATCTTGTTAAACTGTAGATTCTGATTTAGAGGGAAACTTACATTCTACATTTCCAACAAGCTTCCCAGTAATGGCAATGCCGCTGTACATGAACCACGCTTTGTGTAGCAAGGCCGCCTTGCTATTCAATTGAATGTTCTGCAACTAAGGAAGCGTTCTATAATCTGCTCTGTCCAATATCGTAGCCACTAGCCACATTTGCCTATTGAGCACTTGAAATGTGGCTAGTGTGACTAAGGAGCTGAATTTTAAATTAAATTTAAGTTTACTTAATTTAAATTGAAATAGCTGCATGTGGCTAGTGGGAACTGTGTTGGATACCTCACTCTGGAGTAGGAACAAACCAGCAAACTTCTTATGTAAAAGGCCAAATAGTAAATATTTTAGGCTTTGTGGGCCACATAGACTCTGCTACAAGTACCCACTCTGCCATTGCAACATGGAGAAAAAATCATAGACAGTACATAAACAAATGAACATGGCTGTATTCCACTAAAACTTAATTGGCAAAAGCAGGTGGTGGGCTGGTTTTGGCTTGTAGACTGTGGTTTGCAGACCTCTGCTTTGGAGTATAATTCAATGATATTAAAAGAAATATTTAAAAAATAACCTAAAGCATATTCTTGAGACTAAAATAAATGCCTTTCTTTACATTTATATTTGAACTGCATAAAACATGCTTTTAATCCATAAAAATTCCATCAGCAAATTGTCATTTAAAAATTGAAACCCAGTGTTCTATGTTATTGTATAAAAGTATTGCCCATGAATGTTTATTACTTTTAGTCTGTTAGATTGTTGTTCTGCACATATGGGGGTGAGCACACACACACACACACACAATCACACACACACACACTGTTTTGCATGTGGTTTTGGTCTTGAAATCTTTATTGCACTACCATTCTACAATGTGCTCAAGCTCTGATTATTATGCAGTAAATATTTTGCAGTAAATACTTTGGAGATACCTCTGAATTCGATGGTTGAGGCAGTGGAGTTATTTTCTCTTAGTATATGTACTGTTTAAATATGAGAGAGATGTGTGTAATCAATTCCTGTGAATCGATCTGCAGTTCTTTCTGTTGTTTTTCACAAAAGCTGCCAGGAATATTTTATATGTGTTCTTTTAAGTTAGCAACATTTTCCAGTTATGCTATCTATCTTGAAATGATGAATGGCATGCTGGGACGTTGTTAGTTTACATTGTTAACCATGAGAAACAGTAAGGAGTTATGCAGAAATCCCTCATTGTGCTAAGCCCAAAATGTTTTTGTTTTAAAAGGAGCAATCCAAAGATAGTTACATATTATAGATGTAAACAATTTCACATTCCGTATTAACACAATCTGTGTTCAAAAATCATTATTGTGCCAGTTTAATAAGCCACCACACTGAAATGGCTATACTCTTGGTAAAGATGATAAATATTAAGAGGGCACAGGTCAGAAGTCATCCCTATGGTCTAGTAAGGGACAATTGAGAACAATGACATAACCAGAACGGCTTTGATACAGGTGTGATCTGGAACTTCACATTATCGGATCCTCCAAAGAAATAGCCATTATCTACCCATCACCCTTAAAGGCAACCAATGGTCCAAGTCACAGTTTGCTAAAAAGATGCAGCGCATTTGTGTTCAGGTGGAGCTAATATTGACATCTGAGGTATATACATTCTAACGGAGGCAACGAAGTAGCAGGCACTTGGGCAAAGATACTTTCATTCAAGTGAGTTACAGTGTCATGGTTAACCTGACAGAAAAAGGGTAGGAAGTTGTGGGGCAGCAATCAAGTCAGTGATTTGTTGGGTGAGGACCAAGGGAGGAGGACATAGGCTTCCTAAGAGCTCAATTCTTGTTTTGCTATGGCTCAAAAGTTCTCCAGTGAGAAAGTATATATTATTAGAAACTAGGCATGTAATGTGGGCTATATCACATAAAAGCAAGGATATGGGTACCTATACCTCTAACCTTGGTATCTTAGATCCTGGATTTAGGGCACAGAACTACTCTAGTCCCCAGTTCTTTATGGGGAAGGAGCGTCCAATATCTTCCCAGCCTGGAGGTAAGGCAATAAGGCAGGGGAAAGTAGGGTTTCCAAACCAGAGACAAGAACTTTTGGGTTCTTTTATGTTGCAAGTTCTTGTACCAATTTAAAGCTCAGAACAAGTTGTTAGCATTCTCTATCCCTCCTACTTTTTGCTTTCCTGTTACCTTTGCTCTCTCATAGTACTTTGTATGCACTTGTACTATCACGTCACAGTGCACATGCAGTCTTGCAATCGACTTTATGTATTTTTCTCCCTCGTTTGACTGTGAACTTCTTGAAGCTAAGGACTATGTTGTCCATCTCTGTATCCTCAGTGCCTAGCACAGTGTCTGACATAAGGCACATACCAATAAAGAGAAAAAAGTTTGAACTGAATATCTAAAACCAATTATAATTATTTGAAAATAATTTTATTATAAAGGTTAGCCATTTAATTGAAGAACATTTTAAATGCATCAAACAAATAGGAATATGATTTTTTTTTATAAATCTGAAATTATATTCCACACAGAAATGTTCAACTTGCTTTTCTACTTACATGAGTATTTAATTCTGTTATAACTCTACAAATTGTTTTTTCTAACTGCTATGATAGAGATATTGGTGCTTATCAAGCATTCCATTTTGCCCTCTGCATTTCTCATCTCCTTTGCAGCTAGATAGAGCTCCATGACTAATTCTTGCCAATGGCTTAGGCAGAAAGGACAAAAGTCATTTCTGGGCCAAAGCCAGCATGTATCCCCACCAATTTCTTTCTTTTCCTGCTAAGTGACTGGGGGCATTCTATGATGGATTTTCCATCAGCTTCTGTCTCTGAATGGCCATGTAGAGCTGTGACTTCTGCTACTCCCTGTTGGACGGGTGCACAAGTGAGAAATAACATCTTTGTTTTCATAAGCCACTGGGATTTCTAGGTTCATTTGTTATGACAACATGCCCTATCTATTCTCAATAATACAGTACATAGAATACCATTGTATAAATATACCCTGTATTTACAATTTCATATTATATGATACTTTAATTGATTTTACTATTTTACTAATGTAAGCAATGCTCTGATGGCACTTATTAATATGTAAGTATTTGCAGAAATTAATGATGATTTTCTTAAGATAAATTCCCAGAGATAAAATTATGGGATAAAATAATTTGGAGATTGTAAAAGATTTACTATATGTTGCCAAATTGACTTCCAGAAAGATAATGCCAATTTATAGTCCCATTATCAGTACATATGAATTCTAGTTTTGCCATGCCTCGCCAAACTGGGTATTATTGTTCTTTAGAATAATTGCAAATTGAATAGTTAAAAACTATTTTGGCTTCAAATCAGATTCATTTAAGTAGCAACATGACCCTATTGTGGCAGATTTTTATTGAAGCTGTTTCTTAATGGCTCTGGGTATAGAGCTTAAGTAAATTGAAGATGAAAGTAGAACCTATTCAATACAAAAACTTTTGGAAATACAGTAGAGACGAATTTGTCAATATAACTGGGTGTCTCAAGGACGTATGCCAAGCCAACAATGAAGTAATTGAATCATTACATTTTTTTTTCTGGAACTTTTTTCCTTTGCTCTATCTAGACATTTATTGCTGTACTATGAGAAAATATATATATATATATATATGATGGCTGATTTCCTGAAACACTTTGCAGATTCTAGCAGAGTTCATTGCTGTCATCTTTGTTCATTAAAAAAAAAAATTCTGACTCCTTACTGCATCATTCCACCCCAAGGATTTAAGAAATAATACATCTTAATACAGTAGAGAGTCCGTAAATGAATATATACCCATTGAAAGGCTGAGGTCCCAGGGGAACTGTGTCCTGAGTGCCTAGCACCTAGTAAGTATTCAAAAAGTGCTTAGAGAAAGAAAGGGAGGAAGAAAAGAAGGAAGAAAGAAAGGAAGAGGAGTGTTTTGCCATATATTTGCAACAAGAAGGGAATGGAGACATGACCCTATATAATCCGTTTATTTGAAATTTAACTCAAATAAATTAAGTGGGGTCTTCACGGTTCCAAGCTCATAGGTAGGAAGTAGTTGGAGTGGGATACAAGCCAGATCTTTTACTTCCCATCTGCTGTTTCTATTGCATTGAGTAGTTTGTTTTTATTTCCCTGCCACCTAAGTAAATTTGGATGAGAAGCAATCACTCAATAGTTATTGAACACCTACATACTGGACTCCGTGCTAGATGCTTTAAGCCCATAGGGGTCTCATGATCCACCTAGGGAGAATGATGTGAAATCAGATAAGATCTCTGATAGAGGTCCATGAAGGACGGTGTTAAAAAGGGCAAATGAATGGAGAAGCATTCAAATTGGGGCACTAAGGAAGCTTTCTTCGTGGAGTTAGTTTTGTGTTGAGCTTCCAAAGATCAATAAGATTTTAATTGCAAGAGGAGGAGAGAAGAGATATTTTTAAAGTAAGAAAATGCTTAACATAAACAAAACATTTGGAAATAATGCACATGGCAAACAAAACTTTCTGTTTTAAGGAGGCAGTAGAGTTCAGAGGCTAAGAGCTAGGTTTGACTGATAACTATGTTGTTACTATTAATTTTGTGCTTTGTAATTTGATTGAAGTAATCAGTGCAGTCTGAAAAGGAACAATTGCTGTTACTTCATATACTCAGCTGTGGTTTTACATTGTAGAATGTCTTATTCATTTAAAATAGATATAAGTTTAAAAGAACTTTTCTGCCCAAAATACGATTACACTAAAGCAATGAATTTGTGGAAAATTTTGCTATGTTTTCTCTTAGGAAATTGATAGGTATCCAAATCTAATCCATTTATTTATAAGCAATTTCTTCACATAGTGGCTGTACATTAACTGTAACATATTCCCAATAGAATAGATCTGAGAAAACCATGTGATTTTCTTTAAATTGTGTCAATTGTCTCTAATACTAGCAGATCATAAGAAGAGAAAAATGGGTGTGTGTGTTTACATTTAAGAAGCGTGATAAATATGTTTAAATGTAGATTGAATAAAATATGTTGAAATGTTAGATTAACTTTAAAAAATTAATGATGTTTTTCTTTACAGTCATGCAGAAGGCACCGGGGCAATACTAACTATTATGGTTAAATTTATGTGTCAACTGGACTGGGCCACAGGATATCCAGATATTTGGTCAAACATTATTCTGGGTGTTTTCTGTGAGACTGCTTTTGGATGCAGTTAACATACAAATCTGTAGACTGAATAAAGTAGTGATGTCTATGTCCCTCCTTAGTGTCTGTGGCCTGAAAGGAAGAAGACTGACTTTCCACCAAGTAAAAGAGAATTCCTTCTGCCTGATAGCCTTTGAACTGGGAAATCGGATTTTTTTTCCCCTGCTTTTGGACTAGAACTGAAACATTGGCTCTTCCAGGATTTCAAGCCTGTGGGCCTTCAGACTAGAACTTACACCATCAGCTCTCCTTTTGACTCAGACTAGAAATACACCATTGGCTGTCCTGGGTCTTCAGCTTGCCAACTCACTCTGCAGACGTTGGGAAATGTCAGCCTCGGTAATCATCTGAGCCAATTCCTTATCATCAATCTCTCTCTATCTATAACTATATAACTATATATCTATATATCTATGTATTTTCTCCTGTTAGCTCTGTTTCTCTGGAGAACCCTGACTAATGCAGTAAATTTCTTCATTTACTATTAATATGAAGAAAATATTTTCTCCCAAGCTCATGTTTTTAACCAGAACATGTGCCTATAAAATGAAACAGCTAAATATATGAAGCCTAGATACCCAACGTTTCATTAACTTTTACCTATTTAATAATGTTTTCTACTGAGGACTACACATGGTGTAGAATTATTTATCTCCAACTTCCTAGTAGGTATTGCAGAACAGATCCTCTATCCACCTTGAATCCACGACCTGGGGGTTTAAATCCCAGATCTGCTGATGCTATGCTATGAGATCCTGGACAAGCCTCTTTGAAAAGACTCATAGTAGTTCCAACACATTTAAAAATGGAGATTTAAAAAATGTACCCCTGCAGAGTTATTGGGAAGATTAGGTAAACTGATGTACATACAGTGGGCACTGGTTGTACCTGGCCTATCGCCAAGTTTCTGGTCCTTTGGAACATTCCGAAGATTGCCCTTGGGCCATGAAACTGACATGCCAGTTTGAAGAACTAGAGCTGCCTGAAAGTTTTATCTCCTGTGCTGGGGGCAGCCTGAAGGCAAGGACTGATTGATGTGTGAGGACAAAAGCCCAGCTTCTTTGCCAGAGGTGGAATAAACTCCAATGTAATTTATTGTCTAGCATTTCCCTTGGGAGCAGGCTAAGGCTGAGGCTTCACCTGAAATTGCATCACCTGTGATGCTTCTTTTCCTTTCCTGTCCTGCTTCCTTCACTACCTTACTCTTTTCTCCTGGGAGCCCTTCTTTAATACATCACATGTATTCAAATCCTTGACTCAGAGTGAGCTTCTGAGAGAACCTGACCTAGGACAGTCTGTGAGTGAAAGTGCTTTGCAAACTATAAATAGGGGGACCATATGTCCTGATTTGCCTGTGATAGTCCTGCTGTATGCCTGTCATCCTGGTATACTTACTAATATCACCTCCGTTCGCAAGGAAAAAGATAAATTTTATGGTTACCTTTAGTATAAAGCACTCCAGAGATGCTTGAAAAATAGGAAGTTAACATAATGATAATGATTAAACTCAATCAAGCAACTAATTCACCTAATTTCTTCTCAGTGAAGTGTTTGGCTAAATTGCCATCATCATTTCAAGATGAGTACTGTGACTTTTCTAAAATAACATTCAAAACATG
The DNA here is from genome assembly GCF_001698545.2 of Rhinopithecus bieti. NCBI lineage: Eukaryota > Metazoa > Chordata > Mammalia > Primates > Cercopithecidae > Rhinopithecus > Rhinopithecus bieti. Next base: position 264,483 of record NW_016804412.1, read on the forward strand.
ATGTGTTTTTTATTACCTATAGGATGGCTNTCAAAACATGATGTGTTTTTTATTACCTATAGGATGGCTATGAGAATATGCATTACAAGTTAATATTGGTAAAATTACCTAATAGCAAATTACTTAAAGACTTTAAAAAATAGCACATATTCCAATGAATCATCATGGAAACTATATATTCTGTGTACAATGAAGCCTATGTAAAAGAAAAAATTCATCAGCAACAACATAGCTATGCTATTTTTTTTCTTCTCAACACTCTCAAGTTTAACTTATCAGTAGTTCTTCCGATGCTTTAAAGCCTTGGGCTATTCCCACAAGAGAATAGAAAGTCCATTTTTGAGGCAGGCCAATGTCTGGAGTCTCTGTAGATGTTTGTTTTGCCAGCTGGTGAGGCTGAATTGGCAACTGAGATTTTAACAGTGTTCAAGATAGGCTTTGATTAGTTGGGAAATATGATAGACTTTTATTAGTTGGGAAAATCTGGAGACCTATCAATGCGCAAGGCAAATGAATTCTTCCTATACATTGAATATGGCCACATCGGGTGGCAAATAGGTTTAACTGTTGCCAGAAGTCTGTGTGTTTCCAGGAAATACAAATGATTGGTAGTCCTTAAGCAATTGAGGAACGAGTTTAGTAATCACAGTTCGGCCTTGATCCAGCCAATGGCAAAAAGACACATTTTTTGAAACTGATACTTCAAATTCCATCCTGTAAGCATATATTTATGCTTATCCACTTTTGATTTGTATATACACAGTAGCCCATCCGTTATGTTTCCAGTTTCAGTCCTTCTAAAAGTAATATTCATGTGTACCTAAGTTGATATATCAACATTTTCCCACCTGATGGACTGAGTCAAGGGTAAATTGTGTTTCTTTCGAATTGTTATAAAGATCTAGGGTAGACTGATTAGTAGAATTTCCTGTAATTTAACCATGATAATCTAAATTACATTAAGGCAGATTACCTAAGTGTCTTTACTATAATATAGAAATTTGTGCTAAGTATTTTAAGAAAACTATTGCAATTAAGTATGGAAAAGACACCTTATTATGTCCTCTCTAGTGATCATCAGCCTCAATATAGTTAGCATGGTGACTTACTTATGAGGTATTTATTCATTCAAAAGGTCCTTCAACATTTATGTAATGATCACATGCTATGAGATGGGTAATAAGCTGGGGCTATAGCAGTGACTATGACAGACACAGTTCCTGTGCTTGTGGAGCTCAGTCAGCAAAACGTGTCCAAAAAAGCTTTTGCTCTGTGATTATGCTTGGTTGAAGTATGCATGTATGTGTGTGTCTGTGTGTGTGTGTGTATTACATTTAGGGGAGTTATTTTCAATAAAAATTATAATCAGACCAACTTATGAAATTATAATTGCACAATATTTGCTCTTGTGCAGAGAATATTAATAAGTCCTGGCCCCAGGGTGGTGTTCTGATAGAAGAGCTAGTGTTTTTGTTCACTGCAAACATGCTTCCGTTTAGCCTCACATCTCCAGTGTAGACTATGTTAGTAAGAAATTTAAAAATCACTGACATCATGAGCTGAGACAATGCTCATCTTACAAGTAAAGCTCTTCCATCTCAATCTATGTGGAAGGCACTTTAATTCCAAAACACTAGAATACAAAATTATAAGCCTGATTATTAAATCAATCCCTGATTGGATAATGAAAAAATATTATTGTTACAGTTACCAGAAGATGTTACAATTGGAAGAACCTGCGTAAAGTGTGCACAATGCCTCTCTGTATTCTCTACTTTTTTTTTTTTTTTTTTTTTT
>NW_016804412.1:266758-281038 GCF_001698545.2 Rhinopithecus bieti
TTTTTTTTGAGATGGAGTCTCACTCTGTCACCCAGGCTCGAATGCAGTGGCATGATCTTGGCTCACTGCAACCTCCACCTCCTGGGTTCAAGTGATTCTCCTGCCTTAGCCTCCCATGTAGCTGGGATTACAGGTGCGTGCCACTATGCCTGGCTAATTTTTTGTATTTTTTAGTAGAGACGGGGTTTTGCCATGTTGGCCAGGCTGGTCTTGAACTCCTGACCTCAAGTGTTCTGCTCACCTTGGCCTCCCAAAGTTCTGGGATTACAGGCCTGAGCCACCGTGCCCAGCCTCTCTCTGTATTCTTCCTTATAACCATATATGAATATATAATTATCACACAATAAAAACTATATATAAGCTAGTAACTGGAATGAAAAGGATCTCATTGTTTCTTCCCTCAAAACTACATCCTATTTTTGCAGATGACAGCATGTAAGAACAATAGTAATGAGTACAATTTTTTTTTTCAGCAATTTGGATATAAAAGCCCTGATTATGAGGACATATAACTTAAGAATCATACTTGTAGTATACGAAATAATAGCTTTATTCTAAATGGGAATATATTTCTTAAGAGCATATTCTTTGAAACCACAAATGCCATGTAACTCATTTGGTTATACTCTGGAGACTGAGGTCATGAATTTACTCCTTGCTTAGATACTTTATATTTATACTAATTCCTGACCACAGATCCCCCATCCTCCTTCTTTGTCAGTTGTCTCACATAGGTGTGTTTTAATCATGAGAGAATGAGTAGGAGAATGAGGAAGGAGCAGAGCTTCAAACCTTGGAGGATCGGGAGTGTTGCCTTTAATTGTGTAGAACAATTCTCTTATACTAAAAGAAATCCTTGAACAGAAACTAGTGGTTATACCTACAATATTGTCATCAGAGAACAGGACTGAGATTTCTGCTTCTAAAAGGATATCTATAAACCAGTATTTCCTTAGTCTCCCAAGTGAAATAGCCATAAAATGCAAGAGAATCAGGTGATCCAGTACAAAAGAGACATTAAGTAAATGTTTGCTGAGTTAATTATTGTTACATAAAAGACTAGGTAGAAAAGAATCAGCCATTCTACTAAATAAGCTTGGTGGAGCTTATATTTCAGTTAATTGAGATAAACAATGTGCAAGTTAATGAATAAACCAGACAGTATCAGATACTAAAATGAATGATGGCATTGACAGTAGCTACTTTAGACTAGATTTTAGGGAAATTTCTCTCTGTGAAAGTATCTGAGATACTTGCTCAGATACTTTAAATTATGTGAAAATAGTATCATTTAGCAGAAAGTATCATTTAGCAGAAACCTAAATGGTGAAAAGGGAAAAAGCCATGTGAAAATAATGGGGAAAGAAAACTACAGTCATGGGGAATAGAAACTTAAAGTCCTTAAGACCAGAATGTGCTTAAGTAGTTTGAGAAATACCAAGACAATGGGGCTGGGGCACATTAAGCAAGAGGTAGTATAGCACCAGGTGATGTGGGATTTTGTAGTCTCTGGTGAAGAGTCTGACTTTTATTCTGAAGCCAATGAAAAGCTATTGGTAAGTTACAAATAGAAAGATAACATCATCTGAATTGGCTTTTCTGTTAAGGATTGGAACGCCTGGATGTATTTTCTCCATTGTTGAGGCTGCCAACTTCTCTTTGCTACCAGACACCAAACCGTGAAAGATGGATATTCCCTACTCTTATGTGGGTAGTAGGCAGACACATTTAACAATATGGTTTCTATGAGGGTATGGTATATTGGACAGACCCGACTTTGAGTTCTGGCTCTGCTATTTCCTAGCTGTGGAGCCTTGGGAAAGCTACTTGACATTTCTGATTCTTCCTATTTTCCTCATCTCTAAAATGGAAATAATAATAGCGTAGTTATTTTCTTGTAGTTGCTGTGAGGATTAAAAAAATTAATGCATGAAAGTGCTTAATAATATTCCTGAACATATTAGGTGTTTCATAAATGTTAATTATATGATTTCTTTTGCAGATTATGGTATATAAACAGAAAGGTACCAAATGTATATGTAGTTAATATTCACTTGAAGCAGTAGTTGGGATGTATATGTGTGTGCAAGGGAGAGAGAGAGAGTATGCGTACTTGGGTTAAAAGCCATGCTACACCAATTAGTAGCTCTAGGACCTTGGGTGAGTTATTGACACTCTGTCTCCTTCAATTTTCCCATCTATAAAATAGGGTGATAATAGTGTCCTCCTCCATTAGTTAGGATTAATTATGTTTGGCTTCACAAAACAGAAAATCAAAAATAACAGTGATATTTAAAAAATGATACAAGTTTATCTCTCATGTGAAAGAAGTCTAGAGACAGGAATTCCAGGAATAGCGTGGCATTGTTAAGATTAATAGGGACTGTGGGTCAGGCGTGGTGGCTCACGCCTGTAATCCCACCACTTTGGGAGTCTGAGGCAGATGGATCACCTGAGGTCAGGAGTTTGAGACCATCCTGACCAATATGGTGAAACCCCGTCTCTAGTAAAAATACAAAAATTAGGCAGATATGGTGGCACGTGCCTGTAATCCCAGCTACTCAGGAGGCTGAGACAGGAGAATCGTTTGAACCTGGGAGGCAGAGTTTGCAATGAGCTGAGATCGCGCCACTGCATTCCAGGCTGGGCAACAGAGCGAGACTCCATCTAGAAAGAAAAAAAATAAATAAAATAAGATTAATAGGGACTCTGTCCCCTTCTGTCTTTATTCTCCACCACACTAGCACTTGGGCTTCCATCTTCATGTCACATTATGGTCTAAGAAATTTGCTGAGGTTCCAGACACTTGGACTACATTCCATGCAGCATGGAGAAAAAATGGTAGCAAGGCAAAAAGGGCACATCTCTTTTTTGAGACAGTCTTCTTTAATAAGTCTGTCCTGAGGTCTGACATAATGATAATACTTTCAGTTATGTCTAATTGATCAGAATTTACCATCAACCCATGTTGCTGCATGGGAGGCTAAAGAATGTTTAGTTGTTCACATTGCAACCTCAAATAAAGGTATTGCTTTTCTTTAAGAAGCAAAAAATAAGAATGAACATTTGACAGGCAGCAAGCAGGCATGGCCACACCTCCAAATAGGATTGTTTTAAAGTTACATGAGGTAATGCAATAGTCCTGCCTTATCCATGTCTTCACTTTCCATGATTTGAGTTATCCTGTTGTCAAACCAAGGTATGAGAATATTAAGTAGAAAATTCCAGAAATAAACAATGAATGAGTTTTAAATGGCCTGCTGTTTTGAGTTGTGCAATGAAATTTCATGCCATCCCACTCCATCTCAACCTGGACGTGAATTCTGAGTCCAGTGTGTCCACGCTGAAGACACTTCTCACCCATTGGCCACTTAGTAGTCATGTCAGTGTTGAGATCCACTGTGGTGGTATCACAGTGCTTGTGTTCAAGTCACCCTTATTTCACTTAATAATGGCCTCAAAGCACAAGAGGAATGATGCTGGCAATTCAAATATGCCACAGAGAGTCTGTCAAGTGCTTCTTTTAATTGAAAAGGTGACATTTCTCAACTTAGGAAACAAAATTGTATGCTAAGGTTGCTAAGGCCTATGGTAAGAATGAATCTTCTACCCATGACATTATGAAGAAGGAAAAAGTAATTTGTGCTGGTTTTGCTGACACATCTCAAACTGAAAAAGTTATAGCACAGAGTATGATAATTTGTATTATAGTATATTGTTATTATTGTTCTTTTATTAATTATTGTGGCTATTCTTTCTTTCTTTTTTTTTTTTTTTTTTTTTTTGAGACAGAGTCTCTTTGTCACCCAGGCTGGAGTGCAGTGGTATGATCTCAGCTTACTGCAACCTCCACCTCCCTGGTTCATGTGATTCTCCTGCCTCAGCCTCCCAAGTTGCTGGGACTACAGGTGTGCGCCACCACACCCAGCTAAGTTTTGTATTTTCAGTAGAGATGGAGTTTCACCATGTTGGTCAGGCTGGTTTCGAACTCCTGACCTCAGGTGATCCACCCACCTCAGCCTCCCAAAGTGCTGGGATTACAGACATGAGCCACTGCACCTGGCCTATTGTGGCTATTCTCTTACTGTACCTAATTTATAAATTAAACTTTCCCATAGGTATGTATGTATAGAAAGAAAAAAAAAACATTGTATATACAGGTTTCAATACTATCTGCCGTTTCAGGTATCCACTGGGGGTCTTGAAATATATAAGAACTACTGTATAATCAAAGCCTTTAGTTTAGTTCCTGACAGATAGTAAGTACTTAATAAAGGGGATGGAATGGATTTTTTTTTTGCCAAGAAACACTTCCTCTAAAAACACTTAGATGAATAAAAGAACTATAAATGCTGTACTGTTTACAGAAAGACACTGCTCATCTTAAATGGTGCCCCATTTTCACTGGATCTGGGTAGCCTTAAAAGGCTTCAGTTCAAAATCTATGTAGCTTCATCCTTAATAAAATACCCTTGGATTAATTGTGACAATCTTTCTTCCTAAAGAGCCAGGTTGCTTTTACCTCTAATAGACTATAGTACTGGTAAAACAGGAGAGCAGCAAGTCCTGACCCCAAGTTTAACTGATATTTTAGATCTCTTACTCTTGCTAACTTTACGTGGAGTCAGCAACAATTGAGGTAATTGGCTACTTTTCAATAGATAATCTTTTAGAAGAATAGGGAAATAAAAACAAGGGTACAGAATCCTGGATTCCAGCAGGCCTTATGAGCCAATAAGAATCTGTCACTTCTATTCGTTTTGACAGGATTAACTTAACTGTTTCTAGAGCCGCCTCACTAGCATTGTTCATTTTAAGCAGGCACATAAATTAAAAGCACCATTAATATTGTGATTAAAAAGTAAGTCTTTGGAACTATATCCTGACTAAGTGATTTATCATGAAGCCGTTAGCTATTTCTTAATTTCGTTAATGACAAAAGAGAAATGATATCTCCAGAGAAGTACAATGACTATCATATGACCTCATAGGCACATAGAGGTACCCAGATTCCTTGTGTCTTGATTTGAATAAATAGCAAAAAGAAAAGAAAGTTTTATTTGTAAATTGATTCAGGTCCAGTCACTATTCCTAACCACATCAATGGGTGGGCTAGTCTAATTCAAATTCTCTTTTAAATATGTTGGATGACTCATCTCTCTTCTGAATTAGGAGTTTGCCTCTTAAGACTTCTCTTTATACAATACACAGTTGTCAGATTCAGGAGTAGGATATAATAAATAACCACCTCTTTTGTCAGGTTTACTGGGGCAGAAATACACCATAAATACATTTTGCATGATTTTGAGCCATAGAAGAAAACATGATCCAGCACAAAGTTGATTACATTTTAAGTATCTGAGGCATCTAATTTAGATGTAATGAGACAGTTATTGTCAAGGATTACATATCATCTGTCTATTACGTGGAAGTATCTAGAAACTTGAAAGATATGTTTTGAAGGAGTCCAAGTGTCCTGTATTCTCCTGCAATTGTGTGGACCCTTCCAAATATCTTCGCTTTTTGTTTTTATATTTGATTTTATTTGTTGTGGTGATTTCCCAGAGCCAAATGAATGCTCAAATCCATGTTTCTTTTTAAGCTTCTCTACTGTCTCTTCCTTCCCACTCTTCCTCACTCCCGGTCTCCATTGCAAATGAATGAATGCAGGTATTCTCTTGAGTCAAACAGTTAAAATATTCACTAAGCACATTTCTAGAGAAAAAAACTCTTTAGTAGTGATATTTTATATGCTTAAGAGAGAGTTGTTTCAAGTACCTTGAAGTACAGTAGAAGCTAGAATCTGGAAATCCTAGCTGCTGGATTAAAAAGCTATTGTGAGGCCTACTGTATACATTCTACTGTGAAACAGGAGGATTTGGGGTTTGTCGGGTTGAGGAGTGAGTTAAGCCTAGATGGGGTAACTTCCCGGAAAAGCTGTGCCCAGAGGTTGGCTTCCTCTGGCCCTCGTCCACCTGTAGTTGATCTTTGTCTCTAGTTTTGCCCTCATTCTGCCTCTTACAGGAAGGACATAAAAAATGTGAACGACCAATTTTTGAGCACATACTATGTGCCAGGACTTTTGCATCCTTATTTATTCCTCAGAGTTCATGCTGGGAAGTGAGACTAATCTTAACTAATCCCAATGCTGACCATCGTATGTTTCATTTCAATCTGTCAACTTTCTCTGTTCTTCAGATGTTTCTGTCCTCATTCCCTCTGGTTGTCTGCTTTGTCTTGGATCTGAGTCTCTGTTTGTTGCTCTATTCTGATAATGTGTCAGTGCTCCCTACTGATCTGTTTGCTATAGGACCATGGTGACCAGAAATAAACAAGCTTCTGCTACTTACACCTACCTAGTCAGTACAACAGTAATCTAACGTAGTGGTTTTGATTTTCATTTTCCCATTTACACAGCTGTATGTAGGTGTGAATTAGCCAGAGCAGGGAGTAGCACCATGCTGTTGGACTGGTCATTTGGAGGCAATCTTACAACTGGTTAGAGAGAAGAGACATGCCTGGGAGGCTGAAGTGAAAAACATGTGAAAGGGAAGACAAAATAATAACTGGAAAAGACTTGTAACCCTTGACTGTTGAGGGGCCAGAGCTTGGCAGATGAACTGGAAGAAATGGCTTTATTTGTGGTCTCATGCATAGGGCAATGGTATTTGAGAATGTAGCCGAAGATTGCGAGATTGTCCAGTGCTGCACTCCAGTCAATGAATTACTACCGACAAACATTGTTTTATGTTAATTTAATGTCTGAGTATTTCTCAGTGTCAGGAATGCTTGCAATAATGTGCAGCATGGGAACAAATGCTAGCTTGCTTAGTACAAAAGACACAGGATATAGTTTGGCTGTTTGTCCCCCTAAATCTCATGTTGAAATTTGATCCTCAGTGTTGGAGGTGTTGGAGGTGGGGCCTGATGGGAGGTATTTGAGTAATGAGAAGTGTTTGGGTCATGAGTCAAGGATTCTAATGGGATCCTTTATGAATAGATTAATGCCCTGGTGGGGGGAGAGTGGTGAGTGAGTTCTCTATTAGTTCCTGTAAGAAAGAGCTGGTTGTTAAAAAGAGCCTGGCGCCTCCCCATATCTCTCCTGCTTCCTCTCTCACCATGTGTTGTCCACACATTCTGCTCCCTTTGCCTTCCACCATGATTGGAAGCTGCCTGACACTCTCACTAGAAGCAGATGCTGTCACTATGTTTCTTGTACAGCCTGCAGAACTGTGAGCCAAATAAACCTCTTTATAAATTACCCAGCCTTAGGTATTTGCTTATAACAACACAAATGGACTAAAACTACACATTTTTAAGAAAGCAAGCTACTCCTAATAGCCATGGTCTGGGATACATTTTATCTACATACATGAAAGGAATATCTGAATCTGTGAAAAATTTCAATAATCCCATCTTTTATCCAGCAAGTTTGGATCAATGACTCCTAAAGCAGCAAGTGGTTGCTGCTTCCTGAACCATTTGCATTTTGTATTTTAAATAAATGCTACCACACTTTTTTTGTTTCCAAGCAAAACATCTATAAAACCCTGCTATATAAAGAATTCCTAGGTGTTGCTGAGACCATTGACAAGCTGGTCAGAATAGGAGCAAGGAAACAGATAGATGTCAGTACCTGAAACCCAGATGTTCCACAGGTACTTTTTGGCTCTACCTTTAACTCATGCTGTGCTAATTCTTCTAACAAAAATCTTCTGGAAGCAGTGAAACAGTGTATGACTAAGAGCTTGATATTAAGATTCCCAGTTTTGCTATCCACTACAGCAGGTTACATTATCTTTTGAAGCTTTTGGTTTTCCTCGTCTGTAAAATGGGGACAGTAATAGTACTAACCTAATTGTTTTTAAAATCAGTCTTAGGAATGAATCTCAGATCTGCCACATGCTGTTTATTTATACTTGGGGAAGCTACTGTTTAATCTTAGTCTGCATCTTTATGTGTAAAATGGGGATATTAATAGAATGGTTGTCATAGGATTGTTGTGAGAATCCAATGAAATGCTACATTTAAAACTGTATCACAGAACCTGGCACAGAGAAAATATCCAATATATGGAGACTGTTTTCATTATTAATATTTAATTCCAATCCACTATATTGCCACAGATAAAATATTTGTACATGTGTTTTCTAATCTAGTAGCAAGTAAAAGATCTACGAGGAAAGGATTCGGGTTAAAATGCCCATTTAATAGATGAGGAAACTGAAGCTCAGAGAGGTTAAGTGAGTTGCACAAAGTCCCACTAGTGACTAATAAATGGCATGGCTGGAAAATCAACCTGTCTTCTGTCTACAAATATTTTCACTGTTCCTGCCTCTCTGTTATATGTAAAGTGCTGCCAAAAGACATGGAAAGGGAGAAGGGGAGAGAGGGAGGGACAGAGGGAGGAGGGAGGGAGAGAGAAGACAGAGAGAAAGAAAGAAAAGTGAGAGAGAGAGAAGGTAGCTGCTGTCAGGGGACATCTTCTTTCATCTGCATCTCAATTATTCTTTGTTTTTTTTTTTTCAAAACAGCATAGGAGTGTATTTAGAATTTCTCCCCAAGATAATGAGTAAATTATTCATGGAGTTAGTGCTTCCTGTAGTTCCCAATCACAGTTTAAATGAATACATATTATGTATAATACTTTTTTGTGGTCTCAGATCTATATAAAGTTCATGGTCTGTAAAGTGTTTAATTAACTTACCAGAACCTGTGAGTAAGTGGTCTGTGTTCTTAGCCTCCTGCTCGATCTTTTCTACCACCATTAGTTCTAGGTCTTCCAAAGAGGAAGAGCGTCTCTCAAGCAGCATCTCTGTCTAAAAGGAGGATTTATACTGGGGACATTTCTGAATAACATTTTAGGCAACCGTGTTGCAGGCAGGTCCTGGGACCCTGTGAATTATTTTGAACAGGTCTACATTTATCTGATAAAAATTGCCAAAATGTAATCCACATAGCCATTGCCATTTGTGGTGTGGCTGCTGTGAAAGGATAGTCATTGGAATCAGGAACAGGCAAACCCAAACCCAGATTCCACACCCTGTTAACTGGGTGATCGTGAAAAGTTCCTTATCTTTCCAGAGCCTCAGGTTTTTCCTTCATGTAAAATATATGGCAATATCTGTCTGAAGGAGTTGTTGTGAGGCTTAAGAGACAAATTGGATGCAGCAATGGCTTTCATGTTAAAGTATTTTAGGAGGCCTGATGGGTTTTCAAGAAATTTACTTACAAGAGGGACTGAGAGGATTCCCATGGGTAAGACACCTACCTGAGGAAAGGTGGGAGGGAGAGAAAATGAGACATATCACAAATTTGGCTGAGGGTCATGAGTCTGTGCTAAAAGGAAGAGAAGGAGTCTAAGGACAGCATTCACAGCCTGTCACTCAGGCTGTCTGTGGACCAGCTTCATGAACTCAGGTCTGAGCTCGTGACAGAGGTGACTATTAATGAATGTATAAAAACAAAAGAGTAACCTCAAATTTTGAAGACTTAATAGAGATTTATTTTCAGTTCAGATGCTTAGCTATAAAAATAACAGAAAAAAACCCAACTCAACATGGCTTGGTTCCCAGTGGTTCTCAGACTTGAGCATGCATCAGCATTTCTCCAGGACTTGTTAAAACCCAGAGTGCTGGCCCCCATCCACAAGAGTTTATAGAATGGTTGTCGAGTGCAGCCTGAGAATTTCCATTTCTAACAGGGTGATGCTGATACTTATTCTTTGAGAAATATTGGCTTAAACAATAAGAAGAATGGTTACCTCACACAACAAGGCATCTCAAGGAAAGGAAGCTGCATGCTCATTTGAGAGTTCAATCATGTTTTTGAGAGCACAGATTCTTTACAACTTTCACTCTGCCATTTTCTATGTGGTGGCTTTGCCTTAGATTAGCTCTCTTCACAGATATAAGATAGATGTTGTGATAGGCATCATATCTAGGCAGAGTCCAGTAGAGGAAGAGGAGCTGTCTCTTTCTCAGTATTTCTCTTATTAGTAGAAGAAACCTTCCAGGAAATTCATCAGCATACCTCTCCTCGTTGGCAGAATTGATTCATATCCTCAGTTTGAATCCAATTCTTAGCAAAGATCAGGGACCATGCTGTTAATTTAGGAACATCAGATTTTCCTCTGGAGCTGGAGAGTCTTCTCTTTCCTGAATCACATTGTTGAGGAATGGCTACTTGGACAAAATCAGGACTCTACCAGTAAGGAAAGCAGTGACAAATGTTGTTGGTTATCCAAATGATGATGCCTGTTGCAGAGATGTCAGCAATTTTGGGGTGGAGAGGAAGATACCCTGGTCTATGACATCAAAATAGAAAAAAATTTTTTTTTTACAGAAATTTGTTGCATCACCATTATTCTTTGCACCTTCATTTTACCACAATAAATGGTGATCTCTGGCAGATTAGCCCCTACTTTAGATATTGTCATAGGAGACATCACTATAGGGAGCCAGTCCTACACAATGACAATGTCTGTGATAGCCCCAGGTGCCATTTTTCTGTATTGAATTTTGTTTATCACTAGGTTTAAGAACTACTTGTTTAGAGGCCGGGCGCGGTGGCTCAAGCCTGTAATCCCAGCACTTTGGGAGGCCGAGACGGGCGGATCACGAGGTCAGGAGATCGAGACCATCCTGGCTAACACGGTGAAACCCCGTCTCTACTAAAAATACAAAAAACTAGCCGGGCGTGGCGGCAGGCACCTGTAGTCCCAGTTACTTGGGAGGCTGAGGCGGGAGAATGGCCTAAACCCGGGAGGCGGAGCTTGCAGTGAGCTGAGATCCGGCCACTGCACTCCAGCCTGGGTGACAGAGCGAGACTCTGTCTCGAAAAAACAAAAACAAAAANAGAAAGATAAAAAGAGAAAGAAGGAAAGGAAGAAGAGGAAGAAGAAGGAGGAGGAAGAGGAGGAATAAGACTATGGAAGAAGGATGAAGAAGAAAAGTAGAAGAAGAAGAAGAAGAGGAAGAAGAAGAAGAAGAAGAGGAAGAAGAGAGAGAGAGAGAGAGAGAGGGAGAGAGATTGAGAGATTGAGAGAGAAAGACTGGAAGCCAGTGGTCTGCCTTACCAGCCAGCCTTAAACAGAGTGGCCACTTTTTTGTGTTGATCTTATAGGTCTTCCCAATAGAATTTCCTTTGAAGAAAGAAAGCGTTCCATAGCTTGAAAAAAATTTGAAAATTAGCAATTTTGTTTGTCTAATCTAATTCTTGACCACTTGTTGCTTCAAATTTGAAGAGAAAGAGAAGGAAGAAGAGAAAGAGAAAAGAGTGAGGTCTTCATCCACTAAGAAGAGACAGGAAAAGAGTTAATGGTGCCTGGACATAAATATCATTTATCCAATAGCCACAGTAACAGTCTGTCATTTTACTTATAGTCATTAGTAGATTCCAGGAATGATAATAACAGTAACAACACTAACATTTTCTGAGCAGTAACTGCTAGGCCCTGCCCTAAAACCTTTATAAGTAGTATCTCATGTCATTTTTGCACCATGATGATGAGACCGATTCTATTGTTAGTCCAGAGACACAAGAGGAGCCATGAGTAAGTGAAAACTGGGAATAAACTCCAGGGGCCAGCTTCAATAGTTCACACAACTACCCTATTCTGCATCTTGTTGGGAAGTATTGATATTTCCGATTTATAGATATAGCAACAAAGACTCAAAGGTTAAGAAATTTTACTAAGGTTACACAATATGTGAGGAGAGGAACTGGATTGGGATTTTGGTTTGTCGGACTTCAGAGCACCCCCCTCCCTTCATTCATTCGTTCACTCACTCTAAGAATATTTCTTTAAGGTGCCAGAATCTATCTTAGGCACAGTATATTATTTCTATTCTTAAATGAGGGTCTTAAGCCCCTTCTCTTGACTTGTCATTGGTTAGTGGGAAGGTAGAGCCAAGGGCATGGTGGAAGGCAACTTTCTTCTTAAGTGAATGCGCCTTTAACAAGAAACGTTATGCAGCAGAACTGAAGTGATTCTGAAACTGTATATATATGTGCTGAGGGAGAAGTATGCCTCTCAAAAAGATTTTGACCTGTTTAATATTTTTACTGGAATAAGGATTCTTCATTTTAAAACATAATCATTCTATTTACTATCTTTATATTTACATCACTGTTTTGGAGGCTACTGCTCCAATGCGCAGAATATGAGAATTTTCCTTTTGACTCTATGCCTGCATAAATAATTTAAGAGGAACAATTTCTGGAAAGTCTAAACAGCTAAAGACACTGTCTTTGATCTCCGTGTGTATGTGTAGCCTTAACTTACTAAGCATTTTTCAGAAAATGTCAGCACTTACTGGTGGTGGTTCTTTGTTCCCATAGCCCCTTGAGCAATCAGGACTACACAAACAGAAAAATGCTGTTCTTGCTCATTTATCTCCAGAAGCACCAGGAAAGTTTGGCCTCTTCAAAGATAACTTAGAATGTAAATGGCAATCTCCAGAACTCTTCTTTTTCCTCTTGTAATCTTCAGGATATTTGCAATTTATTGAACCATTGACATTGTTTCCTTTAGAATTTTATTGTTATAATTGTTGTTGGGGAGACAGATTAAGTAAGATATAATTTGGGATATACCTAGGTAAATTTTCACATTTGTTCAGCTTAGTGAAACTGAATTCTACTTTGGCAACAGCAGGCCCCTGTGGTGCAGCAGTTTGTGGAAGGAGTGTTAGAATGCTGACTTGGGTTAAGGGAGAAAACTTTTAATGACCACAAATGGCCACTCTTACCTTACATTTAACTAGTGAACAGATTTTGTCAGCTAGTAGGTATTTGAGGGTTTGTATGGATAAAATCCAACAAGATAATGAGTGCAGAAGCAAAATATAGTTATTATTTTCATACATAGTCTTTTTCAAATCTATGATGTGTTTATTTTGAAACTTATCAAATATGACTAAGAGCAGAATTTTGTGTGGTACACAGATTCTAAGGTGCTCCCTAACTACCCAGCCCTCCCGCCCTTCATTCCCATATAATCACACCCCATAAATGTGGGTGGGACCTGTGACTTGTTTCTAGCAAATGGAGTGGGGTAACATGAAGGGATTTTGCACATACAATTAAGGCCCTTAATCAGTTTTTTTTTTTTTTTTTTTTTTTTTTTTACAGTTTATTAGTCTTGTTGATATATAACAATTGTACACATTTATGAGGTGCATGTGATGTTTTGATACATGCATACAATGTGTAACGATCAAATCAATGTAATTGAGATATCCATCACCTCAAACATTTCAAACATTTTTATTTTTGTATGTTGAGAATATACCAAATCTCTTCAAGCTATTTTGAAATATGTGATCACTTATTGATAACTATAGTCACTCTGCTGTGCTATTGAGAATTACAATTTACTCCTTCTATCTAACTGTACTTTTGTACTCATTAACCAATCTATCTTTATTCTCCTCACCTTCCCACGCTTCTCAGCCGTTAGTAACCACCATTATACTTTTAACCTGCATGAGATCAACGTTTCTAGCTCTCATATATGAGTAAGAACATGAAGTATTTGTTTTTCTATGCCTGCCTTATTTTGCTTATCAGTTGGTTTTGAGTTCATAAAAAAGTATATTCTCCTGTGTGTGCCTGGATTAATCATGCAAAGGGTCCTTAAAAAAGGACTGGGCCCCTCCCTAAGGTAAGAGGAACTCTCGAATGCTGGCCTTGAAAAGACAAGCTGCCGTGTTGTTAGAGGAATCATGAAGAGAGCCATGGCAAAAAACTGTAGATGGCCTTTAGGAACTGAGTAGCCGCACTCCCCACCCCAGCCCCCATTAGCCATCAGCTAGGAAGAAAATGGGGACCTTAATCCTACAGTAATAAGGAGATGGATTTTTGCAAATAACTTGAGGGAGCTTGTAGGTGGACCATTCCCCAGTTGAGCCTGTAATAAGACCACAGCTCCAGCTGCGACCTGAATTGCAAAGTGATGAGAATCGGGATCACAAGATCCCGCTAAATTATGTCTATGGGACGTCTATGGAAACTGTAAGGTAATAAAAGTATTTTTAAGCTACCAAGTTATGGGTATTTTTTAGACAACAATAGAAAACCAATACACTTGACTTCCCAAGATCCTCAGCAGGGATTAAGAAAGAACCCAGTGTGCACAACACATCCCCGAAATTGGTGGGCTTGACCTCCTAGCATATTGCTGCGTCTTTCCACTTGCTGTTCAGGACCACTAAATGCTGAAATGTGGATGCATACCGAAATAAAAGCAATTCATTGTGTACTAAAGGTTTTTTTTTT
>NW_016804412.1:281445-292687 GCF_001698545.2 Rhinopithecus bieti
AAAAAAAAAAAAAAAAAAGAAAGTAGATTCAGGATTTTCCTGGGTATTTATTCTAGGAAGATGCTTTGCTATCATAGGAAGAAAAAAACTCTGGGTTGGATCACTGTGCATTATAGGGTCAGGAATTTTATATTTACTATTTTGAAAATAGATTGCAAATAGATGTCCTCCATGTGCCATTTTATTCCTAGGTTTGAAAAACCACCCACTGTAATACCTTTCCATGGTGGCCAGTTTGCAATTGGCAAACGATTGGTGTTAATTAGTTTATAGTTGAAAATGAAGCTATTTACTATATTGACTCCCTAGCTAGCCCAGATATCTCAGAAGTTCTCAATTATTTCTAGGTTTAAAGAAACTGTTCTTTCTCCTTTGCCCTCTACCACCATTTCCACCAATCTTGTTCAGGCTCTCATGCCTTTCTGACTTACTTGCTGACTTCTCCTTCCTCTGTCCTCTGCATTCTCCTTTTATTTCACATTACAGGTTTGGCTGCAAACTGCTTCGCTAGTCTCCTTTTGCTTCCACAGCCTCCCCTAGTTTCTTTAGCTACACTTAGCTGCAAAAACTCTGCCTTCTCACCATTCTATGCACAGGTGGCATCTTCTGCCAGAAATTCTCTGACTATCCATCCCTCTTCTTCATCTGCAAAACAGATGCTAATTCTTGTGGACTCTGCTCAATTGTTCTCTCTCATCTAGTGTTTTTGATCCTCTCCTTCCTCCTTCTCCTTTCTTCTTTTCCCTCGAAGCTCCACCCACACAAGCAGGGTTAGTCAATACTTCCTCTCTGCTCCCACCAAAGTTAGTGCTTATTCCAGTATAAGCAGTTACTATGCTAGTATTATAATTTTCTTTTCTATGTCAAAATCACTGCACTTACCGCTGACAGTGAACCCATCCAAGGTGCAAGTCTTATCTTGTTGATCTCTGGATTCCATGTGTCCTGGCACAGTGATGAACACAAAAGCAGCATTCTAAATCTGTCTATGTGATTGACTGAATAAAAAGCTAAATGTAGCATGTTTAGCTCCAAGGTTCAGGGTTGTCAAGCTGAATCCTAATAATGTGCGCAACGGACCCTGCCCCTTGAAATTCTGCAGAGCTCAGGAATCACTAGAAAAATGAACAGTGTACTTTACCAGATGCTTCCAGAAAGCATTATCATGTTATTACATCTGCCACCCCTGTTTTAGCAGTAAAATATGTGAAATGGGGAAAATTATGATCACAAGATGAAAGAGGAATCAATGCTTTTGATCTTATCAGATTGATTTCAGCCCTCTCCTAAACCTCAAACTCCTCCATCTCCCAGAGACCTAAGATCCCCTGTTAGCATGGATGCATATCTACTTATTTTATGGTTTCCCCTGTGACGTGTGAATCATAACAAATTCAATTCTGCTACGGAGAAATCCAGTTGTTCTCTTTCTGTATTATTCAGGTAAGATGCCATCTGAAACTGAGAGAAGCATAAGGAAGCTTACAGCTCATTATCTAGTACCAGTTACATGTGGAGCACCATGCTAGGCCCAAGGGATGTAGAAATTTACATGATATTGTCCATGACTTTAGGTAGTCTACAGGGTGATCGGTAGAGAATGAAACATAAATTAACGTTGCCAACACGGAGTGCTAAATGCTCTGGTGACTTGAAACCTGTGAGTAATTTGCAGTCCAGAGGAGCAGCATTTAACTCACACTGGTTTGGGCATTTAGGGAGGGGGGTGGGGATGTCAGAAAATTGAGGCACAGAGAGGGAAAGAAGTTTGTCCAAGGTCCCACAGTTGTGGCAGCACCAACTCTCTTGATGCCCATTCTAGATTCTTGTTGGTAATCTGCATTATTACAAGAAGTTACATATTGTGATTTGATAGCTCCTTTGGAGAACACTGGGAATTGTAACTAGGGAATTATATTCAAATAAGTTAATTACAACCATGGAGTTCCTGGCACTTGGATGCCTTAGGAATGGATGCTGGTAATTCAAGCAGTATGTCAAGGAGCTGACAGCTTTAGGGCTTGACCAAATACTGGCACAAACAGCTAAAA
This sequence comes from Rhinopithecus bieti, assembly GCF_001698545.2. Lineage (NCBI taxonomy): Eukaryota > Metazoa > Chordata > Mammalia > Primates > Cercopithecidae > Rhinopithecus > Rhinopithecus bieti. The sequence continues at coordinate 283,497 of NW_016804412.1, forward strand.
ACCAAAGCTCCAATCTTGAGCCTGAGAGGATGAAATCACAGTTTTCAGGAAACTCATCAACTCCAAAGTGGAGCCTGAAATGAAATAACAAAGAGCAATTAATGAAACTTTGGACAGTGCAGTTTCACTAGCCCTAACTTTCCTCTTTCTGCATTTTGAGTCTCCAGATCAATGAGCCAAGTACATGCAGGGGGTGGGGACCAATGCCAAGGCCACAGACTTTGGAGTAGTCAAGCCTGGATGAAAGTCCTGGCTCTGACACTCATAGCATTATTGTTTTGGGTTAGTTACTTCATCGCTCTGTGTCTTCATTTCTCCATTTCAAGCAAGTAACTAATATAACAGAAATTCCATTTCTCAGTTAACATGGCAAATTCGATAAATGGAAGAGAGAATACATCAGCTACTGGAAAGCATCATATTTGTGAAGAATCTTCTAGTTTAGATCCAAATTTTCGGTGTCTGACCACCACTGAGATAGAACTGAGATCAAAAGCAGCTCCTTCTTGTTTCATTTCTACTGGGCTTCCCACAGCAGACATGATGAGGGCACTACAGCCCAGGTCCTAGTCTGCTGACCTTATTCATCTAGAACAAAGCTGAGTGGTTGGAAGGAAAATAAAAAGCCCTAAAACTGAGTGGCATTAAGGATAATAGCTGTCCCCGGACGTGCTGCTCCTCACAAGTCTTCACAACGCAGAGTTGAACCCAGGTCCATAGGACTACAAAACCCAGGTTCGTAATCACTATACTGACCCACATACTGCTGCTGGTAGTCACAGAATCAGAGAACTTTAAAAACATTGCACAGGCAAACAGTGATGAATCATTAAGAAAAGTTTCATTGCTTCAGATTTTTTATTTGCCCGGGCAAGATCATTTAAAAATGATCAAATGTTATTTAAAGAACAATTTGGAAACAAAACAAGAAGAATACAAGGGATCTGAGCTCTAATCCTGGCTCTGTAAAAAAGTGGTCCTAGTGGCCTTGAGCAGGTTCCTTCCTTTCTCTGGGCATCGGTTTACCCATCTATACCAAGAGAGAAATGAATAGACTTGCTCAGTTCTTCTCCACCTTTAATGGGCACATGAAATGCAAATTCTGATCCAGCATATCTGGAGTAGGGTCTGAGATTCAGAATTGCTAAATCTCTTAGGTGATGACGACGATGCTGGTCTAGAGAACACATTTATTCGAGGGGCTCGATCAACTCAGATTCAAAAATAAAGCCCGAGTATTAGAGTAAACCCCAAATTGACAGGCAAGCAGAGTGACTATTGATTTTCTTTTTATTGTACAGTGAAGTTTCTCCGGCTGTGGCTCGTATTGCTCACACTTGACCCTTTGTGTCTCAAATGCGTTTCAAGCCCCTGGGGTATGGAGCTTGCAGACTTTGGCATGGCCCATGTGAGGCTGTCCCAGTTATAACCTTGAAAAAGGATGGAAGGGGATGCCTGACTTGGAAAGCTGACAACTCTGTATATGATGAGTGTCCTGAATTTCCTGGGATGAACTGTGTTCTCTACTCTGCCCGTTGGCACAAAACCCATCTTTACCTGTGGCACCATGAAGCACTGCTGGATGCATTGTCAAGTGCACCACACCAACAGCCCACAGGGAGAGTTTATGGAAGGAGAAGTCGGTACCTGCTTTCCCTGTGGCAATCACGTGTATCACTTTGCCGCTTACTCCACTGGCAGAGTCAGAGAGCAGTATCTGGGCCATTTCTCCAGCCTGCTTTCGGTGCAGCAGGCTATGCAGCCCTGTTCTTACCCTCCTCAGACTGTGGTTTTTCTTTCCCTGGTAAGGATCATTTTAGGTAGTTGAACTATCTACCAGGAAAATAAGAATTTTGTTCATGTAAACCTTTAGTTCCTGAACTCTGAGGGCTGGGACTCGCCCTCCTCAGTGGTGGTCAGACACTGAAAATTTGGATCTAAACTAGCAGATTCTTCACAATTGTTTCAGAAAGTATAGAATGATGTTTCAGTTGCCTTTTGCTGCTGTAACACATTACCACAGATTTTATGGCTTAAACAATACACACTATCTTACAGTCCTGAAGATCAGTAGTGTCACTGGCTAAAATCAAGGTGTTAGCAGGGCCATTTTCCTTTTGGAGGCTCTAGGGGAAAATTCGTTGCTTTGCCTTTTCCAGCTTCTAGAGGCGGCTTGCATTCTTTGGCTTACAGCCTGTTCCTCCATCTTCAAAGCTTTCAATGGAGAATCAAATCCTTCTCTTATTGTATCACTCTGATTTCATCTTCTTCCTCTCTCTTCCACTTTCAAGGACACTTGTGATTACACTGGGCCCATCTGGATAATAATTTTAAAAATATCCAGGTCTCACGGGCTCCAATCTTTAACTTAGTCACAACTGCAAAATCTGCTTTGCCATGAAAGATAACATGTTCACAAGTTCTAGGGTTTAGAATGTGGACATCTTTGGAGACCATTATTCACTCACATCTATACCTTCTCAAGTTGGTCATGTGTCCCAGGCCTACACAAATCAACAAAAATCATTCTCCTGACCATAGTGATTAGTTAAGAGTTGAACATAAGACCATAGACAGGTAAATTAGAATGAATATCAGTACTTCGGCAGGATATGACGGGGCAGAGTTGGATGGGGCCAAGTTACTCTCTTTAGGCCAATGGTAGTGATTCAGATATGAAAGTTATTATGGTGAATATAATCATGCCCTTGCATCCTCACTGCTTACTATGGCTCCTTCACAAATACGATGCTTTCCAGTAGCCAATGTATTTTCTCTTCCATTTATCGAATTTGCCATGTTAACTGAGGAAATGGAATTTCTGTTATATTAGCTACTTGTTTGAAATTACCATTTACAATTAGTAAGTGGTGAAGTTGGAACTTAGGTTTGTATCCTCTAACTCTAAATCTTTCTACCATATTGACTACATTGAACACCACATGATTAATGTGAAAAAGGCCTCCATCACATTTGACATTTGTTTAGAGAAATAATCAGGAGTGAGGTTGCAAGTGGAGAGCGTACTCGTGGCCATCTTTAAGGCAATGTTGACCTGGAGTGTCTGTTCTCCTTCTGATAATTAGGGACACTGTGCTGCATTTGTCCTGCCAAAGAACCTTGAAATATTTGGTTTAGCTTTGATCAGAAACCATTAACTATAATTTAGGCATAAGAGCCTACCATTAAGTGAGCTCCTGAATAAACCTTGTATTAGGTACATTCATCTATTATATAATCTTAGCAACCTAGCTGTATTATTGTCATAATCATCATCCTCATCATTATTGTTATCCCTCCTTCAAAGATGAGTAACACAAGGCTCAGAGGGTTTAAATCTCTTTCCCAAGCCAAGAGTCAAAGGCATGCAGTGTAATTGCAGAGCCTGCTTTCTTCAGAATAGTTAACCAGGACTGCAGCATTTAGAGGCACTCAGCATTGTTTCCTCAGCATTTATCATAGAGAGATAATAAATCTATATCTGATTCTGAATTTTAAAACATTTTTTGCTACTTTCTACTTGTCATAATCCATTTCTTGTTTGCCTTTCTAAACAGCATAGGCCCTCTCTCATGACCAAGGTTGTCATGATTTCTTCGTGACAAAATTTACCTCAAGGTTATTTTTCATCACTTTGAGCAGCCTTCTTTTGTATTAACAATATACTACATCTTGTTTAATCTGTATTGACCACCTGAGATTTTTGGAAGTCCTTTGTTTGGGAGAGAGCAATTTACACAAGACAGCCCACTTTGACTTAGCTCTTTCTCTCTGTTTATCTTATCCATGTGGTCTTCTCAAGTATTGAGCTCATCTGTGCTGATTATTGAAGGAACTGATGTAAACTCAAGATAACAAATGCTGCAATTCTGAGATGCAAATCCATTCTTTTCAGTGAAGAGGACTGGGACTGTTGTGGTCAGCTACCTCCTTGGCATAATCTAGATACTGAAGGATGGCCTTTTCCCATGCACCTTTGCCTTGGGCACCTGACTGCACCTCACTTTTTCCATTTAAATGTCTACCTTGAAGGAGACAATCTCTAAACTCCTTTCCAGCACTAAAATTAAAATCTTTTCATTTAAATCCTCACATTCTTCTACTGCTGTGGGCCCCAGGAATTTAGCTTGATTATAGAACAGTGGTCTGGCAAGAGGCAGCCAGAGAGTCACTCTCTCCTTGCCACCCTTGGACAGGAGTTAGAGTGGCACGTTACTCCCTGTAGTAGCAGTTCAGTGACACCAGGGAGCAAGGAGAAACCCAACTGTGGGAACTGGGGCTCATTGGGTGGGGAGATGTGTGCTTCATGTGTGGGGTGGGGCAGTAACTCAGGGGTCCAGAAGTCAGCACTGGGAATGAGACCAAAGTCCCCATTGAAAAGATGTGGGAAGACAGACAGGTGCATTGTTTCTCCTCTGTTATAAAGACCTGTATGCAAACTGAATGGGACCCAACTGTCAGGTCCAGGCAAAAGTGAGCCCAGATGAGAGGAGCTGAAAATGCCAGAACAGGGTAAGAAGTCACATGACTTCTGCGTGAGCCACAATCAAACTGAGTTTTTTGATTCTCAGTGTCTGTTTCATGTTGACTTCATTCTATCAATCATGGAACATCACCAATCCATGGTCTGGTAATATTATGGCTCTCCCCTGTGTGCCACGATCATCTTTGAACTGTTTTTGGCTCACTGGATTCTTGAATTTTATTGATTATGGTTTTTAAATTATACAAAGCAAAATTTCCTGTTAGGAGGCTATAAATTAGAGTGGTTAAGAGCCTTTGGAATCTCCAGTCCTGGATTCAAATTGCAGCTCTGCCACTCGGCTGTTATGTGACAGCAAGTCACCTCACCTCACTGGATCTCCAATTCCTCATGCATGAAATGAAGATAATAATAATACAGCAGCTCCAGGTTGTTGTATTACATAAGGAAATATGCCTAGCACATTAAAAACATTAGGGCGTGGTGGCTCATGCCTGTAATTCCAGCACTTTGGAAAGCTGAGGCAGGTGGATTGCTTGAGCTGAGGAGTTCGAGATCATCCTTCACAATACGGCAAACCCCATCTCTACAAAAAATAAAATGAAAACTAATAAATATGTAAATAATTATATCTGTCTATCCAAAAATTAACTGAGTATAGTAGCACGCACCTGTAGTCCCAGCTACTTGGGAGGCTGAGGTGAGAGGTTTGCTTGAGCCTGGGAGGTGAAGGCTTCAGTGAGCCAATATCACACCACTGAAATCCAGCCTGGGTGACAGAGATCCTATCTCAAAATAAATAAATAAAATAAAATAGAAACTCTAGATAAATGGTAACTGTCCTTATTATTGGTTTGTTTAAGATGTCTCCCACCTTAGTATATGGTAATCTGTTTTCTGTATATGCATTTGAACATTTGAAATCAATTCAGTGTGTGAGTACTGATTTTTCACTTATAGTATGTGAAAACAATGATCATTTACCTCATTAGAAGATGACATTCTGCATATGTTTTTTGAGTACCTGTCAAAGGCTAAGAGCCAAACCATAGCTGAAGGTGATTAGAAAGCCCAATAGGATATGCTGGAGCTCAGGGAATATGATGATCCATGTGATGATTAATCTTATGTGCCAACTTGACTGAACCATGGGGTGCCCAGATACTTAGTCGAGCATTATTCTGGATGTGTATGTGAAAGTATTTGTGGGTGAGATTAATATTTTAGTTTGTCGGCTGAGTAAAGTAGATCACTGACGTGGGTGGGCCTCCCTCAATCTGCTGCAAATCTGAGTAGAACAAAACTCTGAGTAAGGGATAATTCACTCTCTCTCTTCCTGACTGTCTTTGAGTTGGGATACTGGTTTCCTTCTTTCAGACTCAGATTCAGACTGGCACTTGTACCACTGACTCTCCTGCTTCTTAGACATTTGGACTTAGGCTGGAACTATATCATGGAATCTCTTGGGTCCCCAACTTGCCAACTGTAGAACTCAGAACTTCTCAGCCTCCGTAATCACCCAGTCTTACAATCAGTCAATCTTTCTGTCTATATTTATGGATATCTATATCTCTATCTATATAGGTGTATCTACCTATCTCTCTATATCTTATTGAATAGATCTAGAGCTAGATATATATAATATACAGTATATAATACAATATATAATATATCTATCTAGATATCGATATAACTATATCTCCTATTGGTTCTGTTTCTCTGGAGAATCCTTGCTAAGACAGTCCAGGAAGATGCCTCATGTCTGTTTGTAGATAATAATATATTTTTAGTGCTTTCTAGTCCTCCACTGAGACTTCTTAGTCAGGTTTAATTTTAAGGTACAAATAGAATAGAATTCCTTGGGTTGAGTACACAGAACCAAGACAATTTGTTATACCCTAATTGTTTAGTGACATAAGCCAGATCGATGGACCTGGCAGAGACATTATCCTGAATGCCACCAATCCGTACCAATCAACAATGTCCACATGTCCTAAAATTCAATCTAGTTTTGGAGAGTCTCTCTCAATTTTTGGAAATGCTACAAGCCTGCAGAGGGAACTGTCAACTCTCAGGGAAGGTCAGAAGCCTTAGAGAGTGTCTGAGGCAAGTAATATATCTCTTGACTACTGGAAAGGCACACAAATTGCTCAGATATTTCTATAGCAGAAAATTCTGAGGGAGAAATGCTTCTGCAGAGACTTACCTTTTCTAGACAGAATAAGAGTCCCAGCGTATGCTCATATTTAACGAATATTTTATGAGGCTGTTATTTCTATGCACTTGATCTGATGTCAAGTTTCCTTTAAATTTCTTGCAGTTTCTCATTTTGTATTACCCTGAGTTCTGATGTCAAAAATAGAGTACCTTAGATGTGTAAGATGTGTCTTAGAAAGGCATGGTCATAAAGCTTGTTGAAAGTTTAATGGCAGAGATGTGGGAAGTGGTGGAAACCTGAAATGGAATCAATGAGACCAGGAGACTGAGAACCTCTCACTACAGGGCCTGAGCTGTATTATTCTTTATACCGCCACTCTCAAAGCACAAGATAGCAATTAATACAGATTGACACTTTCAATATCCTTGTAAACTGGATAGATGGATGCACCATACCTAATTAATTTATCTGTCTTCCCCCTCAATAGCCTGGAAGCTCTTTCCGAGAATCTTTGTATATTCAGCATGGAGTAAAGGAGGGCTAGATTCAAACTGAGGGGCACTGAGAGGAAGCAATCCTGGGAGTTTGGCAGATGCTGTTATTGTTGAGATGGAAGGTCTGGATTTGACCTTCTGGGTATAGGGTGGTCAGGGTTAGAGAAAGACTATGTCTTTGGGTAGATGCGGTTGAAACTAAATGGTGACTTAGTAACAAAGACAAATTCCAGTCATCTGATTCATCACTAAAGTTTTTATCTAATAAATTCTTGACTTGTACATGTGCAATTTAAGGAGTTGTCAGTCAACTGAAAATGGTAGCAACTACCCAAGTCAAACTCTAATACCACCCACCCCCCTACAACCTGCTGCCCCTGAGGTAGCCACTCTTCCGACTTGAATCACCATAATTTTGCAAGGATTATTGGTGAATTTAATATAAATGGAATTAATCATCATGCATTCATTTGCATCTGACTTCTTTTGCTCAACATAGTATCTGCGAGATTCAAATAAGTCACTTCCTATAGAGGTAATTCATTATTTTTCATTGGTGGGTTTATTGCTCACAGTTCTGGAGGCTAGGAAGTTTCTGATCATGGCACCAGTGGATTCGGTGTCTGGTTTGTTCTTCATGGATGACGACGTCTGTGTGTCCTCAAATGGAGGAAGAGACAGACAGGTGCCCCTAAGCATCTTTGATAAAGTCACTCATCCCATTCAGGAGGGTAGAACCCTCAGGACCTAATTACCTCCTAAAGGCTCCTCCTTTTAGTGCTATTACATTGAAGATTAGGTTCCGACATATGAATTTTGGAGGGATTCAAACAAAACCTTCAGATCATAGCAGCAGGTAAACCAGGAATTCCAGAGTGCCCTATGAGGGGATATTTGGGCATCCAAGGAAATGAAAGCATCTTCTAGGAAACTGAGATCAAGACAAAAAGGCGGCCACAGGTGGAGATGTTGAAGAGGGGACAATTTGCTGTAACCCTGGGCTCCAGCAGTGGATAACAGTACATTCATGCCTAAGGCCACACTTCAGAGGCCACCCACAATTCTAGGTTGCAAACCATTCTAGCCTGTCGGCATCAGAGACCAGCAAAGTTGTAGACAGCAACTCACTTCCTTCTGTGATTCTCTAAGATCACTTATGCTATACCTCTCCATTTATACCATCTAGATTCTTGCTATGCTCTGAATGTTTGTTTGTGTTCCCCTGACTAGTAAATACATCTGTTGAAACTAATCCCCAATGGGATGATATTAACAAGTGAAGACTTTGGGAGGTGACTAGGTATCATGAGGGTGGAGCCCTCATGAAAAGGATTAGTGTCCTCATAAAAGAAGCCTGGGTTAGCTTATTTGACCCTTATACCATGTGAGAATTTAGAAAGAAGGCATCATTTATGAGGAACAGGCCCTCCCTCGCCAGACCCTGAATCTGCTGGTGCCTTGATTTTAGACTTCACAGCCTCCAGAACTTGGAGAAATAAATATTTGTTGTTGTTTATAAGCCACTGAGTCTATGGTATTTTGTTATTGTAGCCTGAATGGACTAAGAAAGTGTCTGTTAAGACCATTTTTTCTAGGGTGTACTTTAAGTTCGTTGTTCCTTTGTTGACTTTCTGTCTTGATAATCTGTCTAGTGCTGTCAATATTGAAATCCTCCACTATTATTTTGTTGCTTTCTATCTTATTAGGTCTAGTTGTAATTGTGGTAGAAAAGTACAAATCTGGGATATCCAGCGTTAGGTACATATAAATTTAGAATTATAATATCTTCTTGTTGGACAGATCCTTTTACCATTATATGTGCTTTTTGTCTTTTACAAATATTATTGCTTTAAAGTATGACATTTCCTAGGGAAGCTGCTTTGTGAAACAGCCTGGCCAATTAATGCACTTATGTATAAATTAGTAGAAAAGAAGTCTATATCTTTAAATTGGACTGGAATTCCAAAGTTAATGTGGCCCAGATCCTTGACCTTAAACTTGTCTAGCTCCAGATCATAAGAGAAAAGCTTTCCTTTTTTTTTTTTTTTTTTTTTTT
>NW_016804412.1:293139-298446 GCF_001698545.2 Rhinopithecus bieti
TTATCCATTCTGCCACTCTGTATCTTTTAAGTGGAGCACTTAGGCTGTTTACAGTCAACGTTAATATGAGATGTGGCGTGCTGTTCTATTTATCATGTTAGTTGTTATGTAAGTACTTTTTTCCCCCTTGCCTTATTGTTTTATAGGCCTTGTGAATTTTATGCTTTAAGGAGATTCTATTTTGGTGTATATTGAGGTTTTGTTTGAAGATTTAGAACTCCTTTTAGCCTTTCTTACAGTGCTGGTTTGGTAGTGGCAAATTCCCTCAGAATGTGTTTGCCTGAAGAAGATTTTATCTCTCCTTCATGTATAAAGGTTAGGTTTTCTGGATACAAAATTCTTGACTGACATTTATTCTATTTAAGGAGTCTAAAGAGGACCACAGTTCCTTCTGTCTTATAAGGTATCTGTTGAGAAGTCTTCTGTTAATCTGATAGGTTTTCCTTTATAGGTGACTTGATGCTTTTGTCTCACAGCCCTTAGAATTCTTTCTTTCATCTTGACTTTACATAGACAGATGACTATTTGCCTTGGTGATGATCTTTTTGCATTGAATTTCCCAGGATTTCTTTGACCTTCTTGTATCTGGAAATCTAAATCTCTAGCAAGGCTGGGGAAATTTTCCTCAATTATTTTCTCAAATAAGTTTTCCAAACCTTTAGCCTTCTCTTCTCCCTTAGGAACACCAATTACTTTTAGGTCTGGCCATCTTACATAATCCCATATTTCCTAGAGACTTTGTTCATTTCTTTTGATTCTTTGTTGTTTATGTTTATCTGATTGGGTTAATTCAAAAACCTTGTCTTCAAGCTCTGAAATTCTTTCTTCTACTTGTTTGAGTCTATTATTGAAACTTTCCACTGCATTTTGTATTTCCCTCAATGTGTCTTTACAGGAGTTCTGATTTTTTTTTTCTTTATGATATCTATCTCTCTGGAAAATTTTCATTCATATCCTCTCTTGCTCTTTTAAATTTATTTGTATATCGAGGTTTTGTTTGAAGATTTAGAACTCCTTTTAGGCTTTCTTATAGTGTTGGTTTTCTCCTTTCTGTGATATCTCTTTGAGTAGTTTAATACCTCCTGAATTCTTTATTTGGTATTTCAAAGATATCTTCTTGGTTTGGATCCATTGCTAGGGAACTAGCATGATCTTTCGGGGATGTCATAAAACCTTGTTTTGTCATATTACCAGAATTACTTTTCTGATTTCTCCTCATTTGGATAGACTATTTCTTAAAATTGCTCTTGAATTTATTTTTGATTTGACTGTGTTTTAAAATGTTTTCCCTCTTATAGATGTGACTTTAATGTTTATAGTTTATTATTGCCTAATTTGATTTTTGGTGCTTTTAGAGGTGAAGACTCTGTATGAATTCCTTGTTTATAGCAAGTCTTTGTGCGCTGGCTTTCTTAGATGCTGACTATAGCAGTTACATACTTAATGTGTGGGCAAGTTCACTGTCTCCTATCTGATTGAAATGGCAAGGATCATTGAAACATATCTCATTCACCTATGTTGTGCACTTCTTTATGTAATTGTTTCCCAATATTTTATTTACTGAGTTGATGGCTCAGGCTTCAGACCAGTATGGGAGGTATCCCCGGGTAAGCAACAGTTGTAATAAAAGCAGGTGGGTAGATACAATACCCAATGGTGGACACAAGTCTCAGCCTTGATGAACATGCCTGAGGGAGCTGTCAGTTAGATGCACTGAGGTGTCATCAGGGTGAAGGGTGGGAGCTACCTCAGCCCCCATGCCTGGCCAGCAGGAAAGGTATCCACCTCCCAGCCTCACTCTTGTCCCAGTGTTCTGTTTATTCAGATCGGACAGGCACCTCTTTTCATCTGAAAAATGATTGATCTTCTGAGTAGAAAGGAATTGTGACTCTACCTCTCATGCAAGCATGAACCTGGGCAGGCCTCCTCCTATGGTGATGCAATCACCCTAAATTGTTCCAGGAAAGCTGTCTATAGGTGTATCCATGCTGAACTCCCATGGGAAAAGCCCCAGTTGTGTCTGCAGTGGTGGGCAAGAGGGGAAAAAGGACCCCTTCTCCAAGACCATTTATGAGCAGAAAGGCTGCCTGACGGTTGGGGTAGAGGTGCAGACTGCGTGCTACACCCAATACTACAATTGTGTCTCTGCTGTAAGAAACTTCCCACCACTGAATAGATCTAGGGCTCAATGCCTGCTGTCCAGATTCTTTTCTTCCATGGTTTGTTCCCTTGATGTTGTACTCTTTCCCTTCCCCTAGAAGTAGGAGTTTCTGAGAGCCAGACTACACTGATTGCTATTGCTCTTCCAGGTCTAGCCATAAAGTGAGGCTGCCACAATCTGGGCTGGTGCTGGGGAATGTCTGCAAGGGATCTGTGATGTGACCTGTCTTCAAGTTGCCCAGCAGTGAGTACTTGCGTCGTTCTCATGACTGATGTAGACTCTGTGAGAATCCTCGGTTGTAGATAAGCTTAGTGTGCTGGCTTTTTTTGAATGCTGGTGATAATTGTAGTGAACTTGTCACACGGGCAGATTCAGGACCCTGGTTTACTAGGATGTTACAAGCAGTGCTGATAGCTGAGGTCATGCAGCCATTTTCTTTTTCCTGAGTGCAGTGTTACTCTACCTAGAGATCTGTAATGAACTCTGTTGGTTGGCCTGCAGCCAGAAGGCGGTGCTTGCAAAAGAGCACCAGCTGTGGTAGTGTTAATAGCCCTGGGATTTGAGCTTGCCCTAAGTTGCCCAAGGGGAGTATTCTGGTTTCTCTGACAATGGGCTGTGCTGTAAAGCTCCCAGGTTTCTGACCTTTGTGTTAAGCTACCAGGGAAGGTAGAGAGACACAGCCAGGTGGGGCAGGGTAAGGTGGGTCTGCACTTTGACTCTTGTTGAGAGGGGCAAGCTGTGGACCTTGGGACAGGAGTGGTTTCCAGGCTGCTGAAGTCATGTTCTGGAGGGTAGTACAACTGCCTCTGCTGCACAGGAGTTTGCACAGGGAGTGGGAAGTAGCAAGTGGCAATGAGCCTCACCCAGCTCCCATGCAGTTGGCAGGGCAGATAGAACTCCTGCATTGCTCTGCTAACAGCACTGGATTAAGATCCAGGCAGTCTGCACATAGAATTCAGACCCGCCCCGTACCATAAGCTTTCCCAGCATAGACAACAGCCACGACTTTCAGGCCATGGCCTCCCCCATCTGCCTGCAAGGCCGCAAGGCCGGGTGCCCAGCTCCTGTGCATGTGTCTGACACACACTTCCCACCTGCACCCCCGTTCCCATCCTCCACCCCAGTTCTGGTCAAAGGAGTTTATCTCCACTTGAAGTTATATCACGAAATTCAGTTGGGAGCTTCTTTCACCCTATGACCCCTGCCTGAGCTAGCTGGCTGACTTCCCCGAGGTCCCCTGTGAGATATAATAAGAAATGACTTCACTTGGTCCACCCTGGTGACTGAGAATGCCTGCAAGGCACTTCCCACTGCTGCTTCTGCTTTTATATTTTTCGTTGCTCCCTGAATCAGTTCCAGTTCTGGGTAGGGTCAAGGCCTTCTCCCATGGCCTGGATTTTCAGATTCCCCCGTGGGGATGTGTATTCTGGAGGCAGACTCTTCCCCTCTTATACTCTGGGGACTTAGAGTTTTTTGCCCGTCTCACAGAGTAAGCTGCAGGCTGCCACTTCTTTCAAAGGGTCTGTGAATTCTTTCAGTCTTCCTGTTAAGTTCCTGTGTTGCTTCTTGGAAAAAAGTTCACAGGGTGAATCTCTGCACAGTATCCTGTCCTTCCAAGTTGGAGAGGTATGCCAATACTGCTTCCAATTCACCATCTTGAAAGAAAATACATGGGTGATTTTAATTACTCATAATTTAGAGGCTAAAGGATATCTTCCTGAACTTTAGAAAAGTCAATCAAAGCATTAGAATAGGAGCTAGAAAGGTTATCCAAACTCTACATTCTCAGAAACTAGTGTCTAATAACAACAGTGTAGGTTACCCAGAACTACTTCTTGCAAAATCTTTTGAAGTCCAGAGTCCAGGCTATATCCCAAGAGAAAATGATGGTGTTTCTCAGCTTCATATTTTCTTTTTACATGACTGAAATGCTCTAAACACTGGTCTCCTTTGGGGAAAAATCTGTTTATCTCAATCCTCATCACACAGAAGTTCTATCAAGTATAGGTGGGCTCTGGCAATATTTCTCATCTTGAAAAAATACAGAACCATACATTTTGGAAGCTTATTCTTAACTCTCCTGTATATTCTCAGCTTGAGTTTATTTTAATTTTTTACCACGTAATAGTTTTTTTACTTTTGAAAATATATGAAATATAGCTGTAAGCAGAGCTACAAATCCTAACTGAATTGGATTACCATTATTTTAAGAAACTTTAAGTTTCTAGTCCATTCCTCTGATTTTCTAGATGAGACAAGTATAGGAAAATTATTTGCTTAGATTACAGAAGTAATTGACAACAAGTTCTAGACTCTCATCTTAACAATTCTGCAGCTCTAGAGCAGTCTGATGTTAGGAAATGGGAGGAAAAGGACTCATTGCTAAATCTCTGCACTGTCATCTCCAGCTGACCAGAACCGGAAATGGCATGGGCCACAGCAAATCTGAAAAGAGAGTGATTAATTGAAAGTCTATGAATGGATGAATAATCTCTTCATTCCCCTTTCCTACCTTTATACAGTTTGTGGCCAGGCATTTGCCTCCAAGCAAGTCTTTTGACAGAAACTTTCCTAAAACCTTGGAACTAATGGTAAAGGAAGAACTAAGGCAGGTAGTTTAGGGATTATATCTCCACATAAAGCCCTCTTCATTTTGGAATTGGGAACCAATCAGTTCTCTGATTATTCACCCTAAAACCTACCAGTCCCAAATCCACCCACATGCAAGCCCAGTCAACCCTCACATTTTCTCATTATGTTATTTAAATGAACAACTAAGATTTTCTGTGTATTTGAAGAAAGCCTGCAGCATGGCCAAGAAAGGTACTTACTCAGAAAGAAACAGAGAGAATTTAGAGATCATGAAAGAGCCTAAAAAAGCAAACTAATTAGCATCCTAGAGAATATGTTTTGAAAATATGTCCACAGAATTTTTGATACTCTTCCCATTAATTTCTCTCACTTTGAATGTGTCCTGGACTTAGTGAATTATCTCTAGTGAGCAAATAGAAAATGGCAGAAGTAATAGGATGTCCCTCGGAATATTAGATTGTAAAAATACTAAGAGACTAGAGCTTCAATCTTGAGTTCTATTTCTCTCTCCTTTCTTCCTTTTCCTCTCTCCTTCTTAATGCTTACTCTTCTAG
>NW_016804412.1:298500-311895 GCF_001698545.2 Rhinopithecus bieti
TAAGATTTTCTGTGTATTTGAAGAAAGCCTGCAGCATGGCCAAGAAAGGTACTTACTCAGAAAGAAACAGAGAGAATTTAGAGATCATGAAAGAGCCTAAAAAAGCAAACTAATTAGCATCCTAGAGAATATGTTTTGAAAATATGTCCACAGAATTTTTGATACTCTTCCCATTAATTTCTCTCACTTTGAATGTGTCCTGGACTTAGTGAATTATCTCTAGTGAGCAAATAGAAAATGGCAGAAGTAATAGGATGTCCCTCGGAATATTAGATTGTAAAATACTAAGAGACTAGAGCTTCAATCTTGAGTTCTATTTCTCTCTCCTTTCTTCCTTTTCCTCTCTCCTTCTTAATGCTTACTCTTCTAGGGGAAGCCAGCTGCCACATCTTGAGGCAAGAAAGAAAAAAGTCAGCATCTCTGTGTTGAGAAGGGCTCCATGTGGAGAGGACTGGGACTTGTCAGCAGTCACATGAGTGAGCTTGGAAGCACAGCTTTTGAATCTTGCCAATAATCATGTGTGAGCTTGGAAATGATTTTCAATGAGATGACTGCAGCTTTGGTGGACATCTTAATTGCATTTTTATGAGAGACCCTGAGCCAGAACCACCCAGCTAAGTGGCTCCTGGTTGTCTGGCACACGAACATTTGGAGATAATAAATGTTTGTTGTTTTAAACCACTAGGTTTGGGATATTAATATATATTTGTAGTGTTAAATCGAGTTTGTCTTAAAGCTGCCTCCTTACATATTTACGTTCAGCCTAAAGGTTTTCCTGTACATCATGAACTATAACAAGTGGAGTTGTAAACTGACCGTAGCCCACCCCTGTACCAATGACTGAGTTTTGGCCAATCAAAGGTAGCCAACTGTTTGAACCATGTTCGAGTAAGGCAAATGCCAAGCTGTAACCAATCCAGTTGTTTCTGTACCTCACTTCCATTTTCTGTGCATCACTTTACTTTTGCTGTCAGTAAATCTTCTTTCACCATGTGGCTGCACTGGAGACTTTGTGAATCTGCTGTGATTCTGGGGGCTGTCCGATTGTGAATCATTCATTACTCAATTAAACTCCTTTAAATTTAATTTGACTGAAGTTTTTCTCTTAACAGTAGAAAACAAATACAGAGTGGTTCAAGATGAAATTGCATAATTACACGAAAAGAGGATACTGCAAACAATTAGGGAATACAAAAGAAGAACTCTTGGAAATTAGAAAATGATTGTCGTGTTTAGAATTCAGTGGAAGGACTGGACATAGAAAAAATGTAGAAAGGTAAATTATGAAAGAAGTATGAAGCTCAGAGGCTGAAATCAGGAGGTCTAGCATCTAGCTAGTAGAAAAAGGATCTTTTCAGAAACAGAGAGCAGACAAAAGAGGAAGAAGTGAGCTTAAAAATCAAACAAGAATCTCATAGCTGAATGGAGAGGTGAGTTTGAAAATTGCAAGGGCCTACCAAGTGCAAATCAGAAAGAATGACAAAAAGACCTACTGTGAATTTCAGAGCCTCTGGTAACTTCCTTTGATCTCTGATAGCAAACAAACAAACAAACAAAAACAAGAACGAAAAGCAGGCTATATATAAAGAACGAAAAACAGTTTTTTATATCCACAACATTGAATAGTAGAAATCAGGAGAATAATGCTTTGTGTATACTTTGTGAAAATTAGTTCACCACAGGTTTCTATACCCAACCTGTTTTACCTGAAATTACCTGTAGTTTTGCGAGAAACCCCAGAATAACATTGGCGTGAATAAGTTCAAAGTTTCTTTCTTATGCAAAAGTTCTGGTAAGCATTCCAGAGCTACTGTGGCATTCAGCTCAGAGACCCAAGCTTAATTACATTATGAAGATAGTGACATTCATGTTCCAGGCCCCATCTAAAGTATTGACACAGAAGAGTTTAAATGGATTGCGTGAGGTGTCTCTTATGGATAATTGTGGGAAGCTACCATGTTATACTGCTTCTCATATTTTATTGGCCACACATACTTACTTACAAGGGAAGCTGGGCAATGTCTTTATTCTGGACAGACCTGTGACCTGCTAAATATTTTATTACTATTGAAGAAGGGAGAATAGATACTAGGAGACTACTAATAGTCTCTACCATCCCAGTCAAGGTTTTAATTAAGTATGAGGGAAGAACGTAGGCATTTCTCATATATGCATGGACTCAGAAAAATTCACTTCAACTGCCCTCTTTCTTAGGAAAATTATTTAGGGTTTTAAGCCATAAAATCAAGAAGGTAAACAAAGAAAGGGAATAAGTACACAAAAACAATGTCTCTAATTCTTGAGAAGAATGAATTGTAGTCCCAAGATTTGAGATGTGCAGTAGGCCTTCAGAGCAATCAGTCCAGACAGAATCAGGAAAATAGAGCACTTTGGGAGGAAGGGCTTCACAGAAAATAAGGATTTCTCAGAATAGAGGGAGATGATGCAAGAATATGAGTATGTGATTAAGACAAAAACGAAAATCAAAAAAACAAAAAACAAAACAACAACAAACCAGAATAGAAATAGAAAACTCCAAACTTCAGAATAAAGAAAAGTTGTGTAAGAAGCATGTTCTGAATATAAAACAACCAATTCAGGAGATTCGAGGGATTCAATAAAAAAGATAAATAAATTCCAAACAATAGAAAGAATGAGTAACAAACTGAAAGGCATTAGGGATTTGGTGAAGAAGGTATTGTATGTAACTTCCTTTTCCAACAAGAAATAAGGAAAGGAAGTCTCAAGGTCCCAAAAATATGCAAACAAAAAATGTAAAGACATGTTAGTCCAATATGAAACTAGCTAACCTATGACACGATTTTGAATGTAAGAAAGGAAAACCTGTGTAAATGTTGTTTGTTTAAAAATGGACTTTTACTGTTTAATTTGTTAGAATTGATGAACTTACGTATTATCATCACCCAAAGTCCATAGTTTTTATTAGGGTTCACTTTTGATATGACTACTTGAGTATCACAATGGATAAGAGGTTGGAATCACAGAGAAGAAAATGGAATCATAGCTCATGACTTGACTCTGCACCTTATGATACTGACTTATAATAACGCAAATGCTGCTAATTAATCTTTGAGTGTCATCCTTGTGTCAAAGCACAGAGAAATGATGTTAACAAAATTGAATATCAATAGTGTCAACCTATATAATGTATAAATAAAATTATAGTGGTTAGAAGTTGGCAGGTGGCAAGGGGAAGGAAGTGAGGAAGGAGACTTTCAAAGTTGGAAGTCAAGAGAATTTCTATCATTAATGAAAAAAATGCAATTTTACATCCACAAACAAATGATACAAAACATTAAATGTTATGAATTAGATAATATTGGTCCCAAGTATCTGAAATATAAATGATATTATGATAAAAAAATACATCAAGTTGTATCTTTTTATATATCAGATTTTGGGGAATATGTTGGTGGAGGTGTGGTCTTCTGGCTTTCCATCGGCAAAGTAATTGTGTGAGCTTGAGCAGAAGAGGACAGCTAACTTGAGTCTAAGTTCTGCTTCATTCTAAGATTCAGGTGTATCTTTTGTAATAAGGAGGCTGATTCCATTTTGATGTTTGGTTGCTGATGAGTTTCAAATCCCAGTATGCCCCATTTCCCTCATAAGAAAGCCTGAGTGCTCCCCCTTTTGGTGCCAGTGAGAAGTTAAAACCACACAAGCTTAAGCCAGTCTCCTTTTCCTGTTTTCCCAAGCCGTTTCCAGAACATCTTAGGCATCTACTCTGCTCTATTTAAAGTAGTATGAGTAATAAACCTTTTCATACCCTCTTGGGGTGTGTGTGTGTGTGTGTGTGTGTGTGTGTGTGTGTGTGTGTGTTTGTGTTTGTGTGTGGCTTCCTCAGTCTCAACATTAAAGCCAAATTTTAGAATGATGGGAGGCCCATTTTGCTTCTAGAGGTGGCCGTAGCACCTGTACTGTCTGGAGTGTGATTATGGGGGATTCACAAGGAAGTATTTATAGGAAGCTTGAGAGGCTCTCTGGGAGAAAACTCCCCTTTGGACAAGTAAGATTTGAGGGAAGGTAGTTGGTTCGAAAGCAATAGACCAACGGCTCAAGAGAACAGTGTCTACCATTCCATCCTCTGACACAGCTCCTATAAATTAATACCTTATTCTTCTGGAAATATGGGGTATCCAGAAATCTAATATGTTAAAAAGAGATCTATAAAAAGTCAATGTTTTGCTTTAATGAAGGACATTGGGAGGGATTCATTCAGCTTGGTTATGGTGATAATAGCAGTATTTCTTTATACCCAACAGTGACATCAACAGTGGTAGTCAGGATGTTACTGCCTTCAGTACATAACATCAGGCAGCAGGGCTCTTGGTACAAACATTAGCACCAGCAACCTTTATGATTCACCTCTGTGTAGTACCAAAAGCACCTAGTGAGAGCATAATGTTTGCTATGGATTTAGACCTTCTGAATTAGAATCTTGGCTCCACCACTTTTTATTTTGGGTGAGATTACTTCCTACAGCTTCAGTTTCCTTATATGGAAATAGGAGAAAATAGTAGTATCTATTTCAGAGGGTTGTTTTAAACACTAAATAAGCTCTAAATTTATAATCAAATGTAAATCAGTTAGGACAGTGTTTGGCACATACTACATACTTATTAACTGTTGGTTATTATTCTTATTGTTAATGTTATTATAACTTTTGGTGTTGTCAGACCAGAAGCATCACTTATTAATGCTGGAGAACCAAATGGAAAAAGTGGCATGCCTTTTCATAGTCAAAGTGTTTGTAAGAGAGTGAGAGTCTTCCTTAGGAACACTGTAATTGTTTGGTAGGAAAGAGAAGTGGTCCAGAACCAGAGAAAGAACATTCTGAGACTGTCACTTTGCCCTGTAGGCAGAAGAGATCGGAGAAGTACTGGTCACAGTAAATGCGTTGATGAGGTCACTAGCCTTGGGGGTATTTTCCTTTGGCAACTTGAAAGGTAGAGGAAGTTACCTTTTTGTGTGTTTGTCCAAGGGTTGTTTTATTTAGTTGATGTCAAATGGAACCTAATAGACCTAATGGTTTTGAATAACATTGGTTTGGTTCTTTATTAAATCGAAGTGCCAATTATCAGAGGTTCAACATTTGATAAGTGTCTCCTTTTCTTTCTGGGCAGCTTTTCTTTTCGTTCTCTGAATCTATGGTCCTGCATTTCACTCTTTCTAGGCAGCGTGTCTGCTCAAGTGGAGGTACCCCACTTTATTCCTTTTTGTAACTTCAGAATCTAGCCCAGTGCCACACTTTTGACATTTAATTAATTGTTTGTTAGATAAATGAATGAATCCACAGAGTATTAGATTATTTATTTATTTATTTAGTGACGGAGTCTCACTCTGTCACCCAGGCTGGAGTGCAATGGTGTGATCTTGGCTCACTGCAACCTCTGCCTCCTGGGTTCATGTGATTCTCCTGCTCAGTCTCCCAAGTAGCTGGCATTACAGGCACCCGCCACCACACCCAGCTAATTTTTGTGTTTTTAGTAGAGATGGGGTTTCACCATATTTGCCAGGCTGGTCTCAAACTCCTGAACTCCAGCTATCCACCTGCCTCAGCCTCCCAAAGTGCTAGGATTACAGGCATGAGCCACCACACCCGGCCAAAATTGGATTTAGATCAACAGACAATGCCATGGAAAATACGGAAAAAATAGAAATCATTCAATGTGTTCAGTGTTTAGTGATTGCATACATAGACACCCATATATTGATTGTTATGTTATTCTCATCAAATTCATCATTTAAAATGAGAACATTCACTTGCTGTAGTGGTTTTATTTCACTAGATCTGTGAATGTGGGCGGGGACCAACAGGCCATTCATTGGCTATGAATGTTCTATTTCTCCCACATGATATGGAAAATGTGTTTTTGAGAAGGAATGAAAAACATTTCCCTACCTGCATAGACTTCTTGTTTCAACCTCTGGTAGAGATTGACTCACTAGTTTGGACATGGGTGTTTACCCTCATCATTCTCTCAAACGTGATCAAGAAAATGCAAGGCAACTTTCATCACTCTTCCCTTTCTAGGTGTGTAACTGGTGCTGGAGGATGCAGTGCTTTTCCTCAAACTGCTCTCTTTCTTTTTGAGTTCAGAGGAAGTCCACTGTGGGCTCACTCTACTGATGCACCAGAAAATGCCAGAAAGGCATCTAGGGCAGTGTTTCTCTCTGGTCTCACTCCGGAGACTGGTATTTATCTACATTTCCAACCAAGGCTCAAAGGGGAATGGGAGAGAGAAGACCCAAGCAGCTCCAACTTAGGCGATGGATGGAAGCAAACAAGAAGAGAGAAATGTGAATGTGTTGCAGTTGAGCAGCACTGATCTGATCCAGAGAATCCCCATCTTCGAGATCCCAGTTAATTGAATATTAACGACAGTTTAAGGACCTCCTGCTTCTGTTTAAGTAAGCATTGTAAGTTATCGGCTTCTCAAATTACTTTGGAAATAAACTCAAGGAGAAAGCATCATCATAGCTTGGGTCTAACATAGTGCATTAGCTTTGCTATTGCCCTGCTGATTTAATTGGCCCAGTAAGCATGCTTGAGGTGTTTGGGGTTATAATTAAAGTTGTGGCGCCTGGAAAATCCTCCTTCTGTTATTATATTTTTTTCTAAAATAAACTATCCTAGCTCACCGAATTTGTGGGGCTAATTAGAGCCTAATTAAAGTTACTTGTTTCTATTTTAAAATCCGCCCACTGAGAGAGCCGCAAGGCAGGAGGGAACATATTTTAAAGTGACAGTTCTAAAATGTTTCTTACCCTAGTCCCTGAGCTGCACTGTTCTAATTCATGCATTGATTTATTTCCAATGAGAATAACAGCCTGCCTCCATCTTCATTGCAACTTTGCTCCTCAGGCCCCATCCCATTTAGCTGTGTGAAAGGATTTGCTTGATGAACAAAAGACCTTTCTTTGTCATGCATCTTTCTGTTGGAGGAACTGACCATTGCATATGGAGGGGAAGTAATCCAGAAAAGGGCTCATGAAAATATCTGAAGCACAAAGACCAGGAATCAGTACAGTGCTGGATCTGAAGAGGAAAAGAGCATAGCGTTTGTTGAGGACTTATCATGTGCTAGATGTGTTTCTGAACAGTTATAGATAAGGAAATAGGAAGCAAGAAAGGGTGAAATTAGCGGCCTAAGGCCCTACAGCTAATAGTGGTGGATCCCGAATCCAAAGCAAGGTCTGATTCAAACTCTTACCACGTTTCCGAGATCCCTCCTGCGAAGCTGCGTTTTCCCCAGCCGGGCTTTGGCTGTTACCAAGGCGGTAACCCACTCTCTGCCTCCACGGTTCTTCTTTTGTAAAATGGAGATAATAGTGATGATTTCCCTGACTTAGGAGGTTAAACTTTACAATGGTGCAAAAGCGATATTCATTCAGTAGAAAATATACTTGAAATTTAGAATTTTGATCTTTTCCTGGGCCAGTGATATGCAATGTGATACTCTCCCAAGATTTGGGCAGAGGCAGCGAGCCACCGCTCCCAGTCAGCCATGCAGTCACAAAAGTAAACAACCCACACTCTCCAGTGTACTGGTTGCCAGCATTTTTTTGCTATTGTGTTTTGTAGTTTTGCATTTCATCATATCTACAAAATGCCCATTGTCAACTTACTATACTTTCAACTTATGCCGGGTTGATCAGGACATGTCCTTATCAAAAGCAAGGGAGCATCTGTACCTAGGTTTCCACTTATCTGAGTTGTGAAGAATATCAAGATAGTGAATTTGAAAGTTCTTTATAAAATGTAACACTCACAGATTAGTCTTAGCAGAGCTGTGAATATTTTAAGACCTCTTAATTATTAACCTCTTTAGGGGTATTACTTTAATAATCTTTATGCCAGAGGCAACTAAAATACATGTCTTAGCCTATTTCCTTTGGTACAGGTACTTCTGCCAAAAGACGGATCTTCCTTCAAGATAACCGACCATCTTTACATGAGAACACTCTGTTATATGTTACTAAAAGATGTTTAACACAGTAGTGGGCCAGCATGATTTGCAGCCTTTCTCTTCCATAATTGTTCCCTGGCTCCACTTTTTCCTGTGACCACTAACACCTCAAGCCAAGGTGTTCTCTTGGTGGCTGGTGTGACTCCCCAGGCAACTTCACATGGTACACCACACTCTCTCCCACTCCCTCCAAAAGGAAAGGAAAAGGAGACAGAAGTCAGACAGGGCCTAGACTAGAGAGATGTAAGTAGAGTCCAGGGCATGCCATTTAAGGAAGCACCCATTCTCAGGATAATGCATATGCAGGATTGACACACAAAAGTGAGTGCTTCCTTAAATTTTGTGCCTGGATGCATCACTTGCTTTGCTCTAGTCCAGGGACTGATCACTAGCATCACAAATATCTTAGAAGGTTTGCAAACATTTACCGAGGGTCTGTTTCTCATTACGGACTCTGGTGGTTGTGGCTTTAATTAAGTTTGGATATTTGTTCCTTGTTGAGACTGTGCCAGTTTTTCATAGTGTATGCCATGCTAGTACAGGATATAGACTATAAGCAAAATAAAATTAGTTACAGTGTATTGATTGCCTACTGAAAACCAGGTCTGTGATTAGCAACTCTGCATACATCATTTCTACTAATCACAACTTTTTCCTACATAATGAAACTGATGCTCAGAGCGGTTCAATTCTGTTTGGCAAACTCTGTATTTGTTGCAGAATTAGAAAAGATAGTTCGATTGGCTATAATAGGAGAGAGGTTGGCTAAATTCCCTTCATTTTCTCTGGCTTATTGTCTGTGGACATTTGAATCATCATTTGGGAATGCTTTAAATAAAGAGGAAGATGAAGGACAGGGAAGGCTGTCTGATGCCTGATGAGGAATGATAATGAAGTTAATGGGTGATTTTATACTTAACCAGAAGTACATTAAGCAGCTGTGTTAGGAATATGATATAAAACGTATTGGTATAACTACTCAACCTTTCTTTTCTAACTAGACTAAACAGTCACCATTTAAAGGCATTTTACCGGAGTTACAACATTGTATAGATAGTATCAGGGATCAAATTCTATAATCAATCCATTACAACCTGTTATATTATTGCCATGACTAGAATCCTAAGAAAATGTGACAAGGTTTTGATGGACAAGGGGATGTTGAAATATATATAATTTTAGGTGCTACCAAGAAAACATGTAAGACGTATAAGGTGAGGGCTCTGAAGACATATTATTTAAGCTTTGCCCTTGGCTGAGGTTAAGCTTTGGGCTTTATCAGCAATTAACTCCTGTATATTTCTTTCTTTCATTCATTCTGTGTTTCTACAGCAAAAAGAAATTGAATAGTCATGCAATGGTCATGGATGGAGCTTTTAGAGTTTCTTAACAGACTGTGTGGCATGTGGAGTTACAGTGCTAACAACCTGACTGCACACAACATTCCAGATAGTATTTCTCAGAAGTAAATTCATATAAGGATATTTGCCCTGACATCATGGGGCAAAAATAGAAATTGCATAATATTTAAATTGTTTCATTCAGAAAATAATATGGTAAAATTATGAAAAACATTTAAATGTATACAACCACCATCCTACAACTAGATAAAACCTTTATCTTTAGTATGATCTAGGCTTTGGTCATAGGCATTCTATTGTTTTCTTTGTTTTTTGTTTTTTGTTTTTTTGAAATGGAGTCTCACTCTGTCTCCAGGCTGGAGTGCAGTGGCGCGATCTCGCCTCACTGCAACCTCTGACTCCTGGGTTCAAGCGACTCTCCTGCCTCAACCTCCTGAGTAGCTGTGATTACAGGCACATGCCACCACGCCCAGCTAATTTTTGTATGTTTAGTAGAGATAGAGTTTCACCATGTTGGCCAGGATGGTCTTGGTCTCCTGACCTCATGATCCTCCTGCCTCAGCCTCCCAAAGTGCTGGGATTACAGGCATCAGCCACCGTGTCTGGCACTATTTTTTTTTAAGGCAAATTATATATTTCTGTGAAACAGATAATGGGCAATGTTGGGCGTAGAACAAGATCAACAGTGACTGAGGAGCTTTGGGTTGAGTGGCAGTGGGCAGAGGAACTGATCTTTCTGATTTTTGCAGCACTGACTTCAGCAGTGATGCAAAGGCAATAGTTTCCAGAGGAGAGCAGAAGTTTGAACACACCTCCAGCGGACGTTTCCCAGAATGAAATGAGCAAGAGTCATTCATATATATCTCTTACTGGGAAAGTGGGAAGCTCTGGAGTGGGAAATCTTTGTGTTAGATACCATCCAGTTCCTCAAGTCTGGTTGTCACAGCAACTGAGAGCATCTCTGGCAGGTAAAACTTCTTGTCTTCTCACCTTCTGTGCCAGTCACTGCACAGATTTAATTTAATTACCTATATGAACAGCCTTCCAGAGTCTGACTGCAAGCTTTGCTCATAAGGCAGCATTAGAGAAAATCTGGATTCACTAAAAATCTCTGAAAACCATTTTGTTTTTTTTGTACAAAATATTGCTGCCTTGCCTTTGTGTAATTGTAAGAAAAGTGCTTTCTCTATTTATGTCAAATTGCCTAATTAATACTAATAAAATTGTGGCAGCTACATAGACTTTACAAAAATGTTGGGGTCACAAAACAGAAAATATATAATTATATTTTCCCTATTTTATAGACATGTACATACAGGATTTACCAGTTTGTACATTATATTAGGGTGAGCTGCAGTATTAGCCTAAGATCAAAGAGGGGGAGATTCCCTTTGTTATATTATTCTCATAATCTCTAATATCAGTAGAAAAGGAGCTATATGAGGTTGAGCTATATATAGTCCATAACATGCATACATACACACGCTTGTATGCATTCTCTAGGAGAAGTGGCTAAGTAAGTATAAATTAGAACCAAAACTACCATGACGTTGAGATATTGGCTCCTTCCTGCTTCTTCCTGCATCTTGATATGAGCAGACTCAAGCATAGGTAAATTAAATATTGGTACAACTCAGGGTGGATATTTTTGCCATTTGTTAATATATGCTAATTGCATTCTGGGAAATGTATGATGGGAAAAACATACGTGTTAAGATTTAGATCACCAGAGGGAAGACTTGCCCATGCCATAGCATGTATGGGCAACCTAATCAGCGGAACAAAATTTTACACATGTGTCAATTATAGTGAGGACAAAAAGGCCTGTTTAAAACAACACTTTATTAAGATATGATTGACATGTAAGCAGCTGTACATATTTAATTTATACAACCCCATACGTTTGGGGACAAGTACAAACTCATGAAATCATTGCCACGATAAAGGCCATAGGTATATCCATCACCTCCCAAAGATTCCTCCCACCTCCTGTGTTATAATTATTTTTTGTGGTAAGAACACTTAACATCAGATATACTCACTTAGAAAATTCTAAGTATATAATAGAGTACTGGTAGCTATATACACTATGCTTCATAGTAGATCTACAGAACTGATGCATCTCGTACAACTGAAACGTTGTACGCTTTGATCATCATCTTCTGATTTCCCCCTCCCCTAGTCCCTGACAACCACTCTTCTATTCTTTGTTTCTATGAGTTGGATTAGTCTAGATTCCACATATAAGTGAGATCATGCAGTATTTGTATTTCTGTGCCTAGCTTATTTCACTTAACATTCTTTCTCAAGGTCCATCATATTGTGGCAAATGTCAAGATTACCTAGATTACCTCTGCATTTTTAAGGCTGAAAAATATTCCACTTATGTATAGAACATATTTTAAACATCTGTTCACCTGTCAAGAGATATTTAGGTTGTTTTCACATCTTGGCTATTGTGAATAATGCCATGATGAACATGGGAATGCAGATATCTCTTTGAGATTTCTATTTCAATTCCTTTGAATAAATATCTAGATGTGGGATAGTTGGGTCATAATTAGTTCTATTTTAAAGTTTTTGAGACATCATCATACTGTTTTCCACCATGGCTGTACCAATTTACATTGCCAAGACCAGTGTACCAGGATCACATTTCTCTGAATTATCACCAACATTTATATTTTGTTGTTCTAATAATAGTTATCCTAACAGGTGTGAGGTGATGTCTCCTTGCAGTTTTAATTTGCATTTGCTTGATTGTTAGTGATATTGAGCATTGTTTTATATACCTGTTGGCCATTTGTATGTCTTCTTTGGAGAAATGTTTATTCAGAACTTTGCACATTTGCATTTTTTAAGTTGTTATTATTATTATTATTATTATTATTATTATTATGCCCTTGAGTTGTAGGAGTTCCTTGTATATTTTGGAAATTAACCCCCATCAGATATATGGTGTTTTAGCTCAAGCTTCTATAACAAAATACCATAAACTGAGTAGCTTATAAACAATAAAAATTTATTTTTTAATTATCTGGGGGCTGGAAGATAAAGACCAGTGTGAAAACATGATTGAGGTCTTATGATGGCCCTCTTCTGGATTGTAGACTGTCTATTTCTCCTTGTATCCTCACATGGCAAAGAACATAGAGAGGAAGCAAGCTTTCCTGTGACTCTTAAGGGCACTAATCCCATTCATGAGGGCTTTGCCCACATAATCTCATCTAATTCTAATTACTTTTCAAAGCCTCCATCTCCTAATACCATCACTTTGTGGGATAGGGCTTTGATATATGAATTTAGGAGGGATACAAACATTCAGTCTATATCATACGCGTTGCAAATAATTCTCCCATTACGTAGGTTGTCTTTTCATTTTGTGGATTGTTTATTTTGCTGTTCCTAAGCTTTTCGTCATTTATTGTCTTTCCATTTTTATATTTGCTTTTGTTGCTTGTACGTTTGGTGTCACTTTCAAAAAATCATTGCCAAGACCAATGTCAAAGAACTTTTCTACTATGTTTTCTTCTAAAAGTTTTATGGTTTCAGGTTTTACATTTTTAAGTCTTTAAATTCATTTTGAGTTAATTTCTGTGTGTGTGTATGTGTGTTGTAAGATATGGGATCAAATTCATTATTTTGCCTGTGGATATCCAGTTTTCCCAGCACCATTTATTGAAGGGAGTATCATTTCCCCATTGTGTATTCTTGGCCACCTTGTCAAAGATTAGTTGACTGTATATAGGTGGTTTATTTCTGAGTTCTCGAATCTGTTCCATTGGTGTACGTGTCTATTTTTATTCATGTACCATCAATGCTGTTTTGATTACTATAACTTTGTGATATAATTTGAAAGGGGGAAGTATGATGCCTCCACCTTTGTCCTTTTGTTGAAAATTGCTTTGGCTATTCTTGGTCCCTTGTTGTTTTACAAGATTTTAGGATTGCTTTTTTCCTATGTCTATGAAAATGCCACTGGAATTTTGAAAGGGATTTTATTGAATCTGTAGATTGTTTTGGTAGTATAGACATTTAACAGT
>NW_016804412.1:312097-324161 GCF_001698545.2 Rhinopithecus bieti
TTTACAAGATTTTAGGATTGCTTTTTTCCTATGTCTATGAAAAATGCCACTGGAATTTTGAAAGGGATTTTATTGAATCTGTAGATTGTTTTTGGTAGTATAGACATTTAACAGTACTAATTATTCAAATCCATGAACACAGGAAATATTTCCATCCATATGTGTCATTTTAAATTTCTTTTGTCAATATTTTATTGTTTTAAGCATGTAGATCCCTTGTTAATTTTATTCCTAAGTGTTCTTTTTGAGGCTATTGTACATGGGATTATTTACTTGATTTCTTTTTTGGATAGTTCATTGATAATGTATGGAACACAACTAATTTTTGTTTGTTGAGTTTGTATCCTTCAATCTTATTGAATTCATTTGCTAATTTTAACAGTGTTTTGGTGGAGTTTTTGGAGTTTTTCTTCTATAAGATCCTCTCATCTGTAAACGAAGACAATTTTACTTCTTCCTTCTCAATTTGGATCTCTTTTATTTCTTTTGCTTGCATAATTGTTCTGGCTATCACTTCCAGTACAATGTTAAATAAAGTGGTGACCATGAGCATCTGGGTCTTGTTCCTGATCTTAGAGGAAAAGCTTTTAGCTTTTCACCATTGAATATGACTTTGGATGTGGGCTTGCTATATACGGACTATATATCATGTTGAAGTAAGTCCCTGCTATAAAAAATTTGTTGAGAGTTGTTTTATTAAAATATTTTAAATTTTACAAAATGCTTTTCTGTATTTATTGAGATGATCATTTATATTTATCTTTTTTTTCCGTAAATGCGGTATATCACATTGATAGATTTGCATATGTTGAGCCATCTTTGCATCCCTGGGATAAATCCCACTTGATCATGATGTGTAATCCTTCTAAGATGCTATTGAATTTGGTATACTAGTATTTTACTTAAGATTTTGTTATTGATGCATAATAGATGTACATAGTTTTGGGGTTCATATAATAATTTAATGCATTCATATATTTGAAAATATTAAGTAAATGTACTTGGGATACCCATCACCTTAAATATTTGTCTTTTTATGCTAGAACCATTTCAGTTCTTCTCTTATAGCTATTTGGAAATATATTATAGATTATTGTAAACTATAATTACCCTACTGAACTATCTAACGCTAGGACTTATTTTGCATCTACGTTCACCTGAGTTATTGGCCTGTAATTTTATTTTCTTATAGTGTCTTTGTCTGACTTTGGTAATAGAGTAATTCTGGCCTCATAATGGTGCCCTCTTGCATGGGGAAGGCATAGAGTTGTGTGCCTTCCATCAGACCTGCTAAGCCAGGTTGGGGGCCGAGAGACTTTCTTTTGTTTTCTGTAGAGCAATGCCCTGAAGTGTTCAAGGTTGTACACCTTCTTCCAGTCCAGCAGAGCTGAGCCAACTGCTGATATCTGTTTGCTGTGTATGGGGACTTCATGAACCACCTGATGAGGTTTGCATATGCTATCTGTGAAGGAATGTGTGTGTGATCTGTGGTGAAATTCGGGGCATTGCCTATGGGGATGCTGGAGTGCTAGAGACATGTATCAGTTATTGGAGTAAATGTGCAGGTGTGGCACCCCACATGGCTCATGGGTGAGGCTCCTAGTGGAGCGTGCAAGCTGGTCAGTAGGATCTTTAGCTAGTTGTTGAGACCCATGTGCAGGGTTCTGTCATCTCCTGGCCCCTTTTCTCTGTTCCTAGCTGTCCCCAGATAATACAATCATGCCAATACCCTCAGTGTTTTGGGTACTGTGGGACAGTTTTGTGTCTCCTGGTCCGCATCTGTGGCAAGGGGAGCTGGGCGCTCTCTATGCTCTCTTTTTTCTGCATGGGAGACATTGTGGGCTGAGGGGTACCTCTCTTGTCACTGAGCTGGGCCACCTTGGGATGGGGTGATGCAGGTACAGTGAAACTGTTTTTCTAATACTCCTCAATGCAACTATTCTCAGATTTTTCATTCCAATGGTATGCTGGGACCTCTCAGCTGAACCTCAGGCTTCCATAAAAATATTCCTGTCTGTAGGTAGTTCTTAAAATTGGTGTTCTGGTGGAAGTTTGGGGACTGGAACCTTGCTAATGTCCAAGAAGGCCTATTGTAAATAATTAACTGTTGTTAAACTCATCTAGAGATTATGGACTGGAAAAGGATAGAAATCCTCCAGAGGATTAGTTAGGATTATTATAACCACTCAAAGGATCCCTTTTTGCTTTTCTGGACATCACTAGCAATGTATTTAACACACATTTACTGAGTACTTACTATCAGTGTAAGACACTAGAGTTATAGTAATTAGAGACAGTCAAACCCTTTGCTGAGTTTATGGCCTAATAGTGGAGATAGACATCATTCAAATATTTTCACAGTTAAAATTTATAACAATGAAATGGTAGCACTGAGAAAATACAATTGGAAGCACAAAAAACGATAGCAGGCAGATAGTATCTTGTTTGGGAGCTTAAAAAGGCCTTTCTGAGACCATGACATTTAGATTGCAATTTGATACATGATTAGGTGAGGATAGGCTAAGGGTGGTGTGGAAGAGGATTTCTCACAGAGAGTATAGCCCAGATCAGGAGCTTGAAACATTCCAGGAAGGAAGAGAATCCAGTGTAGTTGAGGTAGCTAAGGGAAGAATGGTAGAATGTGAATACAGAATGGCAGCCAGGGGCCATACAATACAGGGTCTTACAGACTTTGAGATTTTTTTCTTGGAGCAACTAGTAGCAATGGGAAGTCCTCAAAAAGTTTAAAGCAGGGGAGTGACATCAGATTTACAAATGAGAAGACTTACTCTGGCCACTATGTGGAGAATGGAGGAAAGACAAGAGTGCAAACAAAAGGATGGTAATAGTGTAGATGAACAGACTTGCCATGTGCTTCAAGGGATAATCTACAGTACCTCATGAGTAATTGAAGGTGCAGAAAGAGACACAGAGAAGTCAGGGATGATTCCAAGGCTTCTTGCTGTAGCATTTGTGTGAATAGATGTGCTATTGACTGAAATAGAAGTGACCTTGAGGAAGAAGTTGTTAGTTCTATTTTGGACATTAATTTTAAGATACTCAAGAAACATCCAGATGGAGATATGTAAAACACAGTTGGAGTATGGTATTCAAGGGCAAGGTTTGGCCTTAAAGTTATGAAAATAGAAGAATCACTTAAAAGGAGAGTTTAGTTAGGAAAAGTAGAAAGGGACAAGCAACAGAACATTGAACCAATAATGAAGAGAAAAACAGTGGTCATTAAGAGAGGGGGATAATCATGAGAGTATCAAATCATAAAAGCTGAGTGAGAAGGATGTTTCACACAGAAGGGAATGGATTAAATTTATCGAATAGTGCTAAGTCAAGTAAAATGATAAACATACAACATGAAAGTTACTGATATCCTTAGTGAAAGCAGATTTTATGGAGTGATGGGACAGAAAAGAGTGGAGTATGTTGAGGAAAAAAATGTGAGGTGAGAATATAAACATAGCATGAGTAGAAATTTGGGAAACTGCTATGAAGGGAAACAAAGATTTTGGTTAGAAGCTGGAGGGAGATACTGTATCAAGGAAAGATGTTTAAGAGGAAACGGATAATTAAAGCATGTTTGTATGTTATTGAGAATCATTCTCAAAAAGAGATATGGATGATATAGATGAGGGAAGGTATATTTGTTTAGCAGTTCTTGCCTCACTTTATTTTCCTCTTGCATTTTACTATAAGAAGCCAGAAGAAACTAGCCTGCACCTTTAACATTTTNTCTGTATTTGTTTTCTATTAATACTCAATAAATGATCACAAACTTAGCAGCTTAAAAAAGCACAATTTGTCATTTTATAGTTTCTGTGGGTCAGGAATCCAGACGTGGGTTTGATGGATTCCCTGCTTCCGGTTTCAACAACCTAAAATCCAGGTGTTGACCTGGGGCTGCAATGTTGTCTGCATCATAACTCCCTTATGTTGCTAGCAGAAATCAGGTCTTAGCAATTGTAGAACTGAGGTCCTCATTTTCATACTGGGTGTCAACAAGGGGTAATTCTTAGCTTCTAGAGACTACTCTCAGATGCTAGTCAGTTGGATCTTGCACAACATAGAAACTTACATCTTCAAGGTTAAGTGGAGGATATCTCTCCAGTCTGCTACAATAGAGTCTTGTATCTTATAAGATAATCAGAAGGAGTGGCTATCCCTTCACTCTTTACCATATTCACAGGTGTTACCCCCATACTCAAGGGGTGGAAATTATGCAAAGGATGTAAACCAAGTGGGCAGGAATCTTGGGGACCATTTAAAATTCTGTCTACCACAGAAAGAAAGAGAAAGTTCTTGTAAAGGAGAAACATGATATGCAGAAGGATTAGCTTTTGACAAAAGTATGGATGTTTATTCTTTTGCAATAGAAGGAAAGGAAGGATATGTGGT
This sequence comes from Rhinopithecus bieti, assembly GCF_001698545.2. Lineage (NCBI taxonomy): Eukaryota > Metazoa > Chordata > Mammalia > Primates > Cercopithecidae > Rhinopithecus > Rhinopithecus bieti. The sequence goes on from NW_016804412.1 coordinate 316,505, forward strand.
TATGTAGGCAATGAAGATATTAGGTTAGGGAATGATGAGGTGAAGATACAGGAGTTCTCATGTGTGGCTTATATATCCTCTCTAAAGTAACAGAACTAGTCACCACTGGGAGAACAGGCCTTTTCTGACTTGTTAGAGTAGAGAGCTTCAGGAATGGCCAGAGGACAGACAACCTCACTTGGGAATGGGAACCTTAGGATACTTGCTTGGTTGTGCATTTCTTTCACTTACATTGGATACTAAAAGTTGGATCTTGGTTCTCCTAATATGCCAGTTTTCTACCCATTAAAGCATTTCCCCCAAATAAGACTGTGGTGTCAAATTCTGCTTTCATTTTGGGTTCTGCTTCCACCTAAATTCTCCTGCCTGCTATGGATTTTTGTAGTCTAACCCTGATCCACCAACGTAGACTTGGTACATTGCCTATTACTTCTGCTCTGGCCACTGGATTTAAAGTATGTGAAATACCTGGCTTACTTCACCTAGCATCCAGCATCTTATGCCATTTTCTTCACTGTTTCATTTGCCAAGTTATTTTTTATATCTCCTCCTCAGCCCTCTGATTTATCATTTTTTTGGGGGGGGGGGACTCATTCCCTCTGCCTTGATATCTGGCTCCCAATTTTATTTGTACGGATTCTATAAGGAAATTTCCAGGTAGCATGTCTCTAAGGTCTCTCGGACCTTCCAAACACATCTGCCGTGGTATGTGACCATATTTTGGTCACTTTTGTTTTTCATCTTAATACATCAGGTTTCTTCAATGTTAATCCTATGTGTTTAATCCAGGTCTTTAAACAGTATCTATTCACTGATGAATGTATGTATACATTCATCAATTCAACAAATACTTAGCGAGTACTTTTTATGTCCTAGGTGTGAGGTATAGCAGTAAAAACATCTCCGTCCCCATAGAGCTGATACTCAAATAGGGAGAAATATAATAAGTAAATGAACAAGTAAATAATGTAACATCATGTAGTGATAAGTGCTTTGGAAAATAATGTAATGGAAAAGGGGATAAGGAGTGTTAGATCTGTGTTGTTATTTCATATAGAAAGGTTTCAGTAATTACAGAAAGCCTCACTGATAAGGTGTCAATTTACCAGAGACCTGAAGCACGTAAGAAATTGGACCATGTAGATATGTGGAGGACCGTTCCAAGCAAAGAAAGATTAAGTGTGAATACTATGAGCATGACTATGTTTGCCATGATTGAGGAACAGGAGACAAGGGCCTGGAGTAAAGTGAGTGGGAAAAAGTATTAAGAACTGAGGGTCTTAGGGCCATATAGGTCAATTTATGAATCTTGTATTTCACTCAGAGGGAGAGCAAACTATAAAGGGGCAAGGGTTGAAACAGGGAGACCAGTTTAAAAGCATATTTAACTATCTGAGTGAGAGTGATGTTGACTCCAACCACAGTAATTGCAGTGAAAATACTGCCTGTAACTTATTAATGTCCACCTCAAACTGTCCTAAGCTGTCCTCTCTGAGACCCTCCCTATATTATTTACATATATTAGATATATACATATGCATTTTTGTCTATGTGCGTGTTATTATGTGGAGAAAGAATAAGTCAGAATATAAAGGCTTCTACCCATTGACTCCAAAGTTGGCACTCAGCATCTAACAAAAATATTCATGTCTGCACCCTGTAGTCAGGCAATAGATAAAAGCTTTGAGGCAGTTACCACATGACAGTTGGACATGACACATGAGAGAATAGAGCAAGTTCTTTCCACAGAGCAATTTGGCATGCAGGCATAGAGGATGAGTAGATATGACTTCAGCCATTGTTGGGCTTTGGGGAATTTTAAGAATCTAAATATATGCTTTTTGTTTGTGAATTTAGTAAACACGAATTGGGTTATTGTTTCTCTTAAGGAACAAGTTGACCTAAGTAAAATTGTATTTTGGGCAAAAAGCCTGAATTTTACGGATGAGCTCTGTAGGCAGTTTATCTAGGTTACTTTGATTCAACATTTTTATGTTGCCAAAATAGCTATGGGAAATCTTTTTTTTTTCTTCAAAAGTGTGAAACCCATTACGAAAATCCCTCTTTGATGTTTAAATTACTGTATGTCAAAGGTGGAGATCAAACCGTAGCTCTTTCATTTTTTAGTGGGAAAGTGAGAAATGGGGAAATGCTGAGACCTTTCTTTTGATCAGGCCGTCCATTTAAATATACTCCGCCAAGCTCTGACTTGCCCTCAAGAAAGGCTGTGAGAATTGATCATTCCACAACAGCTATTCGATACATTTCATCTGTTAGTCTTTGAGTCAATCTATGTAGCTGGGAAGAAAAACAATTAAAAAAATATATATTTACAAAAAACAGCTCTGGGCAAGTGTGACACAGACTCTTACATTTTAGAAAATTTAAAAATACGATTATAAAAACAAAAAATGTGNCCCATTACGAAAATCCCTCTTTGATGTTTAAATTACTGTATGTCAAAGGTGGAGATCAAACCGTAGCTCTTTCATTTTTTAGTGGGAAAGTGAGAAATGGGGAAATGCTGAGACCTTTCTTTTGATCAGGCCGTCCATTTAAATATACTCCGCCAAGCTCTGACTTGCCCTCAAGAAAGGCTGTGAGAATTGATCATTCCACAACAGCTATTCGATACATTTCATCTGTTAGTCTTTGAGTCAATCTATGTAGCTGGGAAGAAAACAATTAAAAAAATATATATTTACAAAAAACAGCTCTGGGCAAGTGTGACACAGACTCTTACATTTTAGAAAATTTAAAATACGATTATAAAACAAAAAATGTGAGAGCTCAGGGTCATCATGATTTTACTAATTGTTTTATTAACTTTTAATTTATTTATTTTACTTATTTTCATTTGTATTTTAAGTTCTGGGGGACATGTGCTTGTTTGTCATATAGGTAAATTCATGTCATGGGAGTTTGTGGTACAGATGATTTTGTCACCCAGCTATTAAGGCTAGTACACATTAGTTATTTTTCCTGATCTTCTTCCTCCTCCCACCCTCCACTCTCTGGTATACCCCAGGTTCTGTTGTTCTCCTCTATGTGTCCGTATGTGCTCACCATTTAGCTCCCACTTATAAGTGAGAACAGGTGATATTTGGTTTTCTATTCCTGCCTTAGTTTGTTAAGGTTAACGGTCGCTGGCTCCATCCAAGTCCTTGCAAAAAAGCATGATCTCATTCTTTTTTATGGCTATAGTGTATTCTATGGAGTGTATGTACCTCATTTTCTTTATCCAGTCTACCATTGATAGGCATTTCGGTTGAATCCATGTCTTTGCTATTGTGAACGGTGCTGCAATGAACATACACATGCATGTGTCCTTATAATAGAAAGATTTATACTCCTTTGGGTATATACCCAGTAATGGGATTGCTGAAATGAATGGTATCTCTGGTTCAGGGTCTTTGAGGAATCACCACACTGTGTTTCACAATGGTTGAACTAACTTACACACCAACAGTGTATAGCTGTTGCCTTTTCTCCTCACCCTCGCCAGCATCTGTTATTTTGTGACTTTTTAATTATAGTCATTCTAACTGGTGTGAGATGGTATCCTATTGTGGTTTTGATTTGCATGTAGGGACATGATCAGTGATACTGAGCTTTTTCCATATGCTTTGTTGGCCACATATATGTGCTCTTTTGAAAAGTGTCCGTGTGTCTTGCCCACTTTTTAATGTTTAATGGGTTTTTTTTTGTAAATTTAAGTTTCTATAGATGCTAAATATTAGACCTTTGTTAGATGCATAGTTTGCAAGAATTTTCTCCCATTCTTTAGGTTCTCTGTTCACTCTGTTGATAGATTCCTTTGTTGCGCAGAATATCTTTAGCTTTATTAGATCCCATTTATCATTTTTGCTTTTGTTGTGATTGCTTTTGTTATCTTCATCATGAAATCTTTGCTTGTTCCTATGTTTAGAACGGTATTGCCTAGGTGGCCTTCAGGGTTTTTCATAGTTTTGGGTTTTACATTAAAGTCTTTAATTCATCTTGAGTTGATTTCTGTATGTGGTGTAAAGAAAGGGTCCAGTTTGAATCTTCAGCATGTGGCAGACTCATTATCCCAGCACCATTTATTGAATGGGAATACCTTTCCTCATTGCTTGTTTTGTCAACTTTGTCAAAGATCAAATGGTTGTAAGTGTGTGGTCTTATTTCTGAGCTCTCTGTTCTGTTCCATTGGTCTGTTTTTGTACCAGTACTATCTGTTTTGTTACTGTAGCCTGTAGTATAGTGGGTAGCATGATGCCTTCAGCTGTTTTTGTTTTTTTGTTTTTTGTTTTGCTTAGGATTGCCTTGGCTATTTGGGCTCTTTTTTTGGTACATATAAATTTTAAAATAGTTTCTTCTAGTTCTCTGAAGAATGTCATTGGAAATTTGATAAGAATAGCATTAAGTCTATGAATTGCTTTGGGCAGTATGGCCATTTTAGTAATGTTGATTCTTTCTATCCATGAACATGGAATGTTTTTCCATTTGTTTGTATCATTTCTGATTTCTTTGAGCAGTGTTTTGCATTCTGCTTGAAAACTGACACAAGATAAGGATGCCCTCTCTTACAACTCCTATTCAATACAGTATTAGAAGTCCTGGCTAGGGCAATCAGGAACAAGAAAGAAATAAAGGGTATCCAACTACAAAGAAAGAAAGTCAAACTATCTCTGTTTTGCAGACAACATGATTTTATATCTAGAAAACCATATAGTCACATCCAAAAAGCTTCTTAAGCTGATGAACAATTTCAGTGAAGTCCCAGAATATAAAATCAGCATACAAAAATCCATAGCATTCCTATACATCAACAACCATCAAGTCAGAATTGCAATCCCATTCACAATTGCCAATAAAAGAATTGAATGCCTGTGAATACAACTAGGGAGGTGAAAGATGTCTATAATTGCTTCTTTGTAAAACATATATTAAAAATAATTTGTTTAATTGATAGTGGTTTTAAATGAGGTTTTAATTTTGGGACATAAGTCTGAAGAATTTGATCAAATAAACAAATATCTCATTGTGCTAACTCACTGTTATGCCGCTACATTCATGTTAAAGGTAGGTTACCTTTAAGTATGTCAGTTCTACATGTCATATGTAAACCAAGCTTCTGTTACTGTGGTAGCAAAGTTCACTACAAGAACATGGCTAAAAACATCATGTTTAATTTAACAGGCACTTAATCAGTTCCTACCGTGTCTCTTCTATTATGTTAGGCATAATAGAATGCACAAAAGTGGTGAACATACTTATACACATGACATAATTAACAATATGAAATTATGCCAGATAAGTTCTAAATTATATATAGTCATTCAGTGATATGGTTTGGCTCTGTGTCCAAATCTCATGTCAAATTGTAATTCCCAATGCTGGGTGAGGGAAGTGGTAGGAGGTGATTGGATCATGGGAGTGGATTTCCCCCTTGCTGTTCCTGTGATAGTGAGTTAGTTCTCATGAGATCTGGTTGTTTAAAAGTGTGCACTACCTCCCCATTCTCTCTTTCTCTCCTGTTGTCATGTGAAGATATGACACTTCCCTTGCTTCCCTTTTGCCTTCCACCATGATTGTAAGTCTCCTGAAGCCTCCCCAGTCATGCCTCCTGTGAAGCCTGAGGAACTGTGAGTCAATTTAACTTCTTTTCTGTATCAACTATCCAGTCTCAGGTAGTTATTGATAGCAATGTGAGAACAGACTAATATAGGTATAAGGTGAGAGCAGACTAATACAGGTACAAAGATGTGAAAATATTAAGTGCGTTGGGCATTCAGGAAAGAAAGGGAAATAGGTTTTGACTGGATTGCTTAGGAGTTTTTACCTGTATTTGACAACTCTGTGCTGAGTAACAGTGCACATGTTGTTTTTCAGGCAGGACTCATTGTGCTGGGGATCCAGCTATGATTAAGACCTTATTTCAGCTGTCTAGGACAGCAGTGTTTACTAGAAATATAATGTTAGCTATATATGCAATTGTATATTGTTTATTAGCCACATTAAAAATAAAAAGCAATAGATGACCTTATTAAAACATTTTATTTAGCAGAGTATATCTAATATATTATCATTTAGCATCTCATAAGACAAATGTGATACGTTGCATTCTTTTTTCCTTTTCCATTTCTGAAATTCATTGTAGATTTTACACCTACTGCATATCTCAAGTTGAACCAACCATTTTTGAAATTCATTGTAGATTTTACACCTACTGCATATCTCAAGTTGAACCAACCACGATTCAAATGCACAATAGCTACTGTCAAAGGGAAGTAGAAGACAAAAAATACCTTAGGAAATGACACTTGTGTAATAACCACTATCTAATTGTACTAAAACTGTGCAATTAGTTTTAGGGTCACAGATGATAGGAGGAAGATAAATTATTTCTACAACTGACCACTTTTACTTTATGGATAAATTATGCTAAACAGTGATGTCTATTTATTGCCTCAGTTTTCCTCCTTCCCATTTATAGCTTTCTTCCTACAACTTGACTTCTCTTTGCCTATCAACCCACCAAAATTCTTCGCCAAAAGCTGACCTCCCACCCCTCAAATTGCTCTATAGCAAGGACTCTTAAACTTGAATCCACGTACCAATCACCTGGAGATCTTGTTAAAGTGCAGATTCTAATTCAGTTGGTCTGGGGTGGAGCTTGAGATTCTGTGTTTTTAATAAGCTCCCTAGAGATGCTGATGTTACATTAGCAGGAACCACATTTTGAGTAGCAAGGGTCTATGTCAATCATGGTTTAGTTAGAAATACAGAACCACTCTAGGTATTTTAGCAGGGGGACATAATCCAAGGAATTTTATGCTCAAAAAATTCTAGGAATGGAGCAAAGATCAGGAAAGATGAGGACATAAGGAAGTTTAACAATAGTAAGAAACTGTCAACTGTGTTCTTAGCAGCCTGCAGCGTCAAAAGAGATTGCTCAGAGGTACCACAAGCCTCACATCTGCCATTAGATCCTGCTTTTTCTTGTATTTTTGCCTTCAAAATATCATAGAACATTGATGACAAGGAAGTCTGGGAAATTTAGTTTCCAGTCTTGCAACCCCTGAGAAAAAAAGTGATGAGGGGTAGTGTTGAGTATCAACAACAACATCTGACCCACATTTCCCTTGAGGTTCAAACCTCAACTCATTCACTCCCATTCTTTCTGCTTGTGCCCTCTCACTCCTTTTACACTCACACAGACACACACACAAAAACACACACTCAGTTATGTTCTCCTATATATCTAAATAAGAACATTTAGAATCCTTTCAACAACATGCAAATGGTCACTAAATCCTGGCAAATTTTCAACTTTGCCTTCAGAATTTTCCCTTCTTTCCATTCATGTTGTCAGTTTGTTCGGCTCTTACTGCTTTATATTTGGACAATAACAATAGACTTTTTAGCTGCCTGTCTTCGTTGGCTTGCTTCTGGTCTGCTAATCTCTATCTCTCATCTTTCCTGACATGGTTTGAATCTGTGTCCCCACCCAAATCTCATGTTTAATTGTAATCCCCAAAGTTGGAGGTGTGACCTGGTGAGAGGTGATTGGATCATGGAGCTGGTTTCTCATGAATGGTTTGGCACCATCATAAGTACTGTTCTCATGATAGTGAGTGAGTGAGTCATCATGAGTTCTGTTTTTTTTTTTTTC
>NW_016804414.1:0-14009 GCF_001698545.2 Rhinopithecus bieti
CCAATATGGATTGGGCTCAGGTCAGTCCTCTGGCTTTGGACAACATGGGTCAGGCACAGGACAATCCTCTGGCTTTGCACAGCATGAGTACAGATCAGGTCAGTCTAGTTATGGCCAACATGGTACTGGCTCAAGTCAATCATCTGGCTGTGGCCAACGTGAGTCTGGCTCAGGTCCAACCACAGGTTTTGGACAGCATGGGTCTGGCTCAGACAATTTCTCTAGTTCTGGACAACATATATATGGCTCAGGTCAGTCCACTGGATTTGGCCAATATGGTTCAGGCTCAGGTCAATCAACTGGCTTGGGCCAGGGTGAATCTCAACAAGTAGCGTCAGGATCCACAGTTCACGGGAGACAGGAAACTACTCATGGTCAGACAATAAATACCGCTAGACATAGCCAGTCTGGTCAAGGACAATCCACACAGACGGGGTCCAGGGTAAGGAGAAGACGAAGATCTAGCCAAAGTGAGAACAGTGACAGTGAAGTGCACTCAAGGGTCTCACACAGACATTCAGAACACATTCACACACAAGCTGGATCTCATTACCCAGAGTCAGCATCCACAGTTCACAGAAGACAAGGAACTACTCATGGACAGAGAGGAGACACCACTAGACATAGCCACTCTGGTCATGGACAGTCTACACAGACAGGTTCCAGAACAACTGGAAGACAGAGATTTAGCCACAGTGATGCCACTGACAGTGAAGTGCACTCAGGGGTCTCATGTAGACCACACCCACAAGAAAAAACTCACGGCCAAGCTGGATCTCAACTTGGAGAATCAGAATCCACAGTTCATGAGAGACATGGAACTACTCATGGACAGACAGGAGATACCACTAGACATGCCCACTCTGGTCATGGACAGTCCACACAGACAGGGTCCAGGACAACTGGAAGAAGGGGATCTGGCCACAGTGAGTACAGTGACAGTGAAGGGCACTCAGGGGGCTCACACGCACATTCAGGACACACTCATGGCCAAGCCGGATCCCAACATGGAGAGTCAGGATCTGCCGTTCATGGGAGACAGGGAACTATACATGGACAGACAGGAGATACCACTAGACATGGCCAGTCTGGTTATGGACAATCCACAGAGACAGGTTCCAGATCTACTAGAACAAGTCATTTTCAGTCACATAGTAGTGAAAGGCAAAGCGATGGATCAAGTCAGGTTTGGAAACATGGCAGTTATGGACCTGCAGAATATGACTATGGGCACACTGGGTACGGGCCTTCTGGTGGCCGCAGAAAAAGCATCTGTAATTCTCACCTTTCATGGTCAATAGATAGCATCACAAACGAGCAACTGTCTAGACATTGACAATCATTTTCTAGTTCTGACCTGATAGTATCCAAAGTAACTAAAAGAACAGGAAGACACGGTTTAAATCATGAACAGTCAGTGATAAGTTATGAGCATTCAATTGATTCTCAGTATCAGTCTGGACCCATTATAAGAAGAAGTCAGGAATCTAGTCATGGACATTCTGTAGTAACTCATAAACAGTCAAACAACACCTATGTTCAACCTGGATATAACACAGCCAGAAGGGAGGGATGTACATATAGCCAGTCAAATGACCATCTTGGATCTGACCATGGACAATCCATATCAGTTCATGTCCATTCAAAATCTAGTTCAATCAGAAAACAGCAATCCCATACTGATAATAAAAGGCATTTGGAAGATTAGGAGAAAGACACTCATGAGCAATTAGGATCTAGGCATGGGAAGTTAAGAGTTCAATACAATAGTTTTACACAGATCTAGCCAGCAACATTTGGGAGATACAACTTTTCATGGGCAGGTAAGATCCAGCACAGGTTTTGCCAGATAGGTATGAAGTCATGGGCCATCAAGAGATGTCTAGGGTCAATCTGGATTCAGTACCAATGAAAGACAAGTATATAGCAATGGCCAATCAAATGACAGTTATAAGCAGTCAAATGACAGCAAAAGTCAAAGATACATTTTCAGTCACTTTCTTGACAGCCCACAGGAATTGAAGAGTATAGGTATAGATATTGATCAAGCAGTACAACCACATGCAGTGGGGGAGACAAAGGCAAGAATCAGAATCAAGTCTGTCAGGAGGTATCAGAATATACAGTGAGGATGTGAGCAATAAACAGACAAGAGGCTCTGAGGCCAGTGGTTACCACAGAAAGGAAAGAACAGGCTCTGGCTCCTTCTGCGTAGATAGCAACACCCCACTCTATGAATATGTCCAAGAACAAAGGAGTTATTACTTTGAATAAGAGGCCAACACAGACTAGCCCAAGAAAAGAACTAAGCCAGAGAAGAAATGAGACACATACATGAAATTAAGGTATTTAACATGATCTCCTCTTTTGGTAGTAGGGGTATATATCTGTTCTTTCATTTTAACTATGGTTCTGTACTATATTACTTTTGTTTGGTGCCAGGTGTTTTTGTAAGACTCCACATTCATTGAACTCCTTGGTTAAAAAACAGTGAATGGGGCCAGGTGCGGTGGCTCACGCCTGTAATCCCAGCATTTTGGGAGGCTGAGAAGGGTGGATCACGGGGTCAGGAATTCAAGACCAGCCTGGCCAACATGGTGAAACCCTGTCTCTACTAAAAATAGAAAAATTAACTGGGTGCAGTGGCAGGTGCCTGTAATCCTAGCTACTCAGGAGGCTGAGGCAGGAGAATTGCTTGAACCCAGGAGGCAGAAGTTGCTGAGATTGCACCACTGCACTCCAGCCTGGGTGACTGAGTGAGACTCCACCTCAAAAAAAAAAAGAAAGAAAGAAAGAAAGAAAAGAGTGAGTGGAAGAAAAAAATAAACATCATTTGGGGCTATATTCAGAACTATATAATAAAGTGAGATTTGTGTGGTTGGGAATAAAATTAGGGTTTAAAAAAATTTCTGAGTTTCAAAATTTGGATTTTCCAGATTTTGTTTTAATTAATTATTGACAAACCTATCCAAGGAGCTAAATGACATGGTTTAGGAGCCAAAATGTCTCTAGAAACATTATAACACATCCCATCCTGAACAAAGAATGTGTAGTAGTTTCCCACATGAATATTCAGAATATTTGCATCTTTTTGTGTCACTACTAGAACTCTGTACAACTATGTTTAAATTTATTGTCATGGCCTTCTGGATATAGGATCCAGAAAACTGTACTTCATAAAAATTGGCAATAAACGTTTCATCAAGTTATAGTTTCTCTTCTCTTTCATCTCCACAAACACAAACATAGTTTCCTGCCATGGGATCAGATGCAGTTTTCTTCTACCTCCACACAACTAGACGGCAGTGAAGCACTCAGTTATGAATAATAAGGACTCCAAAGAAGACAAAACTCAACCGTATCTGATATTTTCCTCAATCTAATCACTGCCCAATGCTTCCGCAAAGCATTTACAGAAAGGCTTTATACTGATGAGTTGACCTCAGGTGTTCTAGTTTATCATGATCATCACAGCAATTGTTATCAAACATAATCCCAAGTAGCTACTTTCTAAGACAACCCAAGCTCTGGAAATAAGAGTTATACACCATGGATTTTCTCTGTCAAAGATATTAATGGAAAAATCACTCTCAATAGAAGCTAATTGGGTCCTGAAGTTTCTAGTAGAAGAAAAACAATTAAAATACATTATTCCTGCCTAAAAGGAGAAAATACATGAATTTATTATGAACAGTGAGGGAAGTAATGATTAGTAGAAGAATTATGTACAAAATATACTATACTCAGTAGAAAGTTTACTACTATAAAACCCAAATAAAATGTCCAGAATGTCAGAACTAGTAAGAACTTTAAAGATTACTTCCTTAATTTGCAAGTAAAAATAAAAAAGCCAAGCACACCATACTTAATTAAAAGAGTGATAATTCTCTCCATTAAATTTGGTGCTATCCAAATTTATCCTCTTTTCACTCAAAAATCAAGCTACTTTTCCTCCACCTTCACTTTTGGAATTCAAACTAAACTGAAATTCATCAGTGAGTGTTCAAAATCACAAGTCCCTGTTGGAAGCAGAAGTTATTTGAAAAAACAACAACAAAAAAAAACAGGCTGATTCTTCTGATTAGACTCAGAATATATCTATCTAATCTGGTTTTTAAATTTTAATATTAAGAAGGACTTGTACTTTCTGAACTTTAAATCATGCTATGTAATCAACAAAACACTAGTTTGTTAGTTTACTAGTGAAAAAGCTACAGTTATACTATTAATGATACTCAGCAAAATTACTGTGTATATAGAAGTTAACCCTAAATAGTAACCAATACATACCAATCTATCAATCACCATTTATTCACTGAATAAATACTAATAATCAAAGAACAATTAGAAATTTAAATTTGATATTTAATCTTTCTATTATAAAGTAAGTCTATACCTATAATAAAAGAGAAATCCATAGATTTTATTCTACTTCTGCACAGCTAGATGACAGTAAAGTAAATCTATGGATTTACTTTATTTACAAGAGAAGAGATTAACTTGCTAATTAGAAGTGCTGCTATGACCACGGTATAGGTTTCTGATTCTCAAGCCAAAGCTCGCTCTACTGTGTCAGGGCGTCTGCACTCATTCCATACATCTGTAATTCCACATTCCACCGCGAGATGGCAGTGAAGCACTCAGATACTAATAATGAGTCCAAAGAAGGTAAAACCCAACATCTAATCTTTCCCTCGATCTAATCACTATCCAAAGCGTTTACAAGAAAGAAAGCCTTTATTCTCTAAGAATACATTTACAAATGTCTAAAGTTTCACTGGTATCTTGAATAAACGTTAATGTGCCTTTATTGTATGTGTGTGTAAATATGTGTGTATATATAAATATATAGGTTATGTACATAAATGACCCCCATAATCCCTTGATCACACTCATTTGAAATTTAAATATAATATATTCCACATTGCTAAAACTCTCAATAATATATTTTAATCAAACGGGGGCAATTGTTCCTTATGAATTACACCAGAAGTATTAAATAACTCAAAGAGAGTTACACATCTCCTTTCTAAGATAAAAGGAAAGATAAAAATGAAACATCAGGTATGGTCTACAAAGAAACAGTTAAAACTGGGGCGCCCCATGTGAAACCTCTGTGAAAAGTTGAATTTCTTAGATGCTAGAAAGAAAGAAGTGTCATAGGTACACACAGTTAGAGATTTCCCCTCTACTACCATCTGTGTGCTAGCAATCTATAGGTAAAGCATTTCTGTGCCAAGAAATACCCAGTGATGTCAAACCATGGCTGAGACTGTCATGGAGAGTACATGGCACTGAATAGGAACTCTGGGTGGCCAAAATGGGAGGAACGAAAGATAAAATCCCTCTTCTTGCAAACTTTCTAGATAAAGATGACCTTTGAATGAGGGAAATTGAAGGTCAGTTTGTACCAGACACACTGCATGCACGGGCTGTGCTGTTACAGTGTAATACACAGTCCCTGTGTTCCAAGAGTCCTTGATAACCAGAGAAGACTTTCTAATATTACATGCTGAGTGCAGCCTTTGTGTAGCACTCTAACACAATCAAAGGTGAGTATGTAAACTGTAGGGAAATGAGTGAGAGAGGAGAAAATTTTTAAAAAGTAAAGATTGAGGCAATTCTGGATTTGGTTGGAAATTAATCAAGCCAGCAAACAGAGGGAAGCTTCCTCTCTAATAATGATTTGGCACAATTAAAAAGCCACTAACTCAGATTTTGAAACTGGTTTTAAGCAACATGTTACTGAATCTTTGCAAAACATGGTAAGTAAAAGAGAGTGAAGCTCTCCTTAGAAGTGCATAGAATTACCAGTAGAAGTTCACAAGTGTATTTTTTGCATTATAAAGTCATCCAACCCAAAGAAATATGAAATTTGCAAGGAAAAATGTGTTCATTTTCTAAAGATTATTTAGATATGTTAAGTTGTCTCATATTATTTTTTCATTTCCCCAGTGTACATTAATAAAAATCTTACATCCTCTTACTCTCTACAAATAAAGTGCAGTAATTAGGAAAAGGATGAAATGGAGGAACACCCTCTGGTTCCAAATCACTTAGATGTGTTTCTGGCTTTACCACTTTCTCTAGAATTAAAGTTTTAAGAATTGGCAGGTTATCCGTTCTTAATTAGAACATAGAAATGAAGGGTGGGAGAGGCATTTTCGCATACTGAGGGTATTAGAGAAGAGGAAATATAGAAAGACCCTGAAATTCACAAATAGGATGATCTGTTTTGGCTACAAGAACAAGAGCTAAGGAGCTCAAGAACTTATGTACAAGTACAGACAGATTATCCCTAGCTTAAAGTCATTACTTCAAGATTCCTCTGAGGCTGATTAAACAACAACAACAACAACAAACAAACAGAAAAACCTGTTTCCATCTACTGGTTGTTGTTTTCTAAAACTTGATACAAAATATTCAATATTTGTGTTATTTATTCCACTCTGGATTAAAGGAAGAAAACTAAAGTTTACTGAATGCCTACTCATTCTGTTTCAGACACTTGCTCTAAAATAACCTTGTGAGTAAAAAATTAATTATACCTTACTGACAAATTGAGAGTCATGGAGGTTAAAAAAAAAATCCTAACACTCAGAGAATACATATCAAACGTTGCTTTCCCTTACTTTCTTTCCTCTAAAAATCACTTTACGATTCCTCTTTTAGAAACAATAGACTAGGTAGGTAGATCGATGATAGGTGATAGAGATAGATAGATGGCAGATAGACTAATAGATAGATAATAGATTTTAAATATATTTTAAAAAATTTTAAATGTTAAAATGTTCTCCATACCTCACTCAGTAGTATCATTATTTATCTTTTGTCAAGAAAGTTTTAATAGGACAGTAGTTCAACCCTCTGCTTCTTCCTTAAATTCTCAAGATGACATTTTGTCAGCTCTGATGTTGTTTGTTGCCTTGCTAGGCTAGCTGAATGCCTTAAAAACCAATCAACCAGCAAACAAATAAAATCATATCTCACCCAAACGAATTTTTTTCAAATAGTATTAAAAAAATGTATTAAAGCCTGCAATTGTTTCCATTTGGTGCAATTTCAGAGGCTGGACAAGGGTGATGTTGTCTCCCAGAGCGTACCACATAGGCTCTAGATTTGAATATTTGCAGATTAGGGGAATACTCAATAGGCTCATTTTCCAGCAACATTACTAGTTCCTGCTGCTAGTTCCTAGTGCTCTTTTCTTTACAATAATTTCCCCATTCTTCCTAATATCTTTCCTGACTAGTTTTGTCAGGCCTGAAAGAATAGATGGTTGAGCTCCACCTATGTGTGACCAAACATTCATATTTCTACAGCTCTCCTGCAACATATAATCCAAGAATGTGGGCTGGGCTGATTAGCGATCTCTCTATGATTATTTTAATGACAGAATCCAGATGATCCAGATAATATGGGTGTTGTCAATGCAACATCAGGGTCACTCGTTCACTCATCTATTCATTGGAGGGAAGTTAATAACAACTTAAATGACAGATAATGTGCTTGATACTGAAATTAGAAATATAAGAAGACACTGTCCCTGTTCCTTTCTTTATATGTTCATCAAGGAGACCAACACACGAGAAAACAACCAATATGAATAATGTGGCAAGTGCTATAATAGACATGATCAAATAAGACATAATCAAGAAACTATTATTGATCATGTCAATTACAGCATTTGCCACAGTATGATCAGTATGCGAAACTGCCTCTCTCCCCCTTCATTTCTATGTTCTACTTAAGAACTGACAATCTGCCAATAATTAAAGCTTTAATTCTAGAAAAAGTTGGTAAAGCCAGAAACACATCTAAGTAATTTGGAACCAGAGGATGATCCTCCATTTTCAGTAAAGTGATCAACTAACCCTGATTAAAAGTGAAGGAAGGATTCAGAGAAATCTTAAGGAAACAGGAGAATTTGCAGTGGGTCTCCAGAGATGGTCAGGAGTTATTCAGGTTCATCTGAGGAGACTAACTACTCCAGGCATTTGTTAAGTGTACATAAAGTCTTAAAGTAAGAAAGACCATAGTGAGTTCAGGGAATCTGAAAATAATCCAGCATAGCTAAGACATAGGTTGTATGTGGAAGCATAGCAAGAAATGATGTTGGAGTAATAGGCATGGGAAGATAGTAAAATGAAAATAAAGATAAGTTTCTTTGGAGTCTTTTATAGCATGTTAAATATGAATAAAAATTAAGATACTATGGAAAATTGTTAACTTTTTTTTTAATTGCATAAATGGTATGATTCCATTGTGTTAAATAAATTTTGTCTAACTCTCCATCCAGCTGCATACAAAGAAATCTGAAATAATGTTTCCCAGAAGTTAACACTGATTATTTCTATATGATGGAATTCATGATGATTTGTTGCTATCTTCTATTACAATTTTCTATATTGTTAGACTATTTTATAATTAAGAAGGATTCATTCTTTCAAATTTAAAAAGTCACTAACATAAAATATAAACCAACTCATATGTTTACACTCACACAGAGTATAGACAGAGAGACTTTGGAGCAAAAGAACATGATCCAGATAGACGAAGAATAATTCCTGCTCCAGGGAATTGGGAAAGCAAGGTCACTCAGGCAAACAAAGAGAGGTCATATCAAGAAGAAATGTGTCATCAAAGTCATACAATAGAGCGAGACTTAAGCTTAAGTTATTCTGCTGGAAGGAGGCAAAGTGTTAACATGATCAGAGAGTACAGAAAAAGAAAATCTAACTTGGGTGGAGATCCAATCATTTTAGGAAAACTCCCAAATGGAATTATTTTGTGTGGCATATCTCCAAGCTTTGGTCAGCATTTCTGGCATATAGGATCAGTTTTCTATTATGAATTTGGCTCTTGTCAGCCTTCTAGCTAAAAAATGTGATTGCAAAAAAGTCCATTTCACTTAGAGAAAAAAGTCAAAAGTTATTCACAAAAACAAGAAATTAAGCATGATGACTATGTCCAGGATGAAGGTAAACCATAGGTTTCTCCATATTTTTTATCCATTTAATGAACAATTATTTCTACAGAGAAGTAATTCTCAGTAGAATCAGCAGAAGTGCTTCTTGAGGATTTCTGCCTCAAGTCCCCTTTTGCTCTTAAAAGTACTGAGAAACATGAAGAGTTTTGTTTATGGGGATTATATCTATCAATATTTTCCACATTAGAAACTAAAACTGAGAAATTTTTATAATATTTATTCATTTAACAAGTCCATTACATATTAACATACCATTTTTATTAAAATGTAATTATTTTTAGAAAACAAATAATTAATGAGAAGAGTGACATTGTTTTACACTTTTGAAAATCTCACTGATGTCTAGCTTAATAGAAGACAACTAGATAATAGTACCAGGTTCTGCTTTCAAGCTATTGTGACATCACACATCTAGAAAACTCTACTGGATACTTGTGAGAGATTGAAAATTAAAAAGACAAATAACATCTTAGTATTATAATGAAAGTAGTTTTGACTTCACATGTACCCCAAGACTACATATTGAGAACCATGGCTATAGAAAATCCTAGCAAGAACTTTAAAAAGTGTAACTCTAATATTTTTTGCAAGGTCTTTAATAAGCATTCTAGGCCTTGGACCCTCTAGGTGAGAAAAAAGATAAAAAGTGAGGAATATGAGGCCAAATTTTGGAAGAAACTAACATTGATTGAATGCCTATCATTTTCCAGGTTTTGGACAAAGCTAAAACTCTCAATTAATTGAGTTTCTACTGGTTTTCTCAGAACTCAAAGAATTTTCCAGCCTTAATCATTGACTGTTTCAAAGTTTATCACCTTCCTCCGATGAGCTAAAAAAATCACAGGCCTAGCCTACTGGCTTAGGGATTTAAACTTGCTGTTGTAACATCAAAAAATTCCACTACAGTTCTTTTTTAAAAATATTATCTGTTGTTTGTTTACTGTGTGCCAGACAGTGGTAAAGGGCTTTACATGAATTATTCCATTTAATAATCATATTAACTTTGGTAATCAAATATATATTTTATAGTTGATGAAACTTGATAACTGTTTTTGGTTTTGTGTTTAGGGGTTTGATAAATGGAAAGAGAAACAGGACAGGGCGAAAAAAGAGCCTCAAGCCTCAAGGATTACTTTTAACAGAATTTCACAGCTGAAAGGTCACTGAAGATCATCTAGGTCAATGGCTCTTAACCTTTTGTTGTTTTCTTGTTTCAGAACTATTTGAGCATCTCTCTCCCAAATGCCCTTCCCCTCAAAAAAAAAAAAATGCGGAGACCCACTTACAAATGTTTCCTTATAATTTCGGGGACTTCACAGACTCTTTAAAGTACACTCACAGACATTACCAGGTTAGGAAACCCATGATATTCCCATTATATTTCATTTGAAAAAAAAGTGAATTCCAATGTCACACAACCAATAGATGTCAACTGTTTAATCAGAAAAACACTGCATACCATATCCCATTCTAGGGCTTTTCCTACCATCTCATGTTGTCTTTTGGAAATAGAAAGGGAAATGGGTTAGTGTAGGTGTAGCTGAAGTTAAAGGAGGACTTAATATGATAGCCCATCTTTTTAAGTGTTATCAATGTTTTTTCTTATTTTTTAATATAGATACATTACATAAACATGCACCAGGTATGGCGGCTCAGAGGCCATGGCAGCAAGATTGCTTGAGGGCAGGAGTTTGAGACCAGTCTGGGCAATGAAGTGAGAACCTATCTCACTTCATTAAAAAAAAAAAAAAAAAAAAAATCAAAAAATTAGCTGGGTTTGGTGGACTGCACCTGTTGTCCCAGCTACTTGGGAGGCTGAGGTGGGAGAATCACTGGAGCCCAGAAGTTGAAGGCTGCAGAGAGCTATGACTGTGCCACTGCATGCCAGCTTGGGCAACAGAGAAGCAGTCTCTAAATACAAACAAACAGACATGGAAGCCTGCTAGTAAAATAAGCCAATATATTACTGTAAATGAATAAAATTGACATCAAAACTGTTATCCTATTAATTATATGCATAAAAATTACTGACCACATCATTATTAGTTCATACCATGCATTCTTTCAACAAAATATATGGCAAATTAAAACATTTTAAAAAATTGAATTTAATTATGAAATGATACAGAAATACATTCTTCCTTTGAAAAATTAGAATATTTGTAGATATATGCTACAGCCTCCTCTGACCTTCATCCCAAATCCAATAACTTATTTTCCCTACCCGGGAATAATCACTGAGGAATAGGGTTTGATTCCTTCCAGACAACTTAAAGATATTTTTATAGACATGTATGTACACACAGAAAACACCTAACTTTTAGTGTACATTTTTAAGTGGTATGTCTAAGTGGGAATGCAGATATCTCTTCAACACCAATTTTAATTCCTTTGGCTATGCACCCAGAAGTGAAGTTGATGGATCATATTGTAATTCCATTTTTTTTTTAAAAGACCCCCATAGTATTTTCCAAACTGGCTCAGACAACTGCTCATCTTAACATGCTGTATTTCACAATTTATTCAGATTTTCTTTTATATCCTTTTGTAAGTTTTGTTTTCCTGTAAAGGTATTTCACTTTTCATTAGGTTTATTCGGGGATTTATTTTGTTGTTAATACAAATAGAATTTTCTATCATGTTTTGAATTGGTGATTTCTATTGTATAGGAAGTTATGAACTTATTCATTCTGATTGTATATTTGACTATCTTGCTGCACTCTTATTATCTTCGAATGTTTGTCAATTAATTTCAGGGGGTCAATTTTGTCTGAAACTGATGAGCAAATTTTCTTTCAACATTGATTCCACATTTCTTAATTATTCATTGCAGTAAGATACACATAACATAAAATTTATCATTTTAATCATTTTTGGTGTACAATTAAGTAGCATTAGTACATACATATTATTGTGTAACAATCATCACTTTCCATCTCCAGAAATTTTACATCTTCCCAAGCTGAAACTCTGTACCCATTCAACAATAATCCTCCATTATCCCTTTCCATCAGCAGCCATCATTCTCTTTTCTGTCTCAATGAATTTGATTACTCTAGGTTCCTTATCTAAGTGCAATAATACAACATTTGTCCTTTTCTGTCTGGCTTCTTTCGCTTGGCATAATTTCTTCAAGACTCACCTGTGTTATGTATGTATTGGAATGTCATTCCTTTTTAAGGTTAGATAATATTTCATTGTATGCAAATACCACATTTTGTTTATCCATTAACAAAATGAACATTTAGGTTATTTCCACCTTTTGGTTATTGTCGATAATGCTGCTATAAACGTGGGTCAAAAAGTATCTGTCCAAGTCCATGCTTTCAATCGTTTTGGATAACTACCCAGAAGTGGAATTGTTACCTCATTTCTTATTTATTAGGACTATGTAAATATTAGTACTCATAGTAGGCATCCTTGTCTTCTTTTGGACTTCAATGGCATTGTTCTAATGTTTCAGTATTTGAAGTACAGTATAATGTTTGCTATAGATTTCTGTTAGATAGCCAATATCAGATTAAGAAAGTTCCCTTCTATTCCTAGTTTGCTGAAAACTTCTACTACAAATGAGTTTAAAATTTTATCAAATGTCTTGTTCAATCTACTGAAAGGATTATATATTTTTTTCCATTTATTTTTAAATTATATTGTTTGATTTTCAAAAGTTAAACTGATCTTGCAATCTTTTGGTAAACTGTATTTGGAAAATAAATTTGGGACATTCCTGGAATTGATACGCTAATATTTTATTAAGATATTTGCATTCTGTGTTCATAGGTGAAATTAATCTATAGTTTTATGTTCTTGGGCTTTCACTATCTAATTTTTGTACCAGATTATACTAACTTGATAAAGTTGGTTGGAAAATTTTCATTCTTTCCTGTGCACTGGAATAGTTCATGCAAAATGTGGATTTCTTAAAGGTTTGGTATATCTAGCTAAAACTAGTGGGCCTCCTGACTTTGGAGTCTGAAACAGTCTTTCATGGTTGAAAATAGAAAATCAGATATAGATTCCTTGGCAATTGACATTTTCTTACTAACTTATCCATTTTGTGTTGATTTCAACCTTACTGACACTTAGTTGTTCATAATACTCAATTTTTTCAGCTTTTTAGAGGGATAATTGACAATAATATTCTATTTTAAATCATTAGTTTATCTGTAGTTATTTTGTAACTTTTACTGCTCTTTAACCCTTTACAAAAGCTTGCAAAATACGTTATGCCTTTAATTACCAAAATGCTTTACCTTTAATTCTATTTTAATCTGCCGTTAACTGTATCAGTGTTTACCTGCCATATCTTTTACATCCCTCTCTTTTAATCTTTACTTCGTCATTTGTTTTAGGTATGTTTTTAATAAACAATATACAATCAAATATGGGTTGTTTGTTTGTTTATTCAATTGGAGTTTATCTGTTAATAGAAAAAATTAGCCAATCATTTTATCTTTAAGAAAACATTTAAACAACCTATAGAAAAGGCAAAGTATGAAATAAGATGGTAGAAATACTATGTTAGTTAAATGAACATAATTAAAATAACATAATTTCAAAAATGTAAGGAGCCAAAACTAACTAATGAATGACAGAGACGTAGTAGAGATGGGGTTTCACCATGTTAGCCAGGCTGGTCTCCATCTCCTGACCTCGTGATCCGCCAGTCTCAGCCTCCCAAAGTGCTGGGATTACAGGCTTGAGCCACCGCGCCCGGCCTAAACATATTGGTCCTTTAATTTGCATGACCTTCAGTCTGTAATACGGGATCCACTACAAGTCTTTGGGCAGTGTTATTACAGATTAAGAACACTTGGAGACAACAGCAAGATGGCCGAATAGGAACAGCTCCAGTCTCCAACTCCCAGCGCGAGCGACACAGAAGACCGGTGATTTCTGCATTTTCAACTGAGGTACTGGGGTCATCTCACTAGGGAGTGCCGGACAATCGGTGCTGGTCAGCTGCTGCAGCCTGACCAGCGAGAGCTGAAGCAGGGCGAGGCATCGCCTCACCTGGAAG
>NW_016804414.1:19336-77374 GCF_001698545.2 Rhinopithecus bieti
AAAAAAAAAAAAAAGAAATGACAGAGACATTTATAGTTGATAAAAACTACAAAAAAAGATTCAACATGTTGTCTACAAAATAAATGCTTAATAATTATATGCATATTATATATAATTACATATATAATCATTATATATAATGATTAATTCAGATTGATAACAGGATGCAAAAATTATTAAAAATCATGTAATATATCTTTAAAATTTGTCACATTAATATACTAAAAAATTGAAATAACATGTTCATGCCAACTAATGCAGGAAATACATTTGACAAATCTCAATACATATCAAAGATAAAAACTCATACAAGAAATAAATGGACATTTATTAATTTGGTAAGTGTTATATATCAAAAAATACAATATATCTCATAATAAATGAAGAAATCTTAGAGCCATTCCCTTCAGAAACAAAATCAGGAGCAATATAATTATTAGTGTTTAACATAGTGGGGTGCCCTGCCCAAAGCTATAAGGAAAGAAAGAGAAATAAATACATCGGTTGAAAGAAAAAAGAAAACAAATGACATTATTTGCAAATAAGATAATATGAGTCTCTAGCTAGAAAAAAGCACCTAATCAACGAAGTATTACAACTAATAAGATAATTCAGCAAGTTTATCAGAAATGATCAAGTTACAAAAATTAAAAGAGCTCTTCTCTCCAACAATAACCAATTAAGAAATGTATTTAAAAACAAGATATCATTCAGAACAGCAACAAAAAATGTAAAATCACTAGAAAATAATGACAACATATAATACTTCCATGGAGAAAATTTTTAAATCTAATAAATGACATAGAAAATCATCTGAATAAATGGAGTGACATTCCATATCTTGGGTGGGATGACTTAATATTATAAACATGTTAATTCAAATTAATCTATAAATTCAATACAATCACAAATACTTCAAAATATTGGTGTTGAATTTCTTGAGAAGTTCAATAACCTCAAGTTTTTATGAAAGAATAAACATCCACGAACAGGTAAGTCAACATTTCAAGAAAAAGGCAAAGAGTGGGTACTTGCCCTTCCAAGTGTTAAGACATACTACATAGTCAAGTAATAACAACAATGTGATATTATTGCAATGACAAGCAGATCAAAGAAACATGATAAGGAGCTTAGAAATTAAGTATGTTTATATGGGAACTTAACATATAGTAAAGTGGGTACCATATATCAACGGGAAAAGGACAGATTAATAGAAGGAGTTGCAAACCTGGCTCCTGCCGTAGATAAAAACCAAATTGGATCTTCACCTAAAATCACATAGAAAGGTAGACTGCAAATGAAATAAATATCTGAATATGAAGCTTAAAACAACGAAGAGAAGAAAATATCTTAGTAATCTCAGCACAGGAAAGAACATTGTAGACAGAACTTTACATGCACACATAATACAAAAATAGTGATGACTTTTATTACATTATAATTAAAGATTTCTGTTCAGTGAAAGACACTATGAACAAAGTTAACAGACAGTTGACACATTGAAATTATTTGCAGTGTCTAAAAATAACAACGTACTAGTATCTAGAACATACAATGAACTTCTTAAAGTAAAAAAAAATTAACAGAAAAATGGGCAAAGTATTTGAACAGGCAATGTATAGAATAGGGTCATCAAAATGACTTACAAATATACATAAAGATGTTCAAACTCATGAATACGGGAAATCAAAGTAACAGTGAAATGGGCTGGAAAAAGTTACGAAACTAGATATTGCTAGGTGCTGGCTGGGATGCGGGCTTAGGAAATCTCATGTACTACTGGTAAGAAAGTAAAGCTGTTCTGGAGAGTTATCTGACAGTATCTAGTCAATATCAAGTATACACATAGCCTATCACCCAGAAATTCTACTTCTGTGTTTATGATCCCCAAAAATATCTCCCAGAGATCCATAATGGACATATGTAAGAGGATGTTCATCACAACATTATTTTTAGTGCTGAGGAATTAATTAGAAGCAATTTGAGTGTTCATCACCAGGGAAGTGCAGAGGTATAGTGAGTAGACGCAAAACAACAGCACCATTTGAAGCAATGGACTAGACATACATACTGCAACATGGATACTAAATGAAAAAAAGATGAGATCTAACAAAAAATAGCACTTACATAAAAGTAAAGCTCTATGAACATAAAAGTAACAATACATACTTTATAAGCACCTGTACAAATTAAGAGATATACAGTAAACTCATTAGAATAATTATCTGGTGAGGGAGGAGGAGAGGACTGGGAATAAAGAATGGGGATGAAAGTTAACCAACTCTTCCACAGAAGAATCCGCATAGCTCAATAATTATAATGTGCCATGAAATAAGGAATATG
Source organism: Rhinopithecus bieti (assembly GCF_001698545.2). Classification (NCBI taxonomy): domain Eukaryota; kingdom Metazoa; phylum Chordata; class Mammalia; order Primates; family Cercopithecidae; genus Rhinopithecus; species Rhinopithecus bieti. The sequence continues at coordinate 21,680 of NW_016804414.1, forward strand.
ATTAACTCAAATCTCTATACTTAGGATTTTAAAAAAATTGATATCCTGAGTGCTGATGGTCGCAAGTCAGCAAAAAGTCTGGGGCCAAAGTCTATGAATGGTTAATTTTGCAAGCTCACATAACTGTCTGCAACAATAGAACATCCTTGGTGAAAGAATAGGAGAGAATAAAAGGGCTGAGACCTAAGAACAAACAGATTCTGGATTTCTGACTTCAGAAGACAAAAGAAAAGGAAGACAAGGAAAATTGAATCATTTTCTAGAGGGTTGTTAACTTAAAAATTATACAATTTATAAATTTCAAAAGGAGAGCTATATTTCTTATAAAGGGTTACAGTCGCAAAGGTGACAGGCAAATTCTGTCAAGCCTCTGACATGGACTCTGGCTGATGCTAGAAAGGCAGGTATTTTGAAGGAGGAGGGATTGGGATAGGAGTTTTATGCTGAATAGGTTGACTAAACATATTCAATGGGTTGCAGAAGGAGCCATGAATATTCGTGGTCCTCCTAATGCACACATACTGAATAAATGTACATGTTACATCTGATCAATGTTCACCTTGGGGTGGAGACTTAACATTTAAATATATTATAATTAGGCTTTATAAGGTCTTTTCAGGACATAAAGGCACTCATGTATGCAGCCTTTGAAAACTGGCCAGAATCCGTCCATGGTCTGTGGTCTTCTTATCAGGAAAAAGTTATTGAAATAGCCTCTTGTCTAATCAAAGCTGTAGCTATAGTTTGTGGAACAGGGGATGGAGTCAGTGTCTGGCAGTGAATACGCTACAAATTGTTTTCATATTGCTTACCTGGAGGCCAGTGCTTGTTTAGTTGCTGAAGAAAAAGAGAAACCTTATGGCATTTAGAACATAGTTTATTCTTTAAGTGCAGAAGTGTGTGACTTAACTTTTGCCTGGCATGGTCTTAACTCCTGTTTACAATTTGGTATCTTACTGCCACAAAGAGTCTGTTCTATCAGTCTTACGTTCTCTATTTTCACATCAATGCTGGCCAGTTGTGTCTAAACTTGCAAAAGGGAGGGGATATAAGAAGATATGTCTGACTTCCTGTTCCATCATGGCTGGGAACTCAGTTTTTAAGATTTATCTAGGGTCCACTTGGCCAAGATTGGAGTGGGGAGGGTCTGTTCAGTCAGTTGAGGGCTTTAGGATTTATTTTTAGTTTACAGGAGGAACCATGCTCAGACTGTCAAGTAGTTTCCAATGCTGAGCAGGCCTAGGGTCACAGACACACACTCCTGTTTCCACAGAAATTCCTCAGGCAGGCCTCATGTACTTTTTTTTTTTTTTTTTTTTTTTTTTTTGAGACGGAGTCTCGCTCTGTCATCATGGCTGGAGTACAGTGGCGAGATATCAGCTCACTGCAAGCTCCGCCTCCCGGGTTCACGCCATTCTCCTGCCTCAGCCTCCTGAGTAGCTGGGACTACAGGCGCCCGCCACCACGTCCGGCTAGTTTTTTGTATTTTTAGTAGAAACGGGGTTTCACCGTGTTAGCCAGAATGGTCTCCATCTCCTGACCTCGTGATCCACCCGCCTCGGCCTCCCAAAGTGCTGGGATTACAGGCGTGAGCCACCGCGCCCGGCCAGGCCTCATGTGCTTAACCAGGACCCTGCTCTTGGCCCCAAAAGAATTTATCCTTTTAAAAGTGTAATATTCCTCTTATCTGACTGTCCTACTACACAGTGGGGTAACCATAGTTAACAATATCATATACTATATTTCAAAATAGATATTTATAGAAGAGAGAATTTTGAATATTCTCACCATAAAGAAATGACAAATGTTTGAAGTGATTGATATGCTAATTACCCTGATTTGATCATTACATAATGTAAACATGTATAGAAACATCACTTAAATATAAACATGCACAATTATTACATGTTAATTAAAAACAAAATAAGACTTAGAAAGTATAATGTGATAATACTGGTTAAGGGATCTGATCTTTGATCTGAAGGAAAAGAGGAGACGTGAAAGAACTGAGGGGAGGGCTTGTTTTTCCTCTTCCTCCCCTTTCTCTATTACCACCCTTTCATTAACATACCCCTGGTTATCTTGCTATGTTTTTTATATTTATTATGAATGCAGAACACAGCAAAAATTAAATAGTAATTATATCAGTTCTAATTCTGCTTGAAGTAATAGAACAACTCAAACCTTATTAAATGAAAGGGAGAGTGTATTGGTTCATGTAACTGAAAAGTCTTGAAATGGGGATAGCAGGCTGTCCTCACTCCGAGGCTCAAAGGATATCATCAAGATTGGGTGAGTCTCTCAATCTCTCAGCCCTGCTTTTCTCTCTGTTTACTCCAATTTTGACACGTAGTCGTGAGATGGCTGTAGCAGCTCGGCCTACATTCTCCCCTGTTCAAATCTCAAGGTGCAGGGGCCAAGGGGTTGGGGGAAGAAGTGGAGGAGGAATGCTATCTCTTTACTGGTAGTTCCCACAATAGTCCTGAGATTCACCCTGCCTTAGACATCCCAGGTCACATGCTCACCCATCCCTGTCCACTAATATCCAAGCAACATTCTTCACCCTCGTAAGTCAAAGATAAACTCCTCCCTTCACCCTGACCACAAGGAGTAAGAATGGGCAATGATTGGATTCCTAAATGAAAATCAGGGACTGTTGCCAAAAAAAAAAAAAAAAAAAAAGTGGAATGTATACAATGGAGGAAAACAATAAATGCACCTAGAGCAATTTTTGCTACTTTTTTGTAGTACTTGTATTCAACATTCAACATTCTCCTAAAGTTACTCTCCTAAAACAGATGAAAATCTTCTCCCCGATCTTCTAGAGTGAGTAAAGGAATCCAGATGATCACACTGAACCCTAAAGGACATTTCAAAACCTCCATAATCTCAGGGAGAGGGACTTAATTTTAAAAAATCTTGGAAAAGAAAAAGGAAAAGTTGTATGTTTCTTGCTCTTCTCTCTTGATGGAAACAAATACACATGCAAAAATTCAATCACAATAAGTGTGTCACATATTTAGTTTACCAATTCTGTAAGACTTCATAGTTATACAAAACTAATAATTACCATATACTGAATACCTTGCTATCATGCTAGGCAAAGTGACATTGACATTTAATCTACTGAAGAACTATGAAAATGAGGTATTATTATCTTCACTTTATAAATGGGGAAACAGACCCAGAAAGGTTAAGAAATTTGCTCAAAGTCACAGAGCTGGCAACTGGAGGAGCCAGTAGTCAAAGGCAAGTCTGTGAGGTATGTGAGATTGTGCTCTCAACACTATATCATGGATTTTGTGATCTTGGCTCTAATTAGGGAACCAATATGGTGGATATGGTGTTATTTGAATTTACACATTTTTTGTATCTTATATGAAAAGTTCCTAGAATTAAAACTTTCATGAAGAAAACAAAAAAATAGCTGAGGATTTCTAGATGCATACTGTAAAAAGAAATGCAAATATTAATAGTAATACTGTTCTATGAATTAGTTTAAGCATATACATGAAATGGTGCTAGAGTACATGTTGCAAGAGTAACTAACTGATGGCCTGGTTAGAAAAATGATAGAATGAGGTAAAGAAAGAGGTAGATTCTGGGAAACATAGATTAAAATGATGAAACAAAAAATGAGAACAAAAACTACCTTACCCTCTCAAGTATTGCCATAGAAGAGCAGAAGTCATCCCGAGCAAAGCTAAAGGCAAAAAACCTAGGCTCCAGACTAATACACTGGCTTGATAATCCACACTGTAAGATGTCACCAAAAGTTGTCTGATCCAGCTGTGGGGACTTGGCTCCAAGTTGTCTGGATATCCTAAAATAACATAAATCACTCAAAACAAATGCTCTAAGAAATGGAGGAAGCCATACTTTAAGGAATGCTGATAAAATGAGTGGAAATGGTGGTGGTGTGCATCCACCTCTACCTCAACAAGGTCACCACTGATGTGAGAATCCATTAGGTTAACAAAAAAGAGCATCATTAGTCTCAAAAATTAACATTTGAGGGACTTTGGAGCCTTAGGTCTCAGTGATTCTTCTGGAAATACGGTAGTTTAGGGTCTTGAATAATTTTTTTAACTTTTATTATGAGCAGAAATTGTAAATAACATGTAAATACAACTCCAGAGTGGTTCTGATGTTCACCTTCTGAACTCATCTAGTTCTCAAACTACTTGATTATGCAACCCTTCTGCTCCTACAGCTAAACCACATATACTATTCTGGGCCCTCCCCTAACTACACCTGGGTAAGAGGAGTGTGGTGTAGTCTGGTGTTGTGCTTTACCAATAGTCATGGAGATTATCAATCAAACATCTGCCTAATCTACAGGGTGTAGGTGGTGAATTATGAAGAATGAGTAACCAGGAGACTTACAATGAGAGAATAAAGTCCAAGTTGATAAAAAGTTAGTGCTGGTAGACAGAGGGGTCTTGAGGTACTTGGTGAGGGTCCCCATCATCCATAATAAGTACTGATCTTCAGCAGGAGGAATTTAAGAATAGAAGTTACCTAAAGCTCACGAATTAGCATCAGTTCAACTATGCTGCTAATCTGATTTTGATCTTTCTCAGTTATGATAAAAGTCTCTGCCTGGTCATGATAGAAACCTTCTTTGTTCTTTAGTCTTCCTTACTTCCAAGTTTAAAGTCCTGGCCTAAAATATGAGCCTTAAGGTCCTGCTACCTAGTGACATGACATTGTTGATACCAACTCCCCATTATGCACTGCCCACTGAAATCTCCTATTCCTGCCTTCTCCATCATTCAGTTCAGTCCACCTGTCAGGCCCACTTCATTGGGTTGCCCTCCCTAACCTGCCCAACATCAGCTGCTTGCCGGGATGCTAACCTATTACCTCTTGTTCTTCACCTTCTCTCATCTTCCGCCTCCAATGCATCACCAAGATTTGCTTCTAAAACGTATCTTCTCTTCAATCCCACTGCCAATGCCTTAGTTTGAGACTTTACTATCTCTTTCTTCTTTTATATAAATTGCCTGTATCCAGCTTAATCCACCATCCATACTTCTAGTAGTTACATTTACTGAATGAAAATCTGCTCCTGCAATTTTCCACTTAAAAACCCTTCCGTTGCCATCCAATATAAATAATATCTACATCACTTAGAAGCTTCTAAGCCTTCCAAGACCTTTCCATATGATCTTTCAGGCCTGCCTCTCCCTGTTCTTTCCCATACAATCCAATAAATGCATCGTTTAAAGTTCAGCTTAAATAATACCTCCCCTTGACCTCTCTAAAAGAAAATAACTCGCTTCCTCAAGAAAAGCTATTTACTAATACCTAAGGTATTCCAAAAGGTATTTACAAATGCCTTTATTATAACACATATCATATTGTTCATATGTATGCTTTCTTCATTAGATTATAAACTCTTGGATGACAAGGAGCATGCCTTCTTCACTTACAGTTCTGTGACAAGCATGGTGACTGGCAAGTAGTCACTGGCAAGAAATGTTTCTTGAATGAATAAATGATCCCTAAATACTGTGACCTATCTCTTAGTCTGAATTTCCCTCAGTTACCTGCAGAAATTTTCCTTCTGTAATATTCTTGTCTATCTCTCTGTCTGTCTATCTATTCTATATATCTCTAATATCCCTATATACAAAGGAAACAGGTGAGAAGGGAGAGTAGAAACTTATTCCAAGTTCCGGTCCCTCCTGATCTACATTCTCCTGTAATTATTGGCCTATGTTAGTCCATGTCTGAACAGAAAATACTGGTGAAGCCCTTGGCATGAATAGCTATCATGTCTCTGTTCTGGCTTGCTCCTAGATTTTTTTTTTCCAGTTTCATGATGCTGCATCACTCTGTCACCAGTCCTCACTGTTCGTTTCTATGGAACATGAAATGGTGAATGGTCTATCCTTTACTGCTGATACTAGTCATTGCTGAAATAGCCACCCTAAAGATCTCACCATCTCTCTGTTTATAACCATTTAAGAGTCAAGTCGTGAAGGCTTTCTCCCTTAACTATATGGGATGATAAGTTGTTTTATTTATTATTTTTTGTTATTACTTTTGTCCTTAATTGTTAGAGAATACTTTCATACCACACAGTTACTACAGAAATGCCCCTCCCTTCACACCTTAGAATGCCTCTGGCCATCTCTGTAGTTGTACTTGAGAGGTTTAATAAAGCACTATAAGTTTGGGGAAAATTAGCTTTGATATAAGCACTTCCTGGAGAATATTTCTTCACTATACAAAAAACTCATATTTGATCGTTGTTTTCTCTATGTCTGTCTATATCTCTCACATACATTCTGAGTGTGTGTGTGTGTGTGACCAGTGACTTCTGCATCTGTAGTAGCTGGAATAACATGTGTCACATATACCTCCCCACCACACACACATACCTCTGTCACAGGCTTCCTTCAATTCTATTCTCAATTTCCAACCTTGCCAGTCATCCTGATTTCCTCTTCTCCAAATCTCAAAGAAACTGTTAATGAGTACCTGAGAATGAAAATGTTGGGCATATAAAAAAACAGAAAGACAATCCACATTGGCATAAAATGGCTTGCTTTTTTCTGGAAAAGCCTTATTATCGTTCACACTCATTCCTTCTACATCCTTTACCTCCTTCTCTCTGTCTTTCTGTCTCTCTCTCATTCTGTCTCTAACACACACACACACACACAGAGAGAGAGAGAGAGAGAGAAAGAGAGGGAGACAGAAAGAGAGAGAGAGAGAGAGAGACTGGCTATAAAGAAAGCAGCGTCTGAGGGCATCAATGGTAATTTGAACATTTTGTTTGCTTGGGATCAAGATTCCTTTCCATCACCATTGTCCTGGTAAAAATAAGCTGCAAGAGGAAGTGTTTTAGCCAGATACTGCTCCATCACTGTATGGCTAATGAAGCAGGAATATCAGCTTCAAGTATGTCACGGAATTCAAGAGAATATTCAACCTAGAAAAATTCTAAGCCCAAACAGCACCTCCCAAAAGATGACTACAGCTCCTGTAGGAAATCATTTAACCACAAATTCCAACTCCCCTTCACTCCTACAGCCTAAGTCACACATCTCAAAGGGCTGATCCTTGAATTGTGACAATCTGACCCACATCAGCAGCCCAGAGGCCAGATGGCAACACAATGCCTTTCCAGCCTACTGGGTAGGAAAAGGGAGGGACAACCAATTGAATGATTATAATTGAAATCCTGTAATTTATTATTTGTCAATAACTCCTGCCATGGGGGAGTTCTCTTCACTCCTTAGCAAATGCTGGCAGCCACAATATGTAACTACAGACACCTAAAACACCTCTGAAAGCATTTATGTGGCAACAATGATATGGATAATAAGATCTCTCTGGAGATACAGAAGACATGCCACATCACAGAGTTCACTATTCAACAACCAAGAATTTTAAAGACTTAGGGGGGAAATTCCTGTGCGATTCTGAGGGTAAAAAGCTAGCATGCAAGTGGGATCAGCCAGGCTGGCAGAAAGTGGGGCATGAAAACCCAAGAACTATCCTCCTGTTTGCAGCATAATGTGAAGTTCAAAATTCTGTTACCCCTGCAGTTATTAAACTGCCCAGATCAAATAACTATCTGAACTGAGCTGAACTGAGTCAAGCAAAGAAATTTACTTCAATCATAGAATAGTAGCTCTCAGGTTGAAAGGGGCATCTATCAGACATCTATCCAATGTTCCTCTACCTAACTCCCATCCCAATTATCCCTTTCTCATATTCATCTCCCTGTAATTGATGCACACTGGTGCAACCTGAGGCAACATAAAGAGATTTTGGAGTGAAAAGCCCTGAGTTGGAGGCCTGGGCCTTGAATTTTTAATTTACCAGCCGTGCAACATTGGATCTTCTAGTCTTCAGCTACAATGTGAGCAGATTAAACTAGTTGATGCCAAGATTCCATCTACTTCAAAATTCTCTAGGCAATAATAGGGAACTCACTATCTCCAAAAATAATTATTTGCATGTTTGAACAATTCTAAATGAGATCACTTGGACTCAGAAAGGGGAACATCACACACTGGGGCCTATCATGGGGAGGGAGGAGGGGGGAGGGATTGCATTGGGAGTTATACATGATATAAATGACGAGTTGATGGGTGCTGACGAGTTGATGGGTGCAGCACACCAACATGGCACAAGTATACATATGTAACAAACCTGCACGTTATGCACATGTACCCTAGAACTTAAAGTATACTTTAAAAATAAAATAAAATAAAATAAAATAAAATAAAGAAAAAATTCAGATGAGAATGATCAAGGAAAGAAGAATAGTATGAATAAACAGTATTAGAAATGCAAAAGAAGGAAAACTCATGGAAACATTAGGAATGTGAATAATCTGAACAATCTTATATATGAAGACTGGAGACACAAATCCCTCTAAAAACATAATAGGCTAGCCTGTCTCAGAATGATCTAGATAGCTAATGGTATCACAGAATTAATTAAATTGAAATAGTACATTAAATTATCCCCTGAAAAACAAACAAAACAAAGCTAAACATCCTGAATGTGGCATATATACATCATGGAATACTACTCAGTCATAAAAAGAATGAAATAATGACATTCACAGGAATCTGGATGGATTTGGAGATGATTATTCTAAGTGAAGTAACTCAGGAATGGAAACCAAACATCGTATGTTCTCACTCATAAGTGGGAGCTAAGCTATGTGAACACAAAGGCATAAGAATGATACAATGGACTTTGGGGACTCAGGGGAAAGGGTGGGAGATGGGTGAAGGATATAAGACTACACACTGGGTACAATGTACACAGCTTAGATGATGGGTACACCAAAATCTCAGAAATCACCACTAAAGAACTTATTTGTGTAACCAAACACCTCCTGTTCCCCCAAAACCTATTGAAATAAAAATAAAATTAAAAGCTAAGCTTTCTGGAACTTCTTTTTCCAGAACATTAACAAAGATATGATTCTAATCACATGCAACTCATACAGAAAGGAGACACAGAGGGGACAGGCACCCTTCAATTCATTTTATGAAGTAAAGTAGAATAATTCCAAAACCCGGGGGAAAAAAAGAAGAAAAAAACCAAGAGAAGGAAATTCCAGGATAATCTTACCTGTGAACATAGACAAAAGTCCTGAACAAAATATTATTAAACCCGTCTAATAATGTACCAAAAAGATAATCCACTGTGACAAAATTGGGCTAGTTAATTTCAGTAAGTAAAGGTTGATTCAACATTAAAAATTCTAATCATGTAACAGCTTACACAGAAAAATAAGTGTATGCCGATGGGTGGCTGACCACTGTGGGCCATGGGAGGTTCAAGTCACTGGGGACCTCTGAGGGCCTGTGAGAAACACACTGAGGATGGCCCCACCAGGAGTAAGGAAGCTGGGTAGGTGCCACCCTCCATTACTGGATGTGGGGACCTCCCTGGCACCCCTGGTCTACCTTGTGTAAGCTGAGCACAATCTCAGAAAATAGTCCACAGGCAGAGAAGCTTAGGTGCTTAAGGTATGAACCCCTCGGCCAGTACTAGAACCATCCTCCAGAGCCACAGTGCCGCTGGGGTGAGTCATGGGGAAGGGTGGGGCTCTTACAGCATCTGCCACTTAGACAGGGAACAGCAAGGGAAGAGGCCCCGAGAAAGTTTGGTGCCCAGTGCCTTCGGGAGTGAGGAGGAGGATGCAAGACCTTGGATAGTAAGGAATTGGCTTTCTCATCCAAGAGAACGGAGGGGTCTGGGCAGAAGAGTGGCATATGTGACGTGCGCTTTTAGAGAGGTACTCTGGCTACTGTGCCATGAAGAGTATATAAGAAAACAAGAGTGGAAGCAGGAATACCAAGTAAGGGGCCACAGTCCAGGCTAGAGATGATCAAGGATGGATCAGGGCACTGGGGACTGAGCCCAGGAGAAGTGTTCGCATTCTGGATGTATTTTGGTTAGAACTGATGACTTGCTGGTGGATGAGATATGGAATGGGTGAGAAAGAGAGAAGTCAAAGATGGCTCCGAAGTTTTGGGCTTGACAGTGGGTGGAAACTGTCCACCCACTAGGAGAGACCCAAGCTAAGGCAAAGATAAGGCACTCGTGCGTAACCCACCATGATGGAGGTGACTGTCAGACATTGAGATGGAGATGCTGAGAAGGTTTGGTAATGAGTTTAGAGATCAGGGAAAGGCGAGCACTGGCAGCACAGTGATTGTGTCCAAAGTTGCAAGACTGCTTATGAGATAACTCAGGTGTGACCTAGGTCTCTCCACAGTCTGGTAACTGACAAAGAATGAGTAAAGGCAATTGAGAAGGAAGGAAGAGCCAGTGAGACAGGAAGAAAATGAGGAGATGGCAGTGAACTGAAAGCCCAGTTAAGAAAAAGAAAGACACTTCCAGAAGTCAGTGGTACTGATGGAGGTTCAGGAAAAGGAGAGTCATCATGTCAAATCTGCTGAGAGGCCAAGTACAGGAAGACCGAGATCGAGACTCAGCTGCTGAAAGTCACGTGTTAAAGGCACTGTTGGCTTTCACAGGGGCAGTTTCTTTGCATGGAGCAGTGACCTTTGAGAGGAGTACTGACAGTTCTGGCAGGAAAGTGAACTGCATGTCACATCCCTGGGAGGCGGTTAGATGGGAACTTGCAGAAGTTCTCTTCTGAGTCTGCAATTTCTTTGGTAAAATTTCATCAACTGAGAGTGAATATGGAGGAGGAAGCATGGGAGGTTTGAGAAGACAAGAAAAGATATGAAGTAGTCTTCTACAAGAGTAGAAACTTTTGTCATGAATGCACATGGCAAATCCATGGTGATGGCCACGTGGAATTGGGGCCGATTTTACAATGGGATCCGTCAGCTTGGTTGATTTTTCCTGAAGCATTTAACCCACATTGGTACACATGCAAGGAGGCAAAAATAGGATTTCACCAAGACTGGAATTTTGTCAAGACAGCAAGATGAAGCAAGTGAGAGGCAGAGCCAAGGTAGTGTGCATGGAGGTGATTTTAAAGGCTGATTATGGAATTGCGGGCTTTAGGCCCTGCTGTGTTCAAAGGATGTTACAGTTAGAATATCAGAGGAACTGCTTGGACTAGGGAAGGTAGTGTGCTCAAAAGGGATTTCTTTTTTTTAATTTAATTTTTTATTATACTTTAAGTTCTAGGGTACATGTGCACAATGTGCAGGTTTGTTACATATGTATACATGTGCCATGTTGGTATGCTGCACCCATTAACTCGTCATTTACATTAGGTGTATCTCCTAATGCTATCCCTCCCCCACCCCACCCCACGACAGTCCCCAGTGTATAAGGTTCCCCTTCCTGTGTCCAAGTGTCCTCATTGTTCAGTTCCCACCTGTGAGTGAGAACATGCGGTGTTTGGTTTTCTGTTCTTGTGATCGTTTGCTGAGAGTGATGGTTTCCAGCTGCGTCCGTGTCCCTACAAAGGACATGAACTCATCCTTTTTTATGACTGCATAGTATTCCATGGTGTATATGTGCCACATTTTCTTAATCCAGTCTGTCCTTGATGGACATTTGGGTTGGTTCCAAGTCTTTGCTATTGTGAATAGTACTGCAATAAACATACATGTGCATGTGTCTTTATAGCAGCATGATTTATAATCCTTTGGGTATATACCCAGTAATGGGATGGCTAATTGGTTATCATACTTTTAAGGATTTATTTCCCATCTATATTCTGTCTCATGTCAGAAGGCACAATTAAGATATAAGACACAGGCAAGAGGGAGGAAATGTTGAACAACCATAAGGAAGAACATTGCTAACAATAAGAGCTGTTCAAAATTGGTTATCATACCTTTAAGGATTTATTTCCCTTCTATATTCTGTCTCATGTCAGAAAGCACATATATACCATGGAACACTGTGCAGCCATAAATAACGATGAGTTCATGTCCTTTGTAGGGACATGGATGCAACTGGAAACCATAATTCTCAGCAAACTATCACAAAAACAGAAAACCAAACACCGCACGTTCTCACTCATAGGTGGGAATTGAACAACGAGAACACTTGGACACAGGAAGGAGTGTTTCTAGTTCTAGATCCTTGAGGAATCGCCACACTGTCTTCCACAATGGTTGAACGAGTTTACAGTCCCACCAACAGTGTAAAAGTGTTCCTATTTCTCCACATCCTCTCTAGCACCTGTTGTTTCCTGACTTTTTAATGATCATCATTCTAACTTGTGTGAGACGGTATCTCACTGTGGTTTTGATTTGCATTTCTCTGATGGCTAGTGATGATGAGCATTTTTTCATGTGTCTGTTGGCTGCATAAATGTCTTCTCAAAAGGTATTTCTTAAAGTGAGGTAAGAAAGCCAGTGGCAGACCCTTGAGCCTGAGGAGGGATACAAGTAATTGAAGGGCTAGGTCTTGGAAAGAATCATCTCTGACACAGCTTCCATGTGGATGTTGAAATGGCCCAGAAAATATCACCCAGAGTGTAAGCCCAGAGCTCAGGGAAATGAGGGGGATGACCAATGTGTCTCCAAGTGACCATCCCTATGAGAGAACACAGGGCATGGCTGTGCAGGGAGGAACCAGGATGGTCTAGAAGCAGTGACAGGGAGCCAGGAGGACACCTGTCTCACCGGGGTGGACCTGAGAGAGGAAAAGTGTCACACTCAAGGGGAGGCAGTGTCCTCTGGAAGCACCAGGTTTTGGTTAGAACAGCAGGTTCAAGAAGTCCAGTTTACAGAAAACATTACTGATGATGAACCATGAGTCCCAGACAATTCCGGAGCTTTGAGAACTGAGAAGGAACGGAAAATTAAAATGGACTAGGGAATGTGAAGACCCTCAGGGCGACTAACCCCTCCCCCCAAAAAAATCAAATGTAGCTTTAATTATCCATTGGCTCATTCTCATCACAATTTTTTTTTAGGAAAATTGGTTATCATACCTTTAAGGATTTATTTCCCTTCTATAATTCTGTCTCATGTCAGAAGGCACAATTAAGACAAAAGACACAGGCAAGAGGGAGGAAATGTTGAACAAACATAAGGAAGAACACTCCTAACAATAAGAGCTGTTCAAAATGGAACGTGCTAACTTATCACTGGAAGGTGTGGGGAGAGACTGGATGGCTGTCTGTGGGATGCTTCTGAGATTTTCCACAAGGACTAAAGCTGGATGGGTGGCTTCTAAGACCCTTTTCAGTTCCAAGACTCTCGGGATTTGGTATCCATTACATGAGAAAAATAAACATTTATCCTCATATTCATCGTTGCCATAATGCTCGATTCTGGTCCAAACTAAAACCAATGATATTGGACCATTCCCCTTACACAGTCTGATTTTTACTCTTAAAAAATAGAGACTAAAAATATAATTCCTTACATGTAATGACGATGGAACTTCTTGTTCCATATATCCAACACCTGTTGTTAACTTTCTGTTGCTGAGAAAACTGTCTATACCTCATCGACAGAATTGCCTTGTATTTTCTTTATCTGCTTTGTCATTTGTGCTCAACCTCTCCTCCTAACGCAAGAAGTCAGATTCCAGACTCTGACCCAGAGTGGTCGCCATTAGCGTTGCACGGGGAGCAAAAGGTGCTTCTGAGTCCAAGAAAAAGGTGGCTGCCAATGATGAGAAACACACAAAGCTTTCAATCCGAGAGCCTGGGGATCAAGGCTAGAATTTGAAACCATACTGAGTCCCCAGAGGGACTCAAGGCTGTGACCTGAAATGATGGGCCCCTGCTGATGCTGAGAAATGCTATCAAGGCCTTCAACTTCCTTGGAATATATCCAATTTCTGTGACATTTTTCTCGTGGTCTTCAGTGGCTCTTTCCCAAGAGAAGCACGTCTCTCCTGAATTAGGTGCATTGACAAATCAAAATACCACTTTTGAGGTTACTTCTCTTTGCCTTATAGTTCTCCACTTCTCCTGGAGCCAGGACAGTGGTAAACTTACACACTTCACACTAAACCATCTGGTCAAACCTCTTAGTCTTTTATTCACTACAACACCCGCTGGTGCTGCTGCTACTACCACTACTTGATGATTCCAGACATTTATTTTTTTTGCCAGACAAGATTTTTAAAAAATCTTTCTGCTATATCCTTGCCAAAAGGAGTTTGTTTTTGCCTTTCTTTCCTATTAACTTCGTTTGGCTGCCTAGAATAATTAACTGAAATCGAAGTTATTCTCCAGGAGTTTAGAGGACCATGTATCAGTGAATATTCCTGCACATGAAGTTTAGTTTTGGTCAGTTTGCAAATGTCCACACTCAAAAATGGAAGAGGATGAGCTTTAAAAGGAAGTAACGTTGTGTTGTGCATTGGGCACAGTACGAAGCTGGCATTATTTTTTTTCCATTTTACATGTAAGAAGTAACAGCATTGAAGAAATTAACTGCATTGCCTAAAGTCACATCATTGTGTGGAAAACAGCAGAGTAGAGCTTCAAATGCAGGTATCGGACCCAAATTCCGTAACTGTCTTATGCTACATTACCTCTTCATGCATGATGCTTTCAAGCTGTCTGTGATCTTCACATAAGTAAAAAATATTCTTACCATCATTATGATCAGCTCTTCTTTATTGCAAGTTCTTTTAACTTAACAGGCTATAAAAATGACAAAAAGTTGTGAGAGCTGGCCAGTAGCTAGGATGTACATATAGGTGCAGAAATATGGGTCACCTCCATTTTGTACTGATTATGCATGGTCAAGCATTTGGGGTTTTCCTCACGTTTGAAACCAGTTATGTCTGACTCAACAATTCATGCTCACTGCACCAAGCCATACTGCTTCACAGCAATGGTATCTGGCTACTAGATAATCAAGTCTTTGGTTCTCAAAGCATGGTCTCTGGGCCAGCATCACCTGGAAACTTGTTAGAAGTGCAGGTTCTTAAACCCCACCCCAGACCTCCTGAATCAGAAACTCTGGGGCTGTGGCTTGGGAGTCTGTGGTTTAACCAATCCACCAGGGCTTGATTCTGGTTAAGTGTGATACAGGCATGCTCAAGTTTGAAAACCACTGGTCTAAAGAAAAAAAAAAAAAAACTGGGCAAAATCTACAATATCCAAGGCTGAAACATGTTACTGATTTTTTATACAAACACTTTTCCAAAAAATCTAGAATTTCAGTAAGCCTTTTAAACATTAACAGCAGGATATATGAAGGTCCAGATAAATTAGAAGAAATTCAAAATGATGGTCATCCCCCAATTTTTATGTACATAGAATCTATCCACAATACCAAAGGTTTTGCAAGCATTGCTGAACATTTTTTAAAGCATTACATAGTATGCTATGATTACAGTAAAATTATCTGGGTAAATTTTCTGCTATATTAACCAGTTTCTTTTTCTCTTTGTGTTTTATTACATTCAAGAAGATGATGTCTGTGTGTTCTTTGTCTCAAAGAGGACGTAGGGGAGCCTCCAAGTCTTCCTAGCGCTTTTATTTTGAAAACCAATAAACA
Organism: Rhinopithecus bieti; assembly: GCF_001698545.2. Classification (NCBI taxonomy): domain Eukaryota; kingdom Metazoa; phylum Chordata; class Mammalia; order Primates; family Cercopithecidae; genus Rhinopithecus; species Rhinopithecus bieti. The sequence continues at coordinate 37,126 of NW_016804414.1, forward strand.
AGCAAAGAAATACAGAATTTAAAAGCTTAGTCCAGTTGAGGGGGTTTTCAGACACAGAGCAACATCTGAAACAAATCCTTAATAGAAATTCTTCCATAACAAGTAGAGAGAAGGGAAGATACCGGTGGCCATGAAGGAGAAGGGAGCTGCCCCGCCTCAAGGCTATGCAGAGAGTAAACCGCGTGCACTAACAACCAAGTAACCCCCAAGCTTTGGCACTGCATATACAAAAGTGGACAGGCAACCCCAGGCAGAACTGAAGTTAAGTTTTTCTGCTCATCCAGCATAATGGACGCTCTGAACTAAAAACTAAGAGGCATTTTTTAAAATGAAGTTACATATCCGAGCTAGTGGGCTGAGATTCCCACCTATTACATTTTAATTTACACTAATTTTACAGGAGTCAATTCAGCTTCCGAGGGCTTCAAACAAAAGACCCAGGGACCAACCTGAAAGCTCTAAGACCGACTGAAGCAGATTTGAGCAGTTTTCCCATGCAAAGGGCTCAAAGGCTCAGGAAATATCAGTCACAACCATAAACTGAAGCATGTTATATGTATCCTGTGAAAAACTTTCTTTCTCCAAGTAATCTGAGAGAAATCTACCTCAAACATAAACAGAACTGAAGCTAAATGCCCACTTCATCACCCGGCCCTTTGCCTGATTCAGTACTGCTAGAAGTGTTTCAAAAGTCCCTTCCATGGGACAACCAGTTCATCCCTTGGTATTACCCTGAGTAGCAGCAGAAGCCACTCACTTCCACTGTGATGTGCTGGATGGGAGCGTTTCATCCTCACACAGATTCAGAAAATCTGCAAATTAGACTCAGAAGAAGGGCATGAGGAAGGAAAGGAACAAGATCAGGCCAAGATGAGAAAGTATAATGAGAAAATGCCTTTGAAACAATAAGAAATTCAGGTAATCATTCAGTGTTGCCTATTAAGACTATTAATAGGCCAGGCGTGGTGGCTCATGCCTATAATCCCAGCACTTTGAGAGGCAGAGGCCAGTGGATCACCTGAGGTCAGGAGTTCAAGACCAACCTGGCCAACAGGGTGAAACTCATCTCTACTAAAAATACAAAAATTAGCTGGGCGTGGTGGCGCATGCTTATAATCCCAGCTACTTGGGAGGCTGAGTCAGGAGAATCACTTGAACCTGGGACGCAGAGGTTGCAGTGAGCCGAGATCGCGTCACTGCACTACAGTCTGGGTGACAAAGTGAGAAGCAGTCTCAAAAAAAAAAAAAAAAAAAAAGAGTGTTATCACCACCAGAAAACTTTAGGAGGATAAAGATTGCGGTTATTGGGCCACAAACATCAAAAAAGTCATCAAAAATATTGGCTAGAGCAGATTCTGAGTACAGGATGGAATTCTGATAACAGCGTCAAGGAGAAGAGGGAAGGTGAGAAATCTTGGCAGTGTGGGCTTTGCTGACTCCACCACTAGCTCTGCCTCTTTGGGCACCTGAAGATTCATGGCATGTGTGCAAGGTCCTGGAACCTTTCTCCATTTTCCTACATGACCATCAGAGTTCAGGAACTCTCCATCTGCATCTGTAACTGCAATGAAAGGTAACTGAGCTGTAGCAAACCATCTTTCCTCTGAATCAAAGAATTCCAGCCCCTGCAGAAAGCATCTTAGATGCTAACCCTCTACAGATGGTAAAAATAGGGTTGAATTTTTCAAGAAAGCTTACATTAAAGCCTGGGTCTTAGGCCGGGCATGGTGGGTCATGCCTGTAATCCCAGCAATTTGGGAGGCCAAGGCAGTGGGAGACCAGCCTAGGCAACACGGTAAAACCCTGTGTCCACAAAAAATACAAAATATTAGTCAGGGGTGGTGGTGCATACCTGATGTCCCACCTACTTGGGAGGCTGAGGCAGGAGAATCACCTGAGCCCAGGAAGTTGAGGCTTCAGTGATCGCACCACTGCACTCCAGCCTCGGGGACAGATCAGGACCCTGTCTCAAAAAACAAACAAACAAACAAACAAACAAACAAAAAGAAACCAACAACAACAACCTAGGTCTTTCCATTGTAACTTAATGATGATATGAACTAAGAAGACTTCAGGAAGCAGGAAGTTTTGCCCATAACACCCCAGTGTCATGAGGATTTTGATATTGACCACCATACTACTAGCAGGCCTGCTACTCTGGGCTCCTCCAGCCGATGTCATTCACTTTTTTCTACAGGAAAATAAGCCATTGGGGTGGGCTGCTCACGATGTTGAAGTAACTGATGATCACCTTCTGTCAAATTCACTCTCTCACCCTCCACATTGCAGGCACTCATCAGCTTCTCTTTGACGTCCATCCCAGTGGTGGGAAGCGGGAGCCACATGAAGCATATTGCATTGTTGGAAAGGTAGATACTCACATCTACAGGGTTGCAACTGGGTGCTAGGTTCTTTGACAAGCCTTGCCTTTTACCCCTGGTTAGAGATGGGGGTGATTATACCCTTTTTTTTAATAGACTGGGAAATGATAGTTCAGAGAAGCAAAGTGACTAGCCTGAGATCATGGAGTCAGTTAAAGGTGGAGCAAGGATTGGAACACAGGTCTTAAGGCAGCATCTTCAGGTGCATCAAACTCTTATGATACACCGGGTACAACTCTGGTGGGGGCATGTCCCTCCTCACATGGAGACCATCTATCTCTGGCAGCTTTGATCTCTCACTGCCTTTCCCTTAGCCCAGCCCCAACCGCAAATCCACTCCTCCTTCATGTGACCACCCTTTATCTTGCTGACATCCAGCTCACTAAAGGCTCCCACCTGACCTTATCTCTCCTTGATAAGCATCCTTAGCTCCTTGGTGGGCTGGGCATATGACAGGATTTGGAGACATCTCACTCTCCTGATGGATTTTCAGTGAACACATTGTGTTCCCCCAAAGGGAAATGCTACCCTTCAGACCTGCTCATAGGTGAAGATGCTTAATGAGTAAGAGCTTGAGATGATGGAATGTTTATGTATCAATAAATAATGCTTTCAAAATTATCTTTAAAGCACAAAGGATGGAGAAACCAAAAAAGGTTGATGCATACTTGCCCCATTTGATATTAGAAAGAGGGTGGTTCATCAGTAGAACTTCCTCTGTATTGAGGCAAGTATGCATCAACAGAGGCGAGTGTTCCTCAGTACAGAGGAAGTTCTCTGACACAGAGTTCTGTGTAAGAGGCAGGGATGTTGAGTCTTACTTCTGAGTGTGTCTCTAGGACCAAGCATGAGGTGTGGAAGACCCTTCTGAACCCTGCACATCCAGTTATCTCCTTTTAGCCCACAGAATCCGCTCAGGGAAGCCTTTCTTCACCAGCCCTGACCGCCACTCTCCCATCCTCTCCTCACCAACCAGATGAGGTCAGGTCTGGTTTTCCTGATGAAGAACCTCGTGGACTCCTGTGCTTTCCTCCCTGACTTCCTCATTACCACCTTGTTTGTACTCTCCACCACCTTGTTCTCGCCTTAGGGCTTCGTACCAATCGTTTGCACCGTGAACACTGTGTTGCAGATCTCCTGGTGGTCGGTTGCTGGTGTCTGTCCATCACCAGCTTAAACAGCATCTCCTTGTGGAGTGCCAGTTCAGAACATCACCCCGCAGTCACCCCACGTCACTGTCTCTGTCCATCAGGGCACCCCATTGAGTTCAGCATAGCATCCATCACTGCCTGATACCATCAGCTTATGGAGGAATCTCTTTTCCCACCACAATATGAGCTGCAGAAGAACAAAGATTCCATCAGCCTTTTTCACTGCCCCAGCCCTACCTAGTAGATGTCACCAAACATCTGCTGGTTAAGCTCCCATTTTTCAACCAACGCCTTTTCTTCCCCACCATAGGCAGGTCACACAGGCTGTTTCTTAGTTGCACCCACATGATGCCCACGGTGGCTGGCAAGGCACTGGCACACAGGGCAAGCCCTATCAGTGTGTGGAGATGCTGACTGCTTGTTAAGGGTTGTTATTTGCTTTGAAAAAGTGAGATGGACCTACCACCACCTTTAGCTTAACCACTTATCAGAAAAGTTTGACATTGTTGGAAATTGTTAAGTTGAATATTAAATTAATCTTGCAGTCTTTCTCTTTTGCAGAACCAATTTAACCAATTTAAGCACTTGATGAGTGCTTTACATAAATTATACTCTAGATAAATCCACTTTAAAGAACTACAACTGCTCATTAAAACATATATGTATTTCTATATCTTCTTTTGATTTAGAAAAAACCTTTATTATATTGTATCCTGAATGAAACTTTTCAGTTTCATTCATAGATGTGATTTCCATTATTTTACATAATATTCATATAATGGATGGAAGAAAATGTACATAAACAAGTTTTGTGGGGTTTTTTTTTTTTTTTTTTGCTTTTGTTTTTATGGAGACAGAATCTCGCTTTGTTACCCAGGCTGGAGTGCCGTGGCAAGAACATGGCTCACTGCAGCCTCGACCTCCTTGGCTCAAGTGATCCTCCCACCTCAGTCTCTCGAGTTAGCTGGGACCACAGGTGCACGTCACCACACCCAGCTAATTTTTATATTTTTGTACAGACAATGTTTCACCATGTTGCCAAGGCTGGTCTCGAATTCCTGGATTCAAGATGTCTGCCTACCTCAACCTCCCAAAGTGCTAGGATTACAGATGTGAGCCACCACACCCCACCATAAACAACTTTTATTTACTGAAAATCTCTAAAGTAAATATTAACTCTTCTTTGAGAAAATATATTTAACTTGCAAAGCAGACATATGCTCACTGATACCACTTCTGGGGCTCCATGCATTAATGTTGAAAAAACATTTATTTCTGCACAGTGCTTAAGAACTACCTATTTAAATGCTTTAATAATGCAGTGTCACTTTACTTACACACAGAAATGCACTGATGTCAGAGGTACTGCTGCTTGGATGCCAGATGGTACCACATCATATGACAGTGGGAAGACAAACAGAACTGGTTACATTTTGTGCATGCATGTGTGTGCCTGTGTGTGTGTATCAGTGACAGAAATGCTTGATTAAATATATTATGTGTGCATGAACTATCTGCTAGGAGATGTGATGATACTAGAAGATATTATTTCTTACAAGTATATGTACCTAATGCCTTAAGCAGCCTCAGGTGTGTGTCTATCGAACAGAATCTTTACACTCTGGACTCTGACGTGTTATTAACATAAAATGAATAAGCTACTGACACACTCTCCTGTGGGGAACAGTCTTGGCTCAGCATTCCTGTCAGCGATCACTGGGAATACCGAGGAAGCCATTTAACTCCAATGTGTGTCTATTGAGTTTAATTGTTTTTTACTTTTATTCAGATTTACAATTGAGTGTTTTTAAATGATGGGACTCATCTACAAAACCTCATTCCACAAGCAAACACACACAAAGCCTTGGTTTTGTAATACTGAGACACTAGTGTTTAGAAATTGGCCTGTCAATCAATTCGGTCTCCTCCCTTCCAATAAAGAAGGGAAACCTCAGATATGGGATCTGTGTATAATGAAGTTATTCTGGCCTCTTTCCTATGAACAAATAGGCACCCAGAACTCATCAAATTATATATCATTCTAGGATGGCCTCAGCTCTGTCTATATAAGTTTGGCAATTAATCAATCATGAGAATTATATGCTTTCCCTCTGGACCTTGAATTCCTTGTGTGTAGATACTTATGTGTCCACATGCATACCCCTAAAATGTGGTTTTGCCACTTGTGTGAAGTAGCATTCTCCAACATGATACAGGAAGGGTTTTAGTTTTTCATCTCACTTTCTGCTACATTAGAGAATTACCAAAGGTGGCAAGGGAGAGCAGAAACAATGCAGTGGAGGGTCAGGAGGCAGCACTGGCTGCTCTGTTCTGCAGGGCCAGGCTATGCAGGACAGGGAAGCCCTGACTCTGCTGCATGAACCAGAGATGGCCATCATGACTGATCTGTAGGGAAGAGGGAAAGGCTGGATGATTTCATGTGTGCAGCGCATGTGCCAATGTGACGGGTAACTTAGGGAGCACGTGCTTAGTGGTAAGTGCGTTTTTTCCTATCTGCTTAGTGTTGAAACAGCTTTCTTCTGCTCTGCACCCCAAAATAAAAGTGAAAGGAGAATGCTTTGCCCCAGTGTTTCTGTCTCTCAGGTCAGTGGCCAACATAACATTTGTCACAATGCTTGGTTCTCTCATTTATTACATCCAGAGCATGGTTCTTGCGGGAGTTTTTTATATGACCTATAATTTTTTTATGCTTTTGTTATATTTGTTGCTTTTGTTTTCTCTCTTTTGTCTGTGAAATTTGATTGAGCTTGTTGGAGATTCAGTTTCCTCATTGATAAATTGGAGTAATGCCTTCCTCCTATGATTATCATGCAGTTTAATAGGATATTATTTATAAATAATATATCATTTTTGAACTGTAACACACTACACAAATATTAGTAAACTTCTGAGTGGAGCTCCAAGATTATATCAATAATTTCTTGGCCTAGAATTGAATCTGAAGCCTCATCTCAAAGTGGAGAAAGATGATTTCCCAAATTCAAGTGACTTTCACAGCTGACTCGGAGTTTCATGCAGTGGCCCATAGCCCACTTTTCCATGTGCTTTTGCACACACCTCCTCACTGCACAAGGCTCACAGGTATATGACTTCAAGCGACCAGTGAGTCCAGGGCACAGTTTATCTGTTTAGGTGAATTTTAGTGCAGTGCTAATGGGGCTCCAGTCCCACCAGAGCTTCTCCAGGGCCTCTGTGAGGCACAAGGAAAGGACGTTTCCACATATCATAAGTGGAAGAGTCTTTAAACAAATTTGCTCTGAATAAGGTGGGAAGTATCACTGGCCCAAAATGAAGCCAACCTGAGATCCGTCATTTGCTTCTGACCCTGAACCAGAAAGGAACTGAAAAATTGACTGGTTGAACTCCCTGAAACAAATGATGCTTGAGTGGTTTCATGCATAATAACTGCCTTGGATGTAAATGGGGCCATCAGTCAGCAGGATGCTGTGGGTTCTCAGAACTCCATCCCTGTGAGGCCCCTTCCGTGGGGACCAAGACCCCCAGGAACTTGTCGTTCTAGCACAGCCCCAGCAAGTCAGGGCCCCTCCTGACCAGGGACCAAGGCTTCGGGGAAGACTCTGGAGAAGGCTCAGAGGAAACTGGTAGGCAGGGATCTGGCATCTGTCCCTCCCTGACAATATTATTAGAGAGTTTTGCATTTTAGCCTTGGCAGGCTTACACCCTGCTCATACAAAAGTAAATAAGACAGGTGGTGCTTTTCAACATATGCCCAGAGCGAAAACTAAAGCAGATTCCTGCAGTCTCAGTTCTTCCTGGGCACTGAGTCAGGAGCACCATAAGATTTGTCTCTATACTTCATCCTCTCAGTTCTTATATGGAACATGTGATTCTTGGCAGGGTAGAGCCCCCACATTTAGGCTAACTCTCTGGACTTATGGCTGCTCTGTGGAGAGGATGGTATTGTTGCAGGAGCCATGCTTACCGCCTTCTCACATACATTTGTAAGTTGCTATATGCTACTGTGCTTTATCTCTTAAAACAAATATATGCTTATATGCTTGCCGTTTGTATGATGAACTTAGAATGAAAATAAAAGGAGATGGATAGGAGTCATTTTCGGACAAGATTTACCTCTAAGGAGTCTGCTAGGCAGCAATTCATTTCATCACCTCCAGCCTGACAAACCAGTGACATTAAAGCAAAGGCATGTCCTAATCGTCACGCATGTAACCACTTTTTTCTTTTTTTCACATTTGTATGCTAATCACGAGAAGCAAAAATAGACTTAGATTAGAAATCAAAGATTGGTTGTAAACAGGTAATAGAGTGCTTGAACGCTTTATTTAAAGATAGAAGGCTCTTGAACCAGGCTTTATTATTGAACTAAGACTATCTATCCTTTTTGACACTTTTTAAATTAAGTTCTTCCTCTAATTTATGTTTTTGTCAGCTTTCTTCCCTTACCTGGTTTTAAACTGGCTTTTTTTCCCCTCTCTCTCTAAGTAATAAACTACTCCAGATGAGAGAAAAAAAATTTTAATGACCCTCGAAATTCAGATTAACAAAATGGATCATTTGTATACAGCCACAGAATTATGAAGCCTTCTGAAATATCAGTACAGAAATTTTGCCTGATGCAAAATTTCATTTTCTCTCTCTCTGACATATCTCTGACTTCCCCCTTTTAAAAATGGCGTGGTTATAGTACCTCTTTAGTAAGGTCAAACACTGAAAAGTAAAGGGGTTTCAGGGACAATTTTGAGGCTCAAATTAAAGAGCTTCTCTTTTTTTTGAATTAAGGGAGACAAGCTCCAGCAATGTGTTAGCACATCAGATAGAAAATAGTTTGTTGAAGCTGGACTTGCAGCGCCAGTTCTGCCTGCCTCTTCCCCGCACGCTCAATCTGCCTCCTTATTATTGTTAAGCCAGCCTGCCTCCCCGTATGTTCTGCGTCCCATCTGACTTCCGCAGAGTTCGAGGGAGCTTAGGACAAACAGAACAGGGGAGCAGCTGCATGGGATGAGTGGTGGCAGCCAGATAATCTACCATGATGTCTTTCTGGAAGAAAAAATGGGGACAACGTAATTTCCCTAACTTAACCCCTGCCTGGAAAATGCAAGCCAAACTTAACAAGCAAGTTCGGCAGCTGCTTGGCGTCATTTTGTTTTAACATCATGCATATAAAAAAAGAAATAGTGCGATGCTAGGGGAAAGGAGAATTTTCAATTGCTTAGATTTGATAAAGAAAAAGTAGCGATCAAAATTATTTTAAAATAACAATGACTTGTTGGTAACATATTTTCCCCTACGGTTATTTGATTTCTGAACAGACACCTTTCATTGACGTCTGGCTGATTTCCACAAATGGCATGTTTCTGCTTTTCCTACATTAGGGAAGCTGGTTCTTTGGCCCAAAGTGCTTTTACAGCCTACCTGTATTTTACCAGCCCCTCCTAGGCTGAGGGAACTCCCTGTCCTCTGCAAGAATGTCAAAAGCCACCCATCTTTCACCACCTAATGCTCCCATCAGCAGAGAGGCACACAGCACAGTGAACATCGAGCACGCACACCAGCAAGCCCAGGCTCGAGTTCTGACCGTCACTGGTGGTAATGTAAGTAACTCAGCTTACTTACTTTCTTGCTTGCTTCCTTATCTCTAGAATGGGGCAGTAATTGATTCTACCTTTCCAAGTTACTGTGTGCACTAGAATAAAGTCTGGCACATAGTAGGCACTATAATACTATGTTAAGCTAAATAGAATCAATGTATTTCATTTTAAAATAATTAATCAGACAATGATTTATTAAATAACCATGAGAAATCACAATGCCTGGTGCTACAGATAAATCTCGCATGCTTTAAAAAGGTTGCAGTCTAGTACAGGAACTAAGACAAGTGTGCAATTAAGTACTAAACAAATAGAATCAAGACTAGACATGTTCTAAGCATGAATTCCTAAAGAAAATATCAATAGGGTATAATTAAAAAAACATATTAGGCCACCACATCTGGCCTAATATGGTTTTTATAACAATTACTAGCACTTAATAATGAGATAATAATGCGCAAGTCCCAGAAATAAATGGGACAGAACTGACATCCCGTGAACAGATCCCAACTCATATAAGAATCTGTGTGTAGTGTAGAAAGCTTCACCTTGATTCCACAAGGACCAGCTGCAGCCCTGCGTGCTGACACTGCAGTGCAGTGCAGGCTGTGGGGGGTGCAGTCGCACATGAGCTCAGAGCCTGGCTCCCCAACTTCCAGGCCCTGTCATTGTACATGAAGTATGTGACAGTGCCACAGCCCCTTCCCCCATCTCTAAAATTGGGTGCTAATAGCTGCATTACTTCACTGAATTCCTGCAAGGAGGAAGCAGTGCATGTAAAGCACAGAGTACTTGCTCAATAAGCAGACATTATGTGGTACAATCTTTTTTAAAGAAATTTTTAAACAATAATTTACATGCATTCCTAACTTGTAAATATAACACAATAAATTCCAGACAAACTAAACAGTAAAAATTTAATGTTGAACTTAAAGCCAGCCTAGAAAAATAGTATGTTTGTTCTGGCAGGACTAAGGTTCTAAGATAAAATCAATGGAAGAAATTATAAACAACAAAAAATAGGTTTGACTTTATAAAATTTGAAAAGTTCAAGGTGCCTGCATCAAAACATCATAAATTATAAAAGCTATTAATAAAGTAGAAATAATTGTTTATAAACATGTAATGTATAACTAATTCCCAGATTTAAAAAAAATAGATTTTAAGTTAATCAGTCAAATGGCAAAGAATAAGAAATGACAAGTCACATACGAAGAAAGCCAAATGGACATTTTTCTAAATGTCTGCTATGCATGCCCAGGAAACAAAGTGACCATTACCACAACTATGAGTAAATGAGCGCTGTTCACAGAAGTTGTCTAAAACGGGGATTCTCACCTGAAATTAATTGACAATAGAAAACATTTTAATTCTCGTTGTTTTCCCCAATGACATTCCCTTTATGTCATCTTCTATAACCTTGTTCTTGCACCCTTTGGACCCAGCTCTCTATTTTTAAATTGACACTGCCAGGTGGAATTTCAGACCCTGATGCAGGGCTGGCCATGAGAGCTTCATCAGAGTCCTCCACTGGTCCCTGGCTTTCAGCTAGAGGGGGACCCTATGAGGCATTTTAGGGCTTACCCTGGAAATGGTACATTTCAGTGCTGCACATATTTCACTGGCCAGAGTGCAGTTATTGGCTCAAAATTAATGCTAGAAAGGCTGAGAGAAACAATCTGTGTGCCCAGGAAGAGGAACTGGGATTGTTGGGCATCTAGCTGGTTTCAGCTACATTATGATACATTCAAAGCATTGAATATTAAGCAGCACTACAAAGAGATGTTTCTGAAGAATATTTGATGACATGGAGAAAGCCTCATTTTATGGTCATGATTCAAAACAAAATGTTGGATCAGACAATTAGTATTAATCTAATTAAGTAAAAGGCATAAATAGATGTGACTAAAAGTTATATATCAAAATATTAACAACTGATAAATTACAGGTACCTTACATTTATTTTTCTACTTTTCTCTTTTCCAAACCATGTGTGACAGGCATGTATTACAATTATTTTAAAATTTAAAAAAGACTGAGAAACTTTCCTTTGAAGATGGAGATTTCAGCTTAGCATTCAACTGCATGGAGCCATGAAACTATATGAAATTATATCAATAGATTTACCATTATTTTACACATATTCCTTTTACATTTTATACTTTCCATTCAAGATACTATTTCTACCTGAAATAGAGAACTAATAATTGTCTTATTTCCTCTTCAATCTTGAAGGACTGTTTTGTTGGGTTTTTCTCTTGGCACAATGAAGATAATCTCCCCTCTCTGGCGTCCATTGTTACTGCTGGAAATTCAGCTGTCAGTCTAATTTCTGTGTCTTTGTAAGTGATCTCTCTTCCCTAACTAGTCATTCTCTTTGGTCTGAATTTTTATTACTGCGTGTAGATTTCTTTGTATTTTAATTGGCTTTGGAATTGTTGGGTTTCCTGGATTTGGGCCTTGGTATCTTTCAACAATTCAGTAAAATTCCCAGTGATTATATTTTGGAATATTGCCTCATCCCCACTCATCTATTTTTTCCCTCTAGGGCTCAGATTTATATACATATATATAAAATTGTACACACGTACACACACATATGTATACACACATATGTGTACATGTGTAGACTTATCAGCTATGTGATTTCTTAGCTACTCTTTCATAGTTCTTATTTCTTTGTTTCTCTCTGGGCAGCATTTTAGATAATGTTTTTAGTCTACCTTCTATTCATGAATTCAATTCTCTCTTTAATTTTGTCTAGTTTGTTCTCCTGTAATCTTGAAAAACTTTCAATCACATTTTATTACTAGTTGTTACATTGTGTTCTTTTTCAAATCTTCAAAGTCAATTTTAAAATATCAGTCTCCAGTTTTGTATTTTCAAGCTTCTCTTTTTATCTTAAAACATATTAAACTTACTTATTTTCTACTCGAAATTGGATAATTACCCTCTCTGAAACATGTGCAGGCTGTGCTTTGCTCTGTTATTTCTCGTATTTCCTTTGTAGATTTTAAAATGTGAGTCCATGTGTCTTGCAGAAATTTTTTCAGGTCTACATGAAGTAGCATTGTTTTGGAGCAGGTTTTTATTTGTTTTTTTGCCAATCACTTGAAAGTATTATCAACCTGAGACCACTTTAAATTAAATCCTCAATTTCAGCTTTTCAACCACATAAGTGGTATGAACTCAGGCCAAAAGTGGGTGTAAGCTTCACCTCTGGGTTACAAATATTCATGGAAGTTTACTTTTCTGCCACAGAGCTCAGTTCAAGTCATGCTATTTTAAGGTGTGTTACCTCCCCTGAGGTGTAGCCCCTGGGTCCTGGCTCTGCTCTGGGGAGCCCACGATGGATTTCTTCCTTCCTGTGCCTCTTGTGTCATCAAAACAGAAGCTCTAGACCACAGCATTGGCAGATGACACTCTTAGGACACAAGTTGCTTTGACACTTTTTGATAAACTCGTTGAGGTCCCTGATTGTAAATGGTTTTCAGCCTTCTGTTGATTCCTTCTGCTTATTTAGCTCAGTGGTATATTTCAAAACACAAATAATCCAGCTTTCTTGATTTTTAAAATGTTTCCATTGAGAGGGTATGTAAGTTGGTTCTTCCACCATCCTGCCAAACATGGAATTGCTTTTCTCTGCTTGTAATTTCTTACTTATTAAGCCAGGTATTGAGGAGATGGCTGCGTGTTATATTATTATACAGATTCTTGAATACTTGAACATTCATGGAACAGAATAAAAGAGGAACCAAACATTAAGTTCAAGAAGATTTTAGAAAACAAATTTTAACAAAAGTAGATTAAAGAGATGACTAAATTCTTAATATGGTAAGTAACTTAGAGAACAGAGAATTACATGTAGCTATGACAAACATATTTAAGCGGTTCTTTCTTTGTTTTCTTTTTTGCTTTTTGCCCAAATCTATGACATAGACTAGAAGTTGGCAGACAGAACTATGGGCCCAATCCTGCCCTCCACCTGTTTTGTATGACCCTCAATTTAAAATGGTTTTTACATTTTTTAATAGTTGGGGGAAATGGAGAATAATATTTCATGACACATGAAAATTATATGAAATTTACATTTCAGTGTTTATAATAAAGTTCTATAGGAACCCAGCTGTACTCATTTACATCCTGTCCCTGGCTGCTTTCATGCTAGAAAAGCAGAGTTGAATAGTTCTGATAGTGACCGTATGGCCCACAGAGCCTAAAATTTACTCCTGACCCTTTACAGAAAAGCATGCTAACTCCTGGGAAAAAAAAAAAAAAAAACCAAACCTCTAGCAGAATTGTCAGAATGAAATGTGAGAGACAGAAAGAGAAAGAGAAAGCAGAGACTCACCATACACATTTCAAAATGGAATATAACCACAAATACAGAAGAGATTTTAAACACTACAACTTTCTTTGAGAGTAAATTTGTAAATATCAATGAAACAAAGTATTTTCTAGGAAAATGCACATTACCAAAATGTCATCAGGAAAAGGTAGAATGTCTGAATAGATTTCTAATAATGGAAGAAATGTTTAAAGTTGTCACAGAGATATACCTCCTTCCCTTCAAAACGGCCATATATGTTAATGCTATTACAAGCAGTTTTCTTCAAATCAAATAATTTCTATTTAACTCCTTTGAGGAAAAAATTAGAAAACAATCTTTTCAATTTCCTAAAATAGTATAATCTTGATAACAAAATATTAAAAGATAGCATAAGTGACACCAAATTACTGAAAATAGTCAAATTAAATCTAATCACATAGTTAAAGAATGGTGTGCTATAAACAAGTACTATCTTCTCTAAAAGTGTAAGAATGGTTCAGTATTAAAACATTTAATAATGCACTGGTTATGTTACTAAGTCATAGAGGAAAAGCAAACTATCATCTCAGCATATATCAAAAATATATTTGATAAAATTCAACATTCTTGATAAAAACTCAGTAAAACAAGAATTGATATTTATTTCTAATATGATATATAAAAAAGTGTATCTCAAATCAACTGCCCACATTTACACAAATTGAAACACTGAAAACATTTCCAATTAAGAAAAGATAAATTATTGTCACATTATTCAACATTTCTTTGAAAGTACAATTCTATGAAATACTAGAATGTCAATAGAAAATCCATCACTATTTGCAGATATTATGATCTGCTTGTAAAAATCTAAGAAAAGCAATTGAAAAATGATGAAACATATTATTCCTGCCTGCCTTTCATCCTTCCTCCTTTTTTCCTCCTTTCCTTGCTTCCTCCCAGGATGGTACTATATGTCAGAGTCAAGGTTGCTGAGGAAGGTATCCAAATAAGGAGGTGGCGTGGGCACGGCCTGGCAAGGCTAATGGAGTGCAGGCCAGGTGAGGACAGTGTCCACAGAGTCCAGGAGGACCGGCACGTGGGGTAAGAGCCACAGCAGAGTGAAGACGGCTTCCCTCAGAGGGGCTGCGGGACTCTGAGCCTGCAGAGGGCATCTATGCAGAGTGAGAGTGGCAGCCTGTCTGTTTCTGAGGAGGGCATCCACATAGGTGCAGGAGAAGTTTGGGAGCAACGGGGTGGAGAGTGGACACAGTGGCAGAGATTGGTTAAATACAGGGATGATAAATGAGTAAGAATATATGTTGGGGATGTTCAAAGCCATGTCTCCCAATGTCAGAGAGGAATGCTACAAATGTAGAAAGGGAGAAAATTAAACAAACCTTCAGGTGCTGGACTGGAATTGGAGGTATAGAATCATTGTTTTCAATAAGTATATGCTTTTCAATAAGTATATAAATTGATAGATGTAGAAATAAATATAGATTTCAACGGTACGTGCTTGCCTGTATTTATGTATGTTTATTTGTTTATGTAGAAATCTATTCCCTAACTCTGTTCAGTGAGAGAGTCTGTCCGCAGCCACACCTCCACAGCAATGGGCACACCAAGCACCCAGGTCTTGGTTGCTAAGTACTGTTCTCCACTAGCAGGGAACTGGAGTCCTCAGAGAAATGGCTGAATCCAAGGCTGAGGCAAGGGCAGAAAAGTACAAAGTGGGCCTAAACACTTTGTAGTGTGAAAAAATTATGGGAATATGTCAAAAGGACATGAAGCCAGCTTGACAGAGTTCTGTTGGCCATATCTGGGGCAATTTGAGCATCAACATAAATGATGATAGGAACTTATAACCCTTTGAATAATAAATCTATACAGGTATAAAAATATATTTTAAACACTAGAGCAAAACAGCTCCTTCCTTAGCGTAGAATACCAAAAAATACATGTAAGAGGAATGAAGTCATTAGAAACATCATCATTTGTCAATCCTAATAGTAATAATTAAATAAGCCAAGAAGCATCAATGGATGCTAAAAGCTAATGGGTGAAGGTTGATAGGAAACTTTCTTACCTAGTCTCAAAGGACCTCCCATTCCAAAAAAAAAAAAAAAAAAAAAAAAAAAAAAAAAATCCTTATTTATTAAAAAGGAAAAAAGAGTAATTTTATTATAGGGAAACCTGGCAGATACTACCTTGTGTTAGTTTCTGAATGGCGCCATAACAGCTTACCACAAAATTGGTGGCTTAAAATGACACAGATTTATTCTCTCACAGCCCTGGAGGCCGGAAGTGTGAAGTTAAGGTGTCAGCAGGACCATGAACCCTCTGAGGGCATGGGGAAGGACCCTTCCTTGCCACTTCTTGCCTCCAGTGGCCATGGGCGGTCCTTGGGGTCCCCTCGTTTGCAGACGCATCCCTCCAGTCTTTCCCTCCTTTGTCATGTTGCCTTCGTCCCTTTATGTTTGTGTTTTCATGTCTCTCTTTTCTTGAAAGAACACCAGTTATTGGATTTAAGGTCACTGTAATCCAGCATGACCTTATCTTAACTGGATTACATCTGCAAAGACTTTATTTCCAAAGGTATGTGCATGTGACCACACTTACAAGTATCAGGGTTAAGACTTCAATGTATCTTTTGGGGGCATGCAATTCAACATGCGACACGCCTTAATCAAGAGATCACAGTGGACATAAGTAATGGGACCAATACAACTTACACAACATTTGATAGGCCGCAATGAAGAGGAGGTAACATCACTTCTGTGATGTTCCTGCCAAAGATCCACAAACAATGCAAACATGAAGAAATACAAATTCATATGGACAGACATTCTATGAAATGATCCATAGTGCTCAAAAGCATCAAAGTAGTGCAAGTTAAGGAAAAACTTAGGAATTATTCTAGATTGAAAGAGTATAAAAAAATAAGACACTAAATGCAGTGCTTTGTCCTGGATTGAATCGTTTTCTTGTAACAGACATTATTTGATACAATTGGCGAGACTTGAATGGGGTCTCTGGATTGCATGGTGGAAATCCAAGGAGTTAATTTCCTGATTTTCATGGTAATTTACTATATTGTGATTACGTCCTTTCTTGTAGGAATTACTAAAGTATTTGGGGTGATGGGGCATCATGTTGGCAACTTACTCTAAAATAGTTTTGGAAAAAGCATCCTTTACTATTCATGAATGTCTTCTGCAAGCCTAAAATTACTTCTCAATAACAGTCATTTATAGCATAAAAAGCAATAAAGATTAAAATAACTGCAGGACATAAAATAAACTTAGTTAAATGAAGAAAGAGACTATGTTCCTAGATAGGAATAATCTGTATGTTTAAAATAAAGTTATCATATAAAATTCCAATTAAAATACTAGAAGAATTTCTTAATAGAGTAAATCTGAAAAAGATCACTGTGTGAGTACACACACACACACACACACACAGCCACATGTGCACCCGCACACCATTCTATCTGTACTGATAAGGTTAAAAGTAAGGAGAGAAACAATATCAGAGAATTAAAATGTAGATTACATTAATTTAAGCAGTTAGATGGAATTTTTAAAAATCATTTGGATCCAGAAATATTAATTCTAAAAACTTACTGGCAGGAAATTATCTTATATAACTTAAGAAAGATACATACATAAAAGAAGCTCACTAAAATGATGTTTATCATATCAAAACTTACAAACAAGTTAAATGAACAATGATGTGCATATTGTTGGATTTAGGATGATTTTCTTTTTTGTGCTTTGTTTTAGTCCACTTGGGCTGCTATTACAAATTACCATAAGCTGGGTAGTTTAGACAACAGAAACTTATTTTTTGCAGTTCAAAAGACCAAGAAGTTCAATATGAAGGTGCTGGAATAGTCAGTGTCTGGGAAGGGCCTACTCCCTGGTTCCTACATGTCCATCTTCTTGCTGTGTTCTCACATGGAGGAAGGGGCAAGAGAGCTCTCTGGGTCTCTCTTACGAGAGCACTAATCCTATTCATAAGGGTTCCATCACCATGGGGGTTAGGATTTCAACATACGAATTTTGGGAGGGACACAAACATTCAGTCTATAGCATGCTTTAATTGTATTTGCTCTTTTTTCTTTAATGACTGTAAAATTTAGGTAATCCATGTAATTAAAAATGTAAGAAGTACATTGTGCTGAAATGTTGAAAGATCATTTAAAAATAAATAATAGCTTAAATAGTAGTAGGAAATTCTAGGGTCTGGCTCATGGGCAGTCCCTAATCCAATGTAGCATAAGAATAATATAGTTTAGGTAATGTCTATATGATATGGCTAGAAAATGGTTTATACCACAATAAATGGAAGCATTTAATATAGTAGGTCATGTCCTCCTTTTGGAAAAAGCCTTTCACTTGGGCAACCTAGAAAACCTTGCTCGGTTTTCCTCCCAACTCAGTGGCCATGCCTGATTCTCACTCCTCGGTCTCACCTGTGTTTGTGTGGTGCATGAGTACTAAACTGTTGGTCTCCTTGATCCTCTCCTTACCCTCATTCCTATGTTGCTGTCATTCAGTCTCAGGGCATTAAAGACAATTTCTGAGCTCGCAGCTCTCACAGTTGTAGATCCCGCTTGGACCTCTTCTCTGAACTTACTTGTCTGTTAAACGGCCTACTTGCATCTTCTCTAGGATGTGAAATAAAAATTTCATATGAAAACTTCTTACCTTCTCTTTCACCATAGCTGCCTAGTCTTCCCCATCTCAGCTAATGCCAACCCATCCATCCAGATGCTGAGTGTGAAAACCTAGAAGCCTCCCTGACCTCTATCTTTCTCTCATTCCCTGCATCCACTGTATCAGCAAATCCTCTGGGCTCTTCCTTCACAGTATCTCCAGAGAAGACCATTTCTCACCACCTGCAGGGTGCCCATCTACCACCATGGTGCAAGCACTGGATCTCCTGCCTGGATGACTGCAAGTGGTCTCCTAACAGGACTCCTGGCTTGCACCATTGCCTCTTCACTATGTCCTCTCAACTAAGCCAGAATGCTTTTTTTAAAGTGTTTGTCAGATAAAGCACCTTGCAAATTCTTCAGGGCTTCCCGGTGTCTCTCAGAGGGAAGGCCTCATCCTTCCAATGGCCTTGAGGCTGCAGACCCAGTGGCTCTCCGTGACCTGTCTGATGTCTTCCCCTACACCTCCCCACTCGGCCACATTGGTCTGGCCACACAGCCACACTCCACATCAGGCAGCACGGCTGACTGTTCCCTAGGCTTAAACACTCTTCCCCACATTCGTGTTGCTCATTCCCTCACCTCCTTCAAATCTTTACTCAAATGTCATATTTTCAGTGATGCCAGCTCTCGTCGTCTTAGCTAAAAGGCTAATTTGGTGCCTCTTTGCCGTGAGCTGAGGATCCTCCCTAGAATGATCACATTCTGGCATGCTCAGCAATTCCCTTGTTTATTACACTGATTTTCTGGTCCCTCTGCTGCAATGCAGAATCCTTAAGGGCAGGGATGTTGGTCTATTGTGTTCCCTGATATGTAGAACAGAACAGGGCTGACATAGAGAAGATGTGCAGTGAGTTTGTTGAAAAAAACAAATACATGAAGAAATAAATAAGTGAAAACAAATATTGTGAAGGGCATCGTGCACCAAGGCAAGGGGTGTATAGTAAGTCCGATGTGTGAGGTCAAAAGGGAAATCCATGCAAGATTTCCAGAAAATATAATGGGCTATATAGTAGCCGAATTAATCTGATAACAGTTTGAAGAACAAAGTACAATAGCAGAAAAAGAGTCAGGACACTTGCTGGAATGTGGTGGCCCCGGAAAGAAGCAAAGGCCTGAAATAGGTCAGTGGTGGTGCAAGTGGAAACCAGGGGCCCTGAGGATCCTGGACTTACCTGGTTTAATTATTGATATAATATAGATGAAAGAAAGAAATAGAAATCAAATCTATTTCCCAAACTTTGATGGAAAAGTCCCATTCAATGGCAAGAACCACAGTAACTTTTGCATCAACTTAGTATATTATTAAGTTTATAAATATGTAATACATTTAGACATTAGATTTAGCATATTTAATTTGAAATATAAACTAGGGTCCGAATGTTCTCAGGTACAACTTTCAAACTAAGGTTTTGTCTGTAGAATAAAAAAATCAAAAATTCATTTGGGCTCAGGGGCTCACGCCTGTAACCCCAGCTACTTGGGAGGTTGAGGCAGAAGGATCACTTGAGTCCAGAAGTTCAAGACCAACCTGGGCAACATAGTGAGGTCCTGTCTCTAGAAAAAAAAAAAAAAATCAAGATGTGAACTGCTGGAGTTTTGACTTAAGAAGAAAATATACCAGAGGCGATTCTAGAGCAAGAATTATATGAAATTACCAGTACTTGTAAAATGATTCCCTAAAGTTCTTTGAATTAGCCCAAATTCCAAGCTCCAAAATGTGGTAATTCGAATAAGATCCAGAGGGGAAGACAAACAGTGAACAAAACTCAGTCTTGTTAATGGTTAGAAGAGTTCTATTATCTTCATCATACTTTTGGGCATTCTGTCAAAGTCCATGTTAAACAGTAATCTTTAGTTACTAGGGAATTCAGGAAGTCATATACACATTATATATCATAACAGTATTAACTATTGGAACTCCAGATTTTTATTTTTTAGATTTTCCCTCACCCACTGCATAACTTTAAATGACTACACTTTTTCTGATTTATAAAAGCAATAAGCAGACAATTGTGAAAATTTAGAAAAGTAAGAAAATCATCTCTTAGCAACCAAATAATCACTGTTAAGATTTTGACATAGCCCTTTTATTTCTTATGTATGAATGTGTATATGAGGATGTGATACCCAGACATGCAGTTTTTAATGCTGTGTACACTTGTCTGTATTTTCTTAGTTATTACAGTAGCCTAAGCAACCCCTTGTTGCTGAAACTCTTTTCATGACTCACTTAATGATTGCATAATATGTTCTGCATGTATAACTTGATTGACTACTCTCTAATGTTGGATATACTGATATTTTGCTTGGAAAGGGTAAATAAAATTTTCACATGTACAATGAAGTGAAGAGAGAAGAAAATAGACACTTGGGTAGCATGAATGTCTTCATCTTGAAATAGGAGCACAAAATGTTTTTTAAAGAAACCTAACGAGCCTTTTCTTATTTCCCTGATTCCTGCCAGTGACATACTTTGGAACCATGTTGAAGGTCATAGGAGCTCTGCCAGGAAGACCCAGGGAGAATGAATGAGCATGCATCAAACTGTTCTCTACATTTTTAGACTTTTTTTAAAACATTCACTCTAGTCTGCTCTCTCATACCAAGACTGGTCCCAGAGCACAATTAAACCGAGGCAAACAAACCACATCGGCGGTGAGCAAAAGTGCCTGCACAGAGCTATGCCACTCTCACTATTTTTTAAAATCCAAAGCAAAGAATATTATTGTTATTTTGTATCTTGTAGAACATTGTACTATACGTTTTCTCACTTAATTTCCAAAATAACTCTGTGAATTTGGCAGTACAGACAATTCCATTATTTCACATTTAATAGATATGGGCTCAGACAGGCTGGATAATGTTTCTTGAAACTCACACAGCCAGAAATAAGCACAGCCACAGCTCAAAGACAGCCTTACTCACTCCTGCCCTGTGTTCTCTCCATTCTACTCTTTCGGAGGAAAAAATGTTTGATGATTGGAAGTTCTTGAGAGTAAGAAATATTTCCCAGAAATGTCACCTTGAATTTCATTACATGAGTCATATGCGCCTTCCTGAAAGGAGAACTGTGTCCAGGGAAGTAAGTGGGTTTGGCCAGGATTCTGAAGCTATCCTAGGAGGGAGGCAGGAGCCTCCAAGGACCAATGGGTAACTCCTTGCTGCTGAAACTCTTTTCATGACTCACTTAATGATTGCATAATATATACTGCATGTACAACTTGATTGACTACTCTCTAATGTTGGATATACTGATATCCAACAGGGAACAATTGGGGAGATGCTAGAATGGCCACCAGCTCCATCTGGACTGCACCCTCCACATTTGCTGTCCAGGTGCCTGTGTCGGCTCAGGGGGTCTGGGGTAGGTGTCTGATGAGTGCCAAAGCCAAGGCTATAACTAAGTGTTGCAAGTAAGCTAGTGCTCACCATGGTACACAGATGGACATATTTTATTTCTATAAATATGTATTAAACATTAGCTAAGTGGCTACTGTGTATCAGTCACTGCAGTGGACAAAACAGGGGAAGCCAAGCAAAAAAAAAACAAAACCTCATCTTCTTTCTGATGAATATAAAGATTGAAATCGAGATCTTACATAAGGGTCGGTACTGCTAGGCTCAGTGAAGAACAACAAAGCCAAGTAAATGGAGAGGGAGTGAGGGTGGTGGGTGGCGGTGACTACCCAAGGTGCAACGGTCAATTATGAGTTCCTTTTAATTATGCTAGAAATCCAGCGGCATAGGCCAGTCGTGGTGGCTCACCCCTGTAATTCCAGCACTTTGGGAGGCCGAGGTGGGTGGATCACCTGAGGTCAGGAGTTGGAGACCAGCCTGACCAACATGGTGAAATCCCGTCTCTGCTAAAAATACAAAAATCAACCAGGTATGGTGGCACATGCCTGTAATCCCAGCTACTCAGGAGGCTGAGGCAGGAGAATCGCTTGAACCTAGGAAGCGGAGTTAGGAGTGAGCGGAGATTGCACCATTGCACTCCAGCCTGGGCAACAGAGCAAGACTCCATCTCAAAAAAAAAAAAAAAAAAAAAGAGAAATCACGTGGCTCATGGAAACTATGAAATATGAGTATTATTTTCTTATCATGAGACTAAAATACAGTTTCTTTAAACAGTGAGATTATGTAAACAATAATAAGAATAAATAATAGTAAAGTGATGCAAAAATACAAAATAAATAGGAAAGTAGTACCCAAATAGCAAGCATGTAGGGTGTTGGTGGGGGAAACCATACATCATCTGCTTCCTTCTCTTACCTGCAAATACCTGCAGCCCAGACCACCATGACCTACTCAGATTCAGGGCATTATGGACTCCAGAGTCAGCAGCACAATCTCATAAACCAAACTATTTTACTTTCCTCACCCAGGACTAGAAGCAGAAGCATTTAATACAATGATGTTAATACCATTCTTTTTCTACCTGCCCCACGTTCTACGTTACGTGCATAATGTATACTGTGCTTGGGGCAGGGGAAAGACAGAAATCAATGAATGCACATTCTGCATCCTGAATTCAGAGAGGCCATGTTTAGTCATTCAAATCCTCATTTAGTGTTTAATCTATATATATTTTCAATCCTACATTTGTGACATGTTCTGTACTCATGGCATTGCAATGCTTAAAATATGGATTAGGAAGAGAACAAGAGACCTCATTTTTCTTTCCTGCCGGAGGATGTGATCTTCACTGCCGGAGTGATGATGGCCCGGCAATTATGCATCTTGGTTGCTACAGATGTCATCAGTATTAGGAGCAGATAGGTAAAGCAACCAAAGGACTCTGTGTAATGTCTGTTTGTGATACTAAAACAGCAACAGCTCCACAAGGAAGTTTTTCTGCACACCTACACATGTACATTATAAACAAAATGAGCACTGAGTAACTATTATGTCTTTTATTCCCCTTAATTGAAGGTTGCTCAATATTTCCACTATAATCCCTTGTGTCTGTGACATAGTTTCAATTGTGTTTTTGAATTAGAATTATATCTAAATTTCATACAGGCAAGGTGGACAGGAGTTGTTAGTGTTATTCTAGGCTTCGTTTTGAAAGAAAAAATGCTGAACAAAGAAATAAAAGGGAAAAATAGAGGAAATTTTTTAAAGTCTACTCATTTTTTTTGCATTTTGTACTCTAGTGATCATGAATGGCTCCTATTCTGGGGCCACTGCAATGTGGCTGCAGTCTACTGTTTCCAACCTTCTCTTCCTCTCTGTTTCTTCTTGTGGCCTCCAGTTTAACCAGAGAGAGGTAGGTGTCTTAGGCTATGATAAGAAGCTTGACTTTCACTCAAGGTGCAGCAGGGAGTCTTGGGAGCCATGAGCAGGTGAGTAATGAGACCCAAGCCACACTTTCAAAGGTCCCAACTGCTCTGCGGAGAATGGGCAGGTGGGCTGGGTGCCACTGGGAAGCTGCAGCAGCAGTCACCAGGAATGCCACAGACTGAGGTGGTGCAGTGAGCACAGGGACAAGTGGTCAGCTTCAAGATATATTCTAGAGCACTCATCAGACATCTCAATGGATTGGACATGGAAATGAACTAAAGACAGAAAACTCCAAGATCCTCTCCAGAGCAAACAGGTGAGTAGTGAAGGCTGAGGAAGAAGCAGATAGGGAAGGGGTCCATTGTCAACATTCTTTCCTGGACATGTTCTGTTCCTGCAGGGCTCATCAGTGAGGACCAGGCTGAGCTGGACATTGAGGGCATCTTTCACAGTATCTCTTGTTATGTTCTCTCCCCTGAACTTTAAAAACCTTTATGGCTTTAAAGTTGCTGCAGCCTAAAGCCTAATGTTGTCCTCGCTCCTAGCAGCTCCTAAGACCTCTGTCAAGGAGTATTTTCCATACTGGCTCCTCCCTTCCTGCCTGTGAGACTTCCCCCTCTATAGTTCTATTGTTTCATCAAAAAATGATCTAATGATCCCATTTCGAAGACTTCATTAAAGGCATTGTATTCGTCCATTTTCATACTGCTATAACGATACTACCAGAGACTGGATAATTTATATAAAAAAAGAGGTTTAATTGACTCACAGTTCTGCCCGCCTGGAGAAGCCTTGGGAAACTTACAATCATGGTAGAAGGGAAGGCAAACACATTTCATATGGTGGCAGGAGAGAGAGAGTCTGAGCACGCGAAGGAAGAACTGTCAAACATATACAAAACCATCAGATCTTGTGATAACTCACTCACTAGCATGAGAACACCATGGGGGAAATGCCCCCATGATTCAGTCTCCACCCACCAGGTTCCTCCCTCAACATGTGGGGATTAGGGGATTATGGGGATTACAATTCAACATGAGATTGGGTGGAGACACAGCCAAACCATATCAGTAACTTAGCATAATCTTTAGAAATATGAAACCACTGGACAACGTTGGCATTTAGTAACTGGGTAAAAAACAAGCTCGCAGAAATAATATCTTGTACATGTGCTTATTGCTATTTAAACACAAGCCCATTCGTATACACTTTTGCATTAACCTCTCATAAGACCTCATGAGATATGTTATGGGTTATTATTCCATCTTTATTATTCAGGAAATGAGTGGAGAGATATTTGATAACTTACACAAATCAGACAGATAGACAGTTGCTGAAACAGGCCTGGACATCTTTCTCCCTCAAGCCCATATTCTATCTATATCCAATTTACTAGGGTTCTCAAATGATCGATCTACTTCTCAAGGTCAGGGCCCAGATGTGGACAGGTGGCACCCATGACCCTTCAGGGAAGCACTTGTCATTTACTCTGTCACAAGGAGGGTTGTTAACAGGCTGCCTCCAGCAGTTAATGTCTTCATAATGCCACATGCCTTCAAAGGAATTTCTATAACTGACCCCCTCCACTACCTCAAGTACGATAAATCAAAAACAGCCTCACATGGAGAAGAGAAGTGGCAGAGATTAATGACATTCTTGGTGGTCTCAAGGATGTAGCATGGTGTTCCCTATCATATCTTCATTCGATTCACCAGAATGGATCTTCCTGAAACCAGATGGATCCTAGGAGAATGGTCAGATATAGTATCTTTGCTAGAGCAGATCAGTATAGCATCAGCCACATGATATTGATGCAGTGAGTGCATTCTTCTCTATCCCAATCAGAAAAAAAGGCCAGAAACATGGAGTGCACAGCAGTGTTCATTTAGTGATGCTCCAGCCCAAATGCCTGGCCACGAGAAAGCAGTTAGCTTGAGTGGACCTGCAGAAAAACACAGCTTTGCAGGGCCAGCTGCTTTGCTGCCTTGGCCACCTGAGCTATAGACCCTACGATGTTCGAGGGGTCAGTGATGAAAAAAAGACACAGTGTAGCATTTGTGTCAAGCTTCAAGCTCCAGGGCAGGAAACAATGCCAGCCCCTGGGTTTCTAGAGCAAGGGCATTGTATCCACAACTGAGAATTTTATGCATGTTTGGTACCATAGGACGCCAAGTATCTATGTGTCCTAAACAGCCCATCCTGAACTAGGTCCTTGAAGATTGATTCTGAATGAGACTTGAGGGCACAGGTAAGCTGCATGAGCAGGTAGCCCAAAGCCATGTGCTCCCAGGCTCTTCTCCCAGCTTGCACCTATGGTTGTGTGGTGTCCAGCAGAATAACCCCCTTCCTCCCCACTCCATGGAAGGACAAGCCCAAGCTCTTTAAGAAATTGTGGCAGGATTCTTCTTGTTTCATTTTGTTTTAGCCTTTTAATTGTTACTGCTCAAAACACCTCATTTTTAAATTTAGCATTCTGACTCTGTGTTTGTACCTTGAACTCTTTCATGATTTTCTGCTCCCTGATAAGGAACACATGTTTGATTCTGCCGCAAACATATTCAGCACACATGGCACCACTGCAAGCCCTGCTGGCATGTTTTTTTTTTTTTTTTTTTTTCCTTCTAGACAACCTCATAAGAACTTCAGGTCTCACAGCAAGAAGCCCTCAAAATGTGCCTGGGTACACACCACATGCAGACTTTGGTGTTTCCCCAAATGTCTTAGTATAAAAGGAAACAACTCTATTACCAGGGCTTGGGACAGCCTAGTTTTGTTAGAGGCTATATTGTAGGAAAGCCTACGACAGTACGTCAAATGCTGGGCCATTCTGAGTGCCTGTAGACAGTGTCTCCGAAAGAGGTAAAAGAAGTTCAGTTGTGGCAGGATTATTCTATACTTAGGGTAGGAAGGAATATGTGCAGGATTCTGTCTATCTGGGCACCCCTTGGCTGTGAAGAGACAAATACAGTGCAGCCACCCTTGCCTGAGAAGTGTGTGGTTACCAGGGCCCAGACACCTTAGGATGGAGAGCTTGGACCACACTACTGGGTAAGCACAGAGACCAGCAGAGGCAATGGCTGAAGTTCAGAGGAATTTAGAAGGGATCGTTGCCGCCCCGAGGTCACCCGCAGCAATGGGAGCTGTGGTTCCTCCCACAAGCTCAGTCCTGGAAACTTCTGCCCAGAGAGAGAGGCCACTGGGATCCCAGAGGTACTGCTCCCCAAACACAGAAGGAAAAGTGGAGCCCCTTGACAAGGGAGTGGTGGCCACAATGAAAGAGCATCCATTCGGCCATGGGAGTGCAGTCAGCTGATGGCTCCACTGGGCTACTTTCAGGACCCAGCACAGTTCTCGAGCCAAAGGCAGACTCTTCCCTGGCAGTCTCTGCTGATAACAGTAGCACAGGGGCACCAGGGCCCACCATTCTTGCCCAAAATGGGGCCTGAGAGCTGCATGGTGGTCTGAGGCTCTCCTGCCCTGTCCCAATTGCTCGCCCTTTTGTCTTTTCTTGGCCTTAACTCCCAGGAAACCCCCAACACTCCTAACTGAGAACCTGCTCCAGAAAGTGGCCATGGCATGGCATTGCCTCCAGGCCACAGGCACAAGACTGTGTGATGCTGGTTGGGTGGGGATACAGATGTGGAGAATATGACATTCTTTAATGGACCCAACAGGCCCATTTAATGGACCCTTTGACTCTGCTAGGAATTATCTGCCCCTACTGTAGGGCATGTAACAGCTGAGGTGTCTCACTGCCTCTGTTTCCTGAAGACATTACTATACCTGTCCCCTTGACAGTCATCAAAGGCACTGGCCTCAAACTCAGCTTAACTAGTGCTAACCCCAGAGCAGACCAGATTAATAGCTGGTTCTGCTTCAGGTTCTGATTCTGTGTAAATCATGACTTATAGCCCAGCTTTCTCCTCTCCCTTTTGCTGATGGCCCCTTTTCCAGCGTATTGAAAATGCCTGTGACCTTAGCCTGTCCAACAACCCAACCAACCACGGCCTCCATCATTCTTCAGTCCCATCTTCCCCTAGAACCCTCCCTGGCCCCAACCAGAGCCTCCTCTGTGCCCACTGGCACCTTCCCTCTTACCCACCCATTGTGAGACTGCCTAGTACTCCCTCCAGATCCCTGGGGCAGCAGGGATTGGCACAGCCATTAATCATTCCACGGAGAGACTCCTGCCCTGACACAGCCAACCAGCCTCGATTCTAAAGCAGCTGGGACCTAAGAGGTTCAGACCTCACTTTCTGAAGAACAGTGGACAGAGGGGGCCAGGAGAAAGGGCATGAACCCTGGCCCCCACTGGAGATGGTGTGGCTTCAAATCACTCTTCAGAAAACTGAAATGCTGGCAGGGAGGCTCCATCTTGAAGAGACATCAGATTTCCTCTTTCATATATGGCCAATGCTGTGATTCTACATTGTTTATCCAGAAGTAAAATAAACTAAAACAATTAAAGTAGTGTTGATTTAATTATATCCTATTTCCACCCTTGTATAGAAACAAAACTGACTCTATTCAGCAAGGAAATTCAACAAGGCTTTGCCATATTTCCATGGTGATCCTCTCTTCTGATGTGGTAGAAAATAGAAGAGGCTATTTATGAAGATGCTTCATTGTAAAGAACACATTTTTAATTAAGCATATATAACAGCCCCTCATTGACCCATCAACCTTGGGAGGTGAGTGACATCACTAAGGCAGCAGATCCACATGGCCGATTCCACCTCACCAAATCTTTGCTCAGATGTCCCTTCAAGGAGGCCAACATGTACATTTCTATTCAAAACTGTACCTCCACTTATCCACCTTAACCTATTGGCTTGTTTGTTTGTTCGTCTATAGTACTTATTATCTTCTGTATTCTCTTTAATTTACTTACTATTATTGTATTGTCAGCCATCTTCCACAAAAATTTAGGTTTCATTTTAGGAGGAAGCTTCTAAGCTTTTACCTATTTTGTTCCTGATACCAAATACCTAAAACAGTACTCAGAATAGAGTAGTGCTCATGAATGTTTGTTAAAGAAAGTGTGTGTTATGAGTAACTGCAACTTAGCTATATCACTGTCAAGCAAATTTAAATTAGAAACTTCAGTTAACCATCTTTCCCATGTTTTCTTGGTTATATACCTCCCTACTATTTGCTCTTTCTTCTGCCATTTTTAAAGTACTCAAGTCAAACAAGAAAAAAGCTCCATTATGAAAATGAAAATTATTACAGATTATACTAACGTTTGACATCACCCTGAAACATAATCACTATGAGAAGTCTAATGTGCAGTGTTCTGGAATCTTCTCTACTTATTGATACACACATAAATGGACCCATTAAAATTATTGTGGTGTTTTGCATTTTAGGTGAAAGGTATCAATTGTGCATATCTTACAACTTAAAAGGTTCATTGATGTGCTGTGCACAGACCCTCATTTACCTGTGACATTAGCAAACTTTATAATTTTTGCAAAACTTTTTATAATTTGTGTAGAATTTACAGTTTTATAATATCGAGTCTTCCCATGAACACAAGATAACTCCACATTCAAGTTTTATTTTATGAACTTCATTTTTTTTTATAACTTTCTCCATAAGGATGATGATTATTTTGGTTGGGTGTTACTGTAGACATTTTAGACTTACTATTACTATTTTGAATGTAGTCCCCCCCCCATCCTCACATTACATTTCCTAAGTCACTATCACCTATATATAAAAAAGCTGATACTATTTTGCATTGTTAATGTCTGCTTCTCAGCATTTGCCACTTGATTCTATTTGACTTTCTAGCTCAGTGGTCATGTGCTGTATGGTATATCTTCTCTTGAATATGTTACATCTTTAAACTTCTTATTTTACCGTATTAGCAAGGACTTCCAGATCCATGCATTAAAGAAGTGGTGAGAATGACCATGCTTGGCTTCAAGGGGGATTTTTCTAAAGTATCACCCTTATCAGGAATTCAGGAAGATGTCCTTTATCTTAAAGAAGGCTTCATCTCTACCCAATTCACAAACAATGTTTATCGTGAGTCTTAAACTTTATAAATGTTTATTATTCTCTCTAATTCAAACTTCAACTAATCTCACGTAGCAAGCTGTGTTCATATTTTGATTTTTTTCAAAGCCATCTTTTGACTGTAGTGGTTTGAATGGTCATCTCAAAAAAGATATATTCACATTCTAATCCCCAGAACCTGTGACTGTGACCTTATTTGAAAAGAGTCTTTACAGAAGTAATTAATTTAGGGATCTTGATGAGATCATCCTGGATTACCCAGGTAGGCCCTAAATCCAATAATGTGTCCTTATAAGAGACAGAAGAGAAGACACAGGGGAAGGCCACGTGAATGAAGGTGAAGCCAGTGCTTGGAGTGAAGCTGCCACAAGTCAAGGGACACCTGGAACCACCAGAAGCTGGAAGAAACACATATCCACCCTAGAGCCTTGAGAGGGAGCGTGGCCCTGCCAACACCTTAATTTCAGATTTCTAGTCTCCATAACTGTAAGAGGACACATTTCTGTTGTTTTAAGCCACCCAGCTTGTGGCAATTCGTTAAATCATCTCTAGGAAATTATTATATTGCTGGACCTGACTGTTTCTCCCTATGCCATCATAAAAAATAGTTTATTTACTATTTCTTCCACTTTCTCTGGAATTATCTAGCTGTTTCATTTGTACAATAAAAGTTCTTAAAATGCAGTTTGTTTGTGTTTCAACTTTTTGTCTAATACATTCATTTAAGGATATAAATTTTTCCTTTTGCATTCTAATTTCATGATATTCTACAAAGCTGAACACATGGATTATTCATTATTTCTCATTTTAAATAGTTTACCATGTCCATTTGACTTTTCTCATGGTAAAATTTACTTAGAAATATTACGTGGACTATTTGGCCACATTTTTATTGTACATTTCTAAATTCACATTAATTATTGATAATGGAAGAAAACCTAGGCAATATCATTCAGGACACAGGCACAGGCAAAGATTTCATGATGAAGATGCCAAAAGCGATTGTAACAAAAGCAAAAATTGATAAACGGGATCTGGTTAAACTAAAGAGCTTCTGCACAGCAAAAGAAACTATCAACAGAGTAAACACAAAACCTATAGAATGGGAGAAAATTGTTGCAATCTGTGCATCTGACATATCCAGCATCTATAAGGAACTTAAATTTACAAGGGAAAAAAAAAAAAACTTACAAGAAAAAAACAAACAATCCCATTAAAAAGTGGGCAAAGGACATGAACAGACACTTCCCAACAGAAGACATACATGCAGCCAACAAACATGAAAAAAACCCCAAGATCACTGATAATTAGAGAAAGGTAAATCAAAACCACAATGAGATACCGTCTTACACCAGTGGGAATGGCTGTTATTAAAAAGTCAAAAAACAGCAGATGCTGGCAACGTTGTGGAGAAAAAGGAACGCTTTTACACTGTTGGTGGTAGTGTAAATTTGTTCAACCATTGTGGAAGACAGTGGCTATTCCTCAAAGACCTAGATGCAAAAGTACCATTCAACCCAGCAATCCCATTATTGTGTATATACCCAAAGGAATATAAATTGTTCTATTATAAAAACACAAGCACACGTATGTTCATTGCAGCACTATTCACAATAGCAAAGACATGGAATCAACCTAAATGCCCATCAATGATAAGATGGGCATTTAGGATAAGAAAATGTGGTACATATACTGGGTAAGAAAATGTGGTACACATACACCATGGAATCCTATGCAGCCATAAAGAGGAACAAGATCATATCCTTTGCAGGGACATGGATGGATTATCCTTAGCAAACTAACACAGGAACGGAAAACCAAATACTGCATATTCTCACTTATAAGTGGGAGCTAAATTATGAGAACACATGGACACATGGGCGGGTGGGACAACAACATACACCAGGGCCTGTTGGAGGTTGGGGCGTGGGAAGAGGGAGAGGATCACGAAGAATAGCTAGTGAATGCTGGGCTTAATACCTGGATTATGGGATGATCTGTGCAGCAAACCATCATGGCACATGTTTACCTATGTAACAAGTCTACACATTCTGTACATGTACTCCTGAACTTAAAGAAAAGTTGGAAATTTAAAATATGTTTTTAGGACACCATTCAGAAAACAAACAAACAAAAAATATTGGTGAAAGTGGCCTGTAACTTTTTTTATTTGTGAAAACTTTCAGTTCAGGAGAATATGATCCATTTTTGTTGATTTCAGGTATGTTTGAAAGAAAATGCATTTGCTTTCATTCAATACAAAGCATTTCTGTGTGTACATATGTATGTATTAATTAACCATGCCATTCAAATCCTCTAAATCATTATAGGTTTTTGTCTACTAGATCTGTTATTATCTGAGAAATGCCTGTTGTGTTCTTTTATGATTGTGCATTCATTGATTTCTTCTTATAGTTTTTTTCATTTCTTCTTTCCATTTTCCAGACCTTCATTTTTGATGCATAAATATGCATCTACAATATGTTTCTCTGTTTTAGTTTATCATTATGAAATATCTTCCTTTATAGTTTTTAACAATTTTCTTTTACCATAAACCCTTTTTTGCGCTATAGTAATTCTTTAGTTACTAGTGCTGTGTAGCAAAGTATCCCATAAGTTTAGTATTATAAAACAACAAATATTTTATTTGGTTCATAATTCTGTGAGACAAGAATTCAGGAAGGGCTCAGCTGGGTGATTCTCGATTGAGGTTTCTTGTTTGCTTCTGGTCAGATGTGAGCTGGGGCAACCTCATCTGAAGGTTCGACCAGGCTGGACTTGCATGGCTGGCAATCCTCTGAAGACCTTAGCAGAGTGCCTGCATGTGCCTTCTCCAACATGATGGTCTCAGAATAGGCAGACTTCTTCCATGGCAACTGGCTTCCCCAAAGAGTGAGTATTCCAAGAGGACCAGGTGGAAGCTGGATGGCCTTTTCTGACCAGGTCTTGAAAGTCACCTCACATCACTACAGCCATCTTTACTGGTTGAAACAGAGACCAGCAGTCCCAGATTCAAGAGGAGGAGACAGAAACTCTCTAACTCTCAATAAGAGGAATGTCAAGAAAATGTGGGCCTATTTTTTAAAATCTCTCTTTCTATATATATGTAGTATGTAAACATTTTCCTTAAAGATACAGCATTAAGTAAAAGTAGAAAGTACAGAAACATTTGTGTGGTTTGCTATAATTTATGTAAACACAAAAGAATTACATATATTATATATGTGTGTATATATTTTTGTATGCCAAGGAATGTTTTAGGGAGGATATTCAAGAAAATGATCTTCTAGGTAGCCTCTGTGGAGGAAACCCACAGGGCTGGAGGGCAGACATGGAAAGGAGGCTGTGTAAATGTTCATACTATTGATTTTTTTTTTACCACAAATAAATAAAATTGAATTTAAAAATAAAAATTTAAGCTGCATATTGGGAGAAGATATATGTAAAACATGTAGTTCACAAGGAATTCTTTTTCAGGATTTATAAAGAATTCATGTAAATTAATAAATACACACATACAACCTAATTTTGAAAAGGGTGAGACAAGTCTATTCACAATCAACTTACTGGGACACCCAAATCCTGAAAACAAAAATGCTCGATTTCACGAATAATCAGGGAAGTGCTAACTGAAAATACCGTGAGATACTATCGGATCGGCAAACATTAAAAAGTATCATAATACCCCATCTGGTGAGGATGCAGAGCAAAGCAGCTCAGGCACTGCTGTAAATTAAGACAACATTGAAACAATTTGGTAACACCTAGAAAAGCTAAAGATGCATCTGCCTTATGACCCAGCCATTCAGCCACAGGAGGTGCAGCCTAGAGAAACTTTAGACTGTGTATGAGGACATCCACAAGGATGCTCACACTGCATTGTTCATGTCAGTGGAAATTAAGAAATGCTCATCAATAGGGATATAGTGGAGTACATTCATACCGCGAAATGTAGTTAAAATATTTGACTAACTTACCTTTGACATCATGTTTCAAAATGTTTACATTCAGTAAACATAATTGGAGTGAAGAAACGTCAAGTTGTAGAAGGATTCTTTTAGCATGTCACCAAAGTCACAGATTTTCAGTCACACAAGAGCAGGGCCATGTATTGTTTATGCCTATATGCATGTGTGCAGAAAATATAAAAACCTGGACGGGAAGAGACACTCCAATCTCAGGGTGAGGCTACTTTTCAGGGGGGACAAAGGAGCATGGCCAGGGTGGAGCACAGAGGAAGCTGGGTCTAGGAATGACCATTCAATTTCTCAAGGAAGATCTAAAGAACTTTGGCAACATGATAATACTCTAATATCTGGGTAGTGCTATTAACTGTTAGCTGCAGTGTCATCTACACTCCTCTGTCAATGTGAAATACTTTGACAACGACCAGGAAGCATTTTTAAAGGACCTATTTTCTAAAGGATCGATTTTAATCAATCACTATTTAAATAATAATCAAGACAATGGCCACGAAGTGCAAGCAATTGACACAACGTTTTTGTTATTTTGTTTATTTAGTTCATTTTGGCTAATGTGAATGGAAATTAGCTGCAAACAGCTGTGAAAGGAGAACACCCCATTGCCTCCTGGTAAGCAGTGAGCTTATTTTCATATTCCTAGTATCACAGAGTGATGCCAATACAATCACCAACTAGGTCATTTATGAGTTTCACAATGCTTGTCAAAACAGTGGCAAACAAAGTTTTTAAGTAATTAAGTCAGAAAAGGATTTAATGTATTTTAAATATGTTTTTAAAATTCCTTGTAGAGATCTATCCAGTGGAAGTAGGCCCTCACCCTGATGCCTTGCCACTCAAGAGATGTCATTTGAATTACCATTAAATAGAGCCTAGAGGTGCTTTGTTTCTAAGTCTTTACCCACTAAACAGAACATCTCTATCATCTCCTAAATAATCACAGCAAAGCCGTATTTTTAAGTTATTAAACTAGGCACATTGCTTTTGTTCCCAGCGTCCTGCCTTCCCTCCCATCCATATGGTGACTGTGGGAGCAACCATTCTGTACAATACAATGCTGCCTTCTTGGCACTCTTGACTGAGTTGGAAGTGGGCTTCTAACAAGTTGGGTCAGTTAGGGTTCTTCTCTGAAATTTTTGGAAAAATATTCTGTAATGAGAGAGAAGCATGAAGCTGGTATGGAAGGCAAGGAGGAGGGAGAGGAGTCTTGGCAACCTGTGAGTTCCTTTCTTCAGTTTTTTCTATAATTCTCATTTTTTCCACAGGCTGGCTGTCTTGTGAGATAGTCAGATACTTTCCTAGTAGATCTCTCCTTCCCTTTATCTACTTGAGTTAGTTCGGATTGAATTTCTGAACTTGCAACAAAGGGCAGTTTTCATGAATACTATTACTGGCTGTTGTTTATCATATGTACAATGATTAAAAATAAAATTATAAACATTGTGACAATGATATCTGATCAACTTGTTTACATCAAAACAACTCTAATCAAACAACTACTTAAATTATATAATACAGAATAAGCTATACATAATGTGGTTATTTCCTGATGCATTCTTTTCAATAAAATATCACTCAACCGTTTGTCTCATCCTTAAGGATGAATTATTTGTCCTGCTGGTCCAGAGAGACAGAGCTCAGTGTGATCATGAAGCTGTGTCTTGCTCCTTCACGTGAAGGTATTTCTTTCCAGTAGAGTAGATCAAATAGAGCACTAATTGTTTCGACATCCAAAGAATACGGAACTTTCCTTGTCATGTAATTCATTTTGGTTAAAGACTAAACAATATCCATAGTGAAGTCATAATCCCAGGCAAAGAAAATACCACAGTCAAGAGTTCACTTTAAAAGACTCTGATAGCTATCATTGATGATTTGGTGTGTTATTGAACACTTTGAGAATATTGCATCCACCATCACCACCAAAGGAATCAGCAACTTGCTATCTCTCATCCGTCTAGTGATAGCCCTTCACTGAGCACTGATTTCTCACTGGGCATGGCCTCAGGGCTTCAGAGCAGTAGGAGTCAAACAGGTTGCCTTAGACCTAGCTCCTCGGAGGAGCCCTGGGCCAAGAAATAGGGTCCC
Source organism: Rhinopithecus bieti (assembly GCF_001698545.2). Classification (NCBI taxonomy): domain Eukaryota; kingdom Metazoa; phylum Chordata; class Mammalia; order Primates; family Cercopithecidae; genus Rhinopithecus; species Rhinopithecus bieti. The sequence continues at coordinate 72,659 of NW_016804414.1, forward strand.
ATTCTACATAATAGCTATGTTCAGGAACTCTGTGCATGGAGGGAAAGAGCTGGGCTCTAGACACAAAAGCAACATGTCTAGAATTATGAATTTTTAAAAAAATCACATAAAACCAGGAGAGGCCAAGAGGCTAGAGCTCTTCATTCCCACCCGTATTTTAACGACAGATGTTCCATTTGATCTACTTTTTATTTGCGGTTCAGTGAAAGATTTAATTTGAAATACATGTGGCACCATCAAACTATGTTTAACAGCCACTATGCAGGGACTTTAAGGAATTAAGAAGTACTATGCCCTCCTGAAGGAGGCAGCTAACATTGTCACAAAGGAGAAAGATCTGTCCAGCGTTTCTGGTTTATTGTGGTGTCTAGCGTGCTGGGATGTAAACTTCAAATACCTTTCTTTTTAGAGCTTCCTTTCTCCTGCTGGGCTACAGCTGTCCTGTTTTTCCTGCTGGAGATGGTGTTTAGTGCCACAGTGAGAACTAGAGAGGATTGAGTAACTCTGTAGTGAAGCTCAGGTACCAACAGTGTCTCTTTTGAGTACTTCCGACTTGGTCTTGTTTAAATTTAAATCCAAAACCCTCTGCCTCCCATCAGTCTCTGAGCTTCTAGGTCAATCCATAGCTCAGAGACTCTGGGTGAGGGGGAGGCTGGGTGGGGTGACTGTGTATGGTTTGCTCCCACAAACTTCCACTTCCAGCCTGCCTTCTGTGCTCGCTCTTCTCACTTTTCCAGACAGAATAACACAGAGATGGCAAGTATGACCTTTGTAATGGGAAAGATCCAAGGTACTCTTTGTTCCTCTAACTGCAGCCATTTATCTAAGGTTTCAGTAACCTGAAGAGCAGTCCCAACATGTCAGGGGGCTCACCTTACCACTGGGACACATGTCCAACCACGACAAGGAATTTCATCTGCTCTCCAGGCTTCACAACTTGAAGCTCAACCCTTGTTCCTTGGCTATGGGGGGAGAATGTTCCCAAGACTCTGTCACAAACAATGGGTCTCTGGAGAGTTGGGAATGAGGATGGCGGTGGTTGGTGTTTGGGTCCCTTCTGAGCTGGTTCCTATCATGAAGCTCTGGGGAGAGGTGGCATGAGGTCCTTTGGGATCTTTAGTGCCATTGGGCCTCAGGTTTGTTACTGTCCTTAATTCCAAGACAATAAGAATAATCTCACTAGCAGTCAATTACAGGTTGATAGATGATGAATGGATGGATGGATGGATGGATGGATGGATGGATGGATGGATGGATAAAATGGATGCATAGACAGATAGATAGAATGACCAGATAGACGTCTCAAATGTGTAGCATGGGTCATAAGAGTTCTGGGGACTAAAGGAACGCTATGGGCAGGTAAGGTTTCACAAAGGAGGGGCCTAGAAAGGTACTTTGAAGGATGGACTATAGCAAAAAGATAAGGCTCTCCAGATGGAAGGAAACATATAGGCAGATGCATGGCAGTGGGAACTAGGGATGATCACTCTGACTTCAGGAGCTATAATTGTGCCATTTCTGAGGGCTTACTCTATGCCGGGTAGCATACTACATGCTTTACAGAAAACCATTTCAATTACTCTTTGTAGCAACTTTATAAGGTACATATTATCAATGTCCTTTAAGAGAGGAAAAAATAATTAACATTTTTAGTGATTATACTGGGCAAAGAAAAATGACCTGATATTCATTACCTCATTTAATCTGTGTCAGAGTCTATGAAGGAAGTTCTATTTTTATGGCAGTGACCATAGCAATTACATTTGCTCTAAATAATAAAATCAATATGTGACAAAGCTGGACTTAACGTCCAGACATGTTGATCCAAACAGCCAATCAAGACCCCTTGTGAAACCCCACTGGGAAATAAGTTTGGAAAAATAAGTTGGACATTTGAAAAATGTTTTAGGCCAGGCGCAGTGGCTCAAGCCTGTAATCCCAGCACTTTGGGAGGCCGAGACGGGCGGATCACGAGGTCAGGAGTTCGAGACCATCCTGGCTAACACGGTGAAACCCCGTCTCTACTAAAAAATACAAAAAACTAGCCGGACGAGGTGGCTGGCCCCTGTAGTCCCAGCTACTCCGGAGGCTGAGGCAGGAGAATGGTGTAAACCCGGGAGGCGGAGCTTGCAGTGAGCTGAGATCCGGCCACTGCACTCCAGCCTGGGCGACAGAACGAGACTCCGTCTCAAAAAAAAAAAAAAAAAAAAAAAAGTTTTCATACTAGTCTATAAGGATGGAGGAATTAATTTTTAAGCAATGAAGGACCAATAGAGGTTTTAAAGATAATAGCTGCAAAATCAAATGTCACCTTATGAAAATTAACCAATTTGCAATGTTCTGAGCAAATTATGAGTCAAAAAAAACGGAAGAGAGGGAGGGAAATACAGAAAAGTTAATTACAATGGTGGAGCTGCTGATGAGGGAGGGAATATACTGCAGAGAGGGGGAAAAGAAAAATCTGACAAAGGAAATCATTGAAATGTTTCATGACTAATTCGATGTAGTTCCAACTCTGGGTACCTGAGAAAACGATAGCCCTATTTATGGAAATAGGTAAGACCCAAAGAGATCATTGAAAAGGAATTAGTTTATTATTCCCTGTTAAGAAATCTGTAAATGCCTGAATCCATATTGCTTACAACAGAACAGAAATTCATATGTTTCTGCTGGAGGTAATCTAAGAATTGTCAGTTTCTGGTATTATCATATCTAAGAATGACATATTCCCTATAATCGTTATGCATCCTGAATGCTTAATTAGAACAAGGTATCTATGCATTGTTATAATTATTATTACATCATATTAATGAATTAATAACAACATAATTTTTTTAAAATGATAAAACGAAAACAGAATAATTCCCCTATGTTTTATACTTAGAGTGACTTTTCTGATCTTCAGTATATTAAAATTCAAACATAAAATTCTATGTTTTAAAATTTCCCTATTTCCAGCTAGGAATTTTTGCCCAGACACTTTCCAAACAGGACTCTGTGCTACTCTTTTTCTGCTATTACCCATCCTCACTTAGGCTAACCGAGGATCTAAAGAAAAAAGATCACATAAGCCACTCAACTTCATAAATAAATGGGAGCTAGCCCCGTGATACCCATTTGTTGGAAGTCCCAACAAACTGTTCATTTCTCCCAAGTGTTCCTTTTCAATATATTAGGATATCAGCAGTAAGCTGCTTCTGAGATGCTGTAGAGAATACCTAGTCATTGTTTCGTAAAACCTTTGGTTGAGTCCTAGCCTGACTTCAGACCCTCATCCATAGTTAGCTAGAGGTTATAGGTAGAAAAATACAAAGCATAGAGAAAAATTTAAAAGGCCTTGTGCCTCCAAACACAAGACAGAGTCTCAACTGCTTATATTTCTAACAGTGGGGTATAAACTCAAAAAAATGAGGCTAAAATTTGATTGGCAAGCCTCGATCTTACCATGGAGTCTCATTTCCACAATGGTGACAGTGGGATTTGGCCTGCAGCAGTGGGAAAGGCGAGGACAGAGTGAGTTCACAAGAACTGGGAATGAGAGAATTTACCACAGATAGAGGCACAGGATGCTAAAAGCAAGACTTTTCTGGCAACATTAGGCACCACCATGTAGGAAATGTTTATTGGCGTGACCTTTGGTTTAGTGTGTGAAGGTTTATATGATTGGGGAGAACCACAGGATTCAGATTTGCAGAAATGAAAGATGCATAGTAATGAAGCTCGTTCTGTATTAAAATGGACACAAGTGAACTATATATTTAGGCAGGTGAGGCTATAGGCATATTACAAATCCACAACAGAAGGCAAAGTCAATGGTGCCTCCCGTATCCCAATAACAATGCATAAAATGTATATTTCAAAGCTAGAAAGTGATAATCATGGAAAATTTATAGGAGGGATATCTGAAAGGCAGCTGAAAGGCCCAGAAGCCATAGGGAGCACACGATTTCATAAATACTGAAAAAGAATTATTGCAGGTCCCCTACCAAGCCCATTATATGTGTCAGAACTCTGGAAATTTGAGGACAGTGATTTAACGCCTGAGATAGTGACTGCCAAAAATGAAGATGTCACAGCTTCTCACAGGAGTGAGGAAACCACCACAGGACTGGCAGCAGCCAATCGACAGCCTGCAAAGAGTCCACTGGCCCAGGCCAACTCCAAGTAGTGTTTCTGGGGAACCAGAGAGGCAGTATTCAAGGGAGACTGCCCACTCTCTCAAGGTGCCACTGGAGAGGGAGCCCCATAGCCTTCATTTAAGCTTGGTTTTATTGTTACTTGGTCCACAGTTGCTTGCAACCTCCTGTGGCCAAATCACTCACAACCAATAAAGGATGTAAAAGCAAAAGTGATACTTCTTCTATGCTGTCTGCAAATATCAGAGCAATTACCTACTGATCATGTACTCATAAGGATCTCCAGGATGTTTTCCAGATACAGTCATCTCTTGGAATCTGCATTCTCCCATACCAATGGGATGTCTCTTTTGGTAGAAGTGAAGTTAGATGCAGTAAGGTATTTTTCTCAGTTCTTCTTATTTATCGGATGGATTCATGTGGCAAGACTGGTCAGCCCTGCTCTTTCTTGAATTCTGTCCAGCCGTCTCAACTCACCAAAAGAGAGTCTGTATAGAACCCACCGCATCTTGTTCTGACTGTCTGTGATGAAGAACGTAGTTGAAAATATACCACGGAGATTTTTTTTTTTTTTTTTTTT
>NW_016804414.1:77454-83647 GCF_001698545.2 Rhinopithecus bieti
AGACTGAGTCTTGCTCCGTCGCCCAGGCTGGAGTAGGGTGGCGCGATCTCGGCTCACTGCAAGCTCCGCCTCCCAGGTTCACGCCATTCTCCTGTCTCAGCCTCCTGAGACAGCTGAGTAGCTGGGACTACAGGCGCCCGCCACCACGCCCGGCTAATTTTTTGTATTTTTAGTAGAGACGGGGTTTCACCGTGTTAGCCAGGATGGTCTCTATCTCCTGACCTCGTGATCCGCCCGCCTCGGCCTCCCAAAGTGCTGGGATTACAGGCGTGAGCCACCACGCCCGGCTTCCACGGAGATTTTTTAAAACGGTACCATCCTCCTGTGATCTACAGTAGCAACTTGAATTTCCAGCATCTCTGGTTACTCTGATATTCTCAGCATCTTGCTCATTCTGTGGTAGAGCACCACTGTTTTATGTTTTCCAGGCAGCATTTTTCTCCATATTGTTTTAAACACGGTGCCATTATAATCACTTGCAATTGACCAGTAATTGTTGTAGAAGCAGGCCTCCCTCTGCCAGTGCCACCCAGTTGCTGGACTACACCCAGCTGAGTGCAGTAAGTTCCAGAATGCAATCAAAGCTAAACCCCATCAGTATCCAGGTTTCTCATTATGAAGTTGAGCCAACACTTGCTTCAATGCAATACCTCCCTCTTACAGGGCACACACAAAGCCACTCCATTTTAGCTGTAATTCAGGCCCCTGAAATGCCTCCATAGGAAAACTCAATAGGAGACTCAGCCATGATCATTAATTCACGTTCGGAGATCTTATTCTTGCAATTGTCTTTATAGCTGAGATGGCTACGTGTGCTGATATCCCATCTGGAAAATGGGAGGAGGAACATTTTCTTTCAGGAACATGAGAATAATCTTAACTCAAGAAACAAAGCCTAAAGTGCATCCTATAGCCTTAGCAGAGTGAGAGAATAGCCCCAGGAAACAGAGCTGTCTCTGAGTATTTATCCTAGTTTCGGTTTGTGATTAAGTTTGAATCACACAAGGGAAGTGCAAATCCTGTACTAATAAAGCCTCAATAGTTTTCCTGCCTCCTAAGCTATTCAATCATGAGCAGCCTAGAGTAACAGAACCAGAATGAGAACTTATTAACAGGGTGGTCTTGGCCATAACTTGCTGTATGTAAAATGACATTAGTAGGACGAAGACACCTCACCATATGGCCACGAGACTTAGACACAGTAGTGGCTCAACACTGGTTTGCTCTCTGATATAACTTTTCACCCCATCTGTTAATAATTATGGTGATAATAATAATAACTAGCATTTATTGACTGTTATTGAGAAATGAAAACATGGATGTGAACTATGATTCACATCCACAACTTAGCACATGGTGTTCATACTTCCAGAATTTACGAAACTCTTAAAGACATTTTAATGACAACATAAGCTCCCTCCATCACCCAGGTCTGCTTAAGCAACACCTCACATTATGTGTTCCCTAGCACTGAGATCTGCAGCCTACTGTATACAGCATTATCCTAGGCATGTGTGACTTCACGTTTGTAAAAATGATAATAATTTAGAAAATTATCATAAAGATGCAAGCCTTTCAGGGATAACTTACAGTTTAATTTTTCCAATAAAAACATACCAGCATCTTTCGGCAAGTGGACTGCATATGGATGAAAGTGTGCCAGGCCCACTGCCGATAAACAAGGGAAGTTTCTGTCTGCTGGGGTAGGGAGTGCTGGCTCTCCCCCAGCCCTCAGGTAATTCACATTGAAACTTGGTAATGTGACTGATTCATAAAACACAACTTTCCCCAGCCGTATTTCCTTGGTTCTCTAACATCACCTTTTATGCCCTGATGATTCATTTATTTCAGTTCATTTTAAAATTTGGTATTAATTCTGCTTTCTGTCACTCAGCATATTCCAATGACTAAAAAACAGGAGAAACTTTTTAGAGGAATACTGTGTGTATTTGTGTGTGTTTGTGTTTGTGTTTCTGCATTTGTTTTTCTGTGTGCATTTCTGGGTGTGTATTCCTATGTATGTATTTCTGTGCGTGTGTGTGTGTTTCTGTGTGTGTGTGTTTCCATGTGTGGGGAATGGTAAAAAAAGATTGGCACTGCCCTTTGAGTTACAGGTGTTGGGAGATTTCTCACTTCCTGTGAGTGCAGGCTTCATGGAGACAGCCTCCAGCAGATCCCAAACTGCACGTTCATGACAGCACAGGATCCTCTCTGAACATGTTCCTTGTTTGTGAAATCCTGAAGTCTCTAAAGAAACCAGGAGGCCGGGCATGGTGGCTCATGCTTGTAATCCCAGCACTTTGGGAGGCCGAGGCAGATGGATTAACTGAGGTCAGGAGTTCAAGAGCAACCTGGCCAACATTGCGAAACCCCGTCCCTATAAAAATATAAAAATTAGCCGGGTGTTGTGGTAGGTGCCTGTTATCCTAGCTACTCAGGAGGCTGAGGCAGGAGAATTGCTTGAACTTGGGAAGCAGAGGTTGCAGTGAGCCGAGATCACACCACTGCATCTGCACTCCAGCTTGGGCCACAGAGTGAGTCTCTGTCTAAAAAGAAAGAAAGGAAAGAAAGAAAGAAAGAAAGAGAGAGAGAGAAGGAAGGAAGGAAGGAAGGAAGGAAGGAAGGAAGGAAGGAAGGAAGGAAGGAGAGAGAGAGAGAAAGAAAGAAAGAAGGAAAAAAGAAAGAAAGAGAGAGAGAGAGAAAGAAAGAAAGGAAGAAAGGAAGAAAGGAAAGAAAGAAACCAGGAAAGGTTGAACCCAAACCCAATTTCTATTAGTGCTTCTCCAGAAGGTTAAAGAGGTTGCAAAATATCACTACCTACCCTTCTCTATATCCAAAAGGATCAGCCATCTGTTTTCCTAGCTAATAGTGGGTTGGCTAGTGAATGTTTCTGTTGTGTTATGGAGTGCCACGGTGGGCTCCAAGGGCCCTTTGTCTTGCATGTTTACGTGTTTTATAAATGACTGAGTGTGACAGAGCCCTGAATATCTCAGGACTCTTATTGAACCTTGGGCAAAAAAAAACATTAAAAATGATCTTACGATATTCATTTGCCCTAGGATGCAGAAGGAATTTTACACCGTTTTCTTTACGTGTGTAGTAGATTAATATTTCCTTTATGTTAATATGAGAGTTTATTATTCTTATCTTCATTTAATGTCCTGAGGAACCAGGTGAGACAATTTTGCGAGTTTAATGATCACTGGCACAAAGTACACGAGAGGGTCACTCAGGACAGGCCATCCCTTTCAAGGCATTTTGCCAAAAGAGCCTGGAGTTAAATTAATACTGGGAAATCCCCTGCCAGTCCCAGCTTTGACAGACAAAAAATAATAAGACTCTTCTAGGCTGTAGGCCAATACACCTCTTTCATAAAAATTAAAAGCCTAACCAGAACTCTGATAGCAAATGTCCTTTTTCAAAGAGTAGCTAATCTAAAATTCAATACAGGGGATAAAGGAAAAATAAATGGTGGGCCCAGGAATCTTTTGATAGAGTATGTGGCATCCAGGTCATTCTCTATCGTAAGAAAAGTTACTTTGATGGCTACGTTGGAGTTTATGCTGATACAATACAGCTTCCACACATTATGACGTCACATCCAACATGTGGAGATGACCGGCTTTGGGCATGCCCTGTGCTTACCTGGCAGGTGATGGCGTGGGCAGGAAGTGCACAGCCTGCCTTTACCTTACGTAAACACTGTGTCTGGGCAATGGGCAAAGAACTGAAGAGGACAAGCTAGAAAAGGGCTCCTTGTCTGCCTCTATAAACCTCGTGTGTGTACATCTTAGCAAGCCCATAGACAAAAAAGGCAAAGAAGCAGAGACCAAGAGGGAGCGCCTAAGAGGCACAGAAAAAGAAAGCCACAGAGACAGAGAGATGGAGAGACATACAGACAGCGGAGAGCCAAGGCACAGAGGAAGGGGCAGGCGGAGGCAAGCACTTCCTGGTGAACTCGGTCCCCTGTGTGATTGGCTGCTCCTAGAGAACAGTTTCCCTGGCTGCAGTTGCTGTGCAACTGCTTCCTGCAATTAACTGACTTTATTGACTTTGCCTGCTCCTCCTCCTCCCTTAACCTCTTGTTTGCCGAGCCATCTGAGGAGCCACACCTTCAAATGGAAGAGGTAGGTTCAATTAGCACACTGTACATCTTGTCAACCCACCTCCACTTGAAGCTCTGATATAGATATAAACAAATATGTGTTCATGTCCTTTATGTATTTATTCACATATATGTTTATCTGTATTTATGAATAATATTTGTTATATAGTATACACATATATTAACATATGCATATATCTATGCACACATATATATCTCCTAAATTATCTTAAGGTCCATATAAATACAAAATTTATTTTTTAAGAGGTCATTTCCAGAGCATTGTATGGGCCTATGCACACATACACAAATAACCAAGACTTGACACAACCAGCCTGTCTCTGCAATGAGAAGTGAAGAGGGAGAAAACTCAGGGAAGACACGGCTTTAGGTAGGACATTAACATCTACCTATGTAAAACTAGAAAATGGCTGAAAATCATAGTCACAGAATAAATGTAATGACTGAATGAATGAACAAGTGAACTATCACACATTGTTGTAATTACTGAAACTTTTCTTTTTAAACAGGTCCTTCATGTGCATCTCAAAGTGCAAAGCCCCACTGGGAAACACCAGTTTGGGGATCATGATTTTATGTAGTGGGTGAGCAGTTGGCTTAAGGTGGTCATTTCAATTACCTATAATAATAGATAATTGGAGCCAAATCTTCCCATTTAGCAAGCCCTCAGTAAATGTTTTGGGGGTTTTGGGGAGAGAAGGAAGGACTCCTCACATTCTGCCATCATCACAGAATTATTTTTAAAAAGTCAAGCAATTTTGTCAAATAATTCTGTGTGAAAAAGTATATGTAAATATATATTGATGTGAGTGTGTATGCATATATACACATATAAAACAAATATATATTTATGTGTGTGTATGTATATATACATATATAAAACAAATATATAAAATAAATATAACCAAATGAGTTACATTGGCCATTGTAAGTATAACTACTCATTGTTACCAGTTATATATTAAATATTATACTAAACAATCTAAACAGTAATTAAAATCGAATTACTATTTTGGATAAATAATATTTGTAATGGGTAGAAATATTTGATTGATGGGTCTTAATTTTTGAGCATGGTCCTACTTATACTGTATTGATGTATGTTTTTCTTTTTTATCATTTCTAAGAACTATGATCACAACATTTTCTCTGAGAAATATCTTGAAGTGCCTAAACCTTGGTCAATGTTTCTTTCCACATTCAATTTAAGAGAAGAGAATTCTTTTATAATGGAAGCATATTCACCTGGACCTAGAACTCATTCATTCTTATTGCTATAGAAGGCATGTTAACGATACTACTTGCACCTTCCCAAGAGCATCCAAAGTAGCTTTTTTTTTTTAATTAAAATTCAGACCAGGCACAGTGACTCAAGCCTGTAATGCCAGCACCATGGGAGGCCGAGGTGGTGGGATCACAAGGTCAGGAATTCGAGACCAGCTTGACCAACATGGTGAAATCCCATCTCTACTAAAAATACAAAAATTAGCCAGTGCTTGTAATCCCAAATACTCAGGAGGCTGAGGCAGGAGAATTGCTTGATCCTGGGAGGCAGAGGTAGCAGTGAGCTGAGATTGTCCCACTGCACTCTAGCCTGGGCAACAGAGCGAGACTCTGTCAAAGAAAAAACAAAATTCCAGTAGGTCCTGCCTATGCACAAGGCACATAGAACTATCATTCAATAACCCTAGAGGACCTTATTACTACCTCCATTTTGCAGCTGAACATACTGACTCTTGGGGACGTTGAATCAATTGCCACAAATGTAGAACAACATGAACTGAGGCGGGATTCAGACCCAAGCCTGTCGGACTCTGGAGCCCAATTTCTCATCCATCAAGCTGATGTCTACCTTTCTGGGCCAGAGGAGAGACTCAACTTTGCTTTGAGCCATTGATGAGCTGTAAAGTGAGATACATATTTGAGGTATTAAAGAGGAAATTCTTCAACTAGGTTATCCTAAGTGTTTCTCAAGGGAAAGTTTTCTGCATTTTCTTATATAACTAATCATTCTACCAAATAAGACCTGCATAGCATTTTCTATTTAAAAAAAAAAAAAAAAAAAAA
>NW_016804414.1:83798-110121 GCF_001698545.2 Rhinopithecus bieti
AAAAAAAAAAAAAAAAAAAAAAAAAAAAAAAAAAAAGAGGTTAAATAGAAAAGACAAGCAGCTGAGAGAACACCACTGAGAATTCTTTAAAGAAAGCAACCAGCTCAGCAGGGGCACCTATATTTAGCCAATGAGTCAAACACATTTTCTTACCTAGGAAGCCAGTGGGCTGAACCAATAGGTTGTAGTTTCCGTTGAAAGGAGACAGAAAAAAATGTGGTGAAGGAAAAGAAAGAACTCTGAGAACAATAGGATTCTTGAAAGGAGGAAATGATAGAAATAGGCAATGCCAAAGTCAAGTCAGAGAAAGAAAACTGGGGTGGGGTGAAGCCAGGGAGGAGACAAAGGAAACCTGAAAATAAGAAACATAAGTTCTAGAAAAGAAAAAGAGGAACATACTTCTCTAGTTCTTTCTTTATATTTGATAAACTTTGAAATTGTGCCGACTTTCATTAAAAACCATTATGTACAATATGTGAATCTTTCAGTCCCAGGAAAGTATGACTCTCTTGCTACTGAAACTGGGCCACACCAAATAGAATATCTTACTTCTACATATATTCAGTATTAATAATTGCACAAGTTTATTGCCTTTAACAGAAGAAATAGACAAGTTTCTGCAAGGTCTCAGAAAAGCCAGGGGGCTCCACTTCTGTGAAAGAGAATTGTTTTGGGGGAGTGGGTCAGCCCTATCCCCGGAGAGACACTTGTCAGCTACAGGGCAGCACTCAGATATTGCAGGAGAGGCCCTTTGCTCTCTCAGACCAGGTGATAAAAATGCAGTTTGATGGCCCTGAGAACAGACATATGCTGTACATTTAAAACTTTGTTTTATATTCTCTGCAGGATATTTGATGCCACAGAGTCCTATTTAGTTGAAATAATTTGACTCTTTCTTCCACACCTTAGCCAACAACATTTAGCTTATCTCGATTTGTTGCCTTCATTTTCTAATTTAATATAAAGACATAAATAAATAAGTTTTCACTAAAAAATGTCACATTTGGCAAATTCTGTTTCCTAATTCTCCCTTGATAGTATGGTTTAAAATGTGAAGGAAAAAAATTATTTCACCTGATTTACAGTTGTTCTTAATAGTATGTGTTTTGGCTGAAAAGGAAAGCACTCACATGTATAACTCACCTTTGAAATTTCCATAGAAAGATACTCTTCCTTGTAGAAATCTGGATCATGCAATGACACCACTAGAAAATTTAAATGTGCAGAAGGATATCCAGACAGATACTGAACTTTTATTTAGTTTCCTTCTTATGGTCTATAGGACATTCTTATAGGAAAATATTTGCCTCATTTTAAGGATCTGATAAAGTATGTTTCCAAGGATTGAGGTTTAAGAGGGACTATGGGGCTTTTTGTATCTCTCTGCTCAAAAATCAAGCTAAATTGTATGTCTTCCCAAAGGGAAATGTGAAAAAAAATACGTTTTCCTTAAAGCTACCTCTGTATTTTCTCTCCGTTGGCAGTTATGGTTCTAAGGATTGGATCGAACCAGCTCACCTGCTCCACCTTGCTCATTTCTCTCAGCAAATCCAATGACTCAGAAGGAACCCTTCACCAACTGCCCATTCATGCCAACCCACAGAGCTACCTCCAAGCTTGCTCCACCCACCTTCTGTCACCACCGTCCCTTTTCTTGTCTCAGAAGTCATCATGAAAATGTAAATGTTGCCACAATTTGTTGGAAAAATAACAAAATTACAGTATACGAAAGAGTGTCTTGAAAATTGAATTGGAAATTTCTCTGATTTTTGCCTTAACACTATAGAATTGTATTTCTAGAATTTTACCTTGTTTTCTCAATTTTTTCCCACCAGATGATAGAGAAATTAGCTATCTTATGACTTCAGGACATCTCTTGATTTTCTAAAATGAACCCTAAACTTAATACATCCAAAAGGGAATGCAAGCTCTCTATCTGAAATAAAGTAAAACTTTAAATAAGTAAATATTCTTTTCCAAGGTTCTAGGTTCCAGAGAATAGCATAACCACCCCAAGATCCAGGAATCTTCCTAGACATCTCCCTCCCTCTCACCTGCCTCAGACGATCCACCACCAATCCTCTCTGTTCCACCTCCTCCCAAACCCAAGGGAATACAAGTGAATTATCCCTTATCCAAAATGGTTGGGACAAGAAAAGTTTCAAGTTTCAGATACTTTAGTATTTTGGAACATTTTGCATACACATAGTAAGATATCTTGGAGATGAAACACAAGTCAAAGCACGGATTTCATGTATGTTTCACATATGCTTTATTCACTTAGCCTGAAGGTGATCTTACACAATATTTCTGGTAATTTTGCACATGAATGAAAGTTTGTGTGAAGTACTTACATTTGAAGTTTTCTACCTGTGGTGTCATGTCAGCACTCAAAAAGTTTTGGATCTTGGAGCATTTCAGATTTCAGATTTTTGCATTAGGGGTGCTCAACCTGTACCACCTCTTGCCGGGACCTTCGAACGTCCTCCTGATTGGATATCCTCTCTGTTCCCTCCTTTAATCCATTCTCCATACTGCAGCCAACAAGGTGTCCTCTGTAAGCACCTCCCTTCGCCCTCCGATTACACACTTCAGAGGCTTCCCAGCGCTGTTAGAATAGAAGCAATAATCTCCACGTGGCCTACAAGGTCAGCCTGTGTGGGCCCCATCCGTCTCCCCTCTTGTCCCATCATCTCCCCTTCCCTGCTGCCCGTCTTGTCTATTCTTCACAGAGAATACTCCTTGAAGCCCTCTTCACCTAGTTAACTCATATCTCAAGAGGCACTAGTGAACAGAAATGCAGTGGATGGGATTCTTCACCGATGTCCCCACTGCTTCTTGGATTATTATTATTATTATTAATTATTATTTTTGAGACAGAGTCTCTGTTGCCCAGGTTGCCTCTGTTGCCCAGGTTGGAGTGCAGTGTCACGATCTCAGCTCACTGCAACCTCTGCCTCCCAGGTTCAAGTGATTCTCCTGCCTCAGCCTCCCAGGTAGGTGGAATTACAGGCACGCACCACCACACTCAGCTAATTTTTTGTATTTGCAGTAGAGATGGGGTTTCACTATGTTGACCAGGCTGGTCTCAAATTCCTGTCATCAAGTGATCTGCCCACCTTGGTCTCTCAAAGTGCTGGGATTACAGGCATGAGCCACCACATCGGCCTGCTTCTTGGATTATTTAGGTGAAAATGCAAGAAAATTCACAGAGTCGTCTCTGGAGCCAGGTCTACATTTTCTGCTCTCCCGCAGTCAGGAAGAAAGGAAAGACGAGCATAGCTAGCTGGATAAAAACAATGGCACCAGTATTAACTGGAGAAGGAGGAAATCGGGAAAAGCCTTCCCATAGGTTTTCACTATTCACAAGTGAGGTGGGGTGAGGTGGGAAGTGGGTAGACGTAGTGACATCTTGCTTCCTAGCTTGTCAGTGATACAAGCATGTTTATTATGAAAGGAAATACATAAACATTGGAATTGGGCAAGAAGCCACGTTTGTATCTGTCAATGAAATATAATCAATTAATTTTGTTTTTAAAAGACCACACTTTCTGACACTCCAGGGTGGTGTATGCAGGCAGGGGTTGTAAGCCCTGAGGCTCAGAGTGATCCCTACCATGCCCCTTCTGTAGTTTCTGTCACACTCCTTAGTCATTCATAAAATATTTTTTCTACCCTTAAAATAATAGGAAAACCATCTACCTTCATTGTGCATGATTTTGACACAAAGTAATGCAACCAGTTTCTAACAATCAACTAGTGCTTTCAGAATAACATCGCCTTTTCAAGTGCCCACTCCGTTAAAATACGCAGGAAACATTTTCAGAAATTTCTTTATTCCAGATCTTTCATAGACCAAGTAAAGATGTTTGTTTTTTCAAAAGGTTGCTTAATGATCATTCTTTTTGACATTACACGATGGAAAGTCAACAATGTGACATTTGCCATAAGAAAAACAGAAAGATGGGGCTGCGAAATACAATAACAAGAGCTGCCACTGCAACCGCCAGGAAGTCTGGGATGATTTTTCGGTGCAATTTGTTTCTCTTCGTCTGGCAAAGGTTTTGGCTTCAGCTTCATGTTCTTTGATTATTATTATGCCTGTCTACTAGTGAGTGGAAACTGCAAGTACTCTCTCTGTCTTTCCACCCTGGACGAGTGAAAAGAAGAAATGAGCCAAAGTCACTCTGAACAGGAATTAAAAGAAAACTATTCCACCATTGGCTCGAAAGATCCAGACGGGTGATGTATCTATATAGCTCCATTCACTGGTGGTTCAATCACTTAGCCTCTCCCATATGTATCAGGGAAATATCTCTGATGAGCAGTGTGAGGGTGTGGGGCTAAACCCAGAAAGATATATCACATGCTCTCTTGGAACTAATTTATTCAGGCTAAGCCATCAACTGTCTTTATTGCTGATAGAGTGGGCATTTCTCAGGGATACGAAAGCTTCTCTATGTACAGCAAAGCCCTCAGTAAGCTGCACTGCAGGGCACCTCAGCCTCAGTGCAGTGGTTGTACAAAATCTTGCTTCACTCAGCAGTGGTCATTGAAGAATGACTGTGTGAATAAGCCTAACCGGTTTTCCTCGTTTCCCAAGTTTTAAGGCCAAATTGACCTAAAACTCCAGCCCATACCCTTTATATTTGGTGACAGTGTCTACCAGGTTAAGAATGTCAGGATGAGGCCGGGCGCGGTGGCTCAAGCCTGTAATCCCAGCACTTTGGGAGGCCGAGACGGGCGGATCATGAGGTCAGGAGATCGAGATCATCCTGGCTAACACGGTGAAACCCCGTCTCTACTAAAAAATACAAAAAACTAGCTGGGCGAGGTGGTGGGCGCCTGTAGTCCCAGCTGCTCGGGAGGCTGAGGCAGGAGAATGTCGTGAATCCGGGAGGCGGAGCTTGCAGTGAGCTGAGATCCGGCCACTGAACTCCAGCCTGGGCGACAGAGCGAGACTCCGTCTCAAAAAAAAAAAAAAGAATGTCAGGATGAATTAGATGGCATCTTTATGTAGGGAATATGGCTACATCTATTTCAAGGACTTCCTTTTTAATTTTATTTATTTATTTACTTGTTTATTTATTTTTGAGACAGAGTGTCACTCTTGTCATGCAGGCTAGAGTGCAATGGCACGATCTCGGCTCACTGCAACCTCCACTTCCTGTGTACAAGCAGTTCTCCTGCCTCAGCCTTCTGAGTAGCTGGGATTACAGGCATGTGCCACCACATCTGGCTTTTAGTAGACATAGGGTTTCACCATGTTGGCCAGGCTGGTCTCGAACTCCTGACCTCAGGTGATCGGCCCACCTCGGCCTCCCAAAGTACTGGGATTACAGGCATGAGCCACCATGCCCAGTCAGGCATCCTTTATAATGGCATATCTTCTGGGGATTCCTAATACAAAATTAAAATCTATAATTTTAACAAAATATTTTATGAATTACAGGAATTACAGTCATCCCTCAGTATCCAAGATAGATTGGTTCATCTCGGCTCACTGCGGCCTTGACCTCCTGGGCACAGGTGACCCTCCCACCTCAGCCTCCTAAGTAGCTGGGACCACAGGCACAGGCCACCACTCTCAGCTAATTTTTGTATTTTTAGTAGAGACAGGGTTTTGCCATGTTGCCCAGGCTCATCTGAAACTCCTGGACTAAAGTGATCTGCCCACGTTGGCCTCCCAAAATGCTGGGATTACAGGTGTGAGTCACCACACCTGGCCTCTTTTATTTTTTCTTCTTTTCTTTCTTTTTTTAAAGATAAGGTCTTGCTCTGTTGCCCAGGCTAGAGTGCAGTGCCCAGTCACAGCTCATTGCAGCCTCAACCTTCTGAGCTCAATCGATCCTCCTACCTCAGTCTCCTGAATAGCTGAGAGTACAGGCACATGTCACCACACTCAGCTATTTTCAAAAATTTTGGGGGGGGAGAGAGGGTCTCATTATGTTGTCCAGACTAATCTCAAACTTGGGCCTCAAGTGATCCTCCCACCTCAGCCTCCCAAGTAGCTCACAGTTCTTTTTTTTTTTTTTATACTTTAAGTTCTAGGGTACATGTGTACAACGTGCAGGTTTGTTACATATGTATACATGTGCCATGTTGGTGTGCTGCACCCATTAACTCATCATTTACATTAGGTATATCTCCTAATGCTATCCCTCCCTGCTCCCCCCTACCCACAATAGGCCCCGATGTGTGATGTTCCCCTTCCTGTGTCCAAGTGATCTCATTGTTCAGTTCCCACCTATGAGTAAGAACATGTGGTGTTTGGTTTTCTGTTCTTGCGATAGTTTGCTGAGAATGATGGTTTCCAGCTTCATCCATGTCCCTACAAAGGACACGAACTCATCATTTTTTATGGCTGCATAGTATTCCATGGTATATATGTGCCACATTTTCTTAATCCAGTCTGTCACACTCACAGTTCTTTAAGTCAGAAGTTCACCTGCTAAGTGGCTGGGTTCTCTGCTTAGGGTTTCACACGTCCAAAATCAAGGCTTTGGCAGGATCTACAGTCATCTGGGGCTGGAAACCTGTGGCAGGATTCACTCCTGTAGCTGTAGGACTGAGTCCCACTTCTCTTGCTGGCTGGCACCAGACTGCTCTGAGCCCCAAGAGGCCATTCTCAGTCCTTACCATGTGGACCCCATCCTCAAAGTCAACTATAGAAAACTCTCTTACATCAAACTCTTCTCCTGCTGGGGTTCTCTGACATGTTCCTTCCCAACCTCTAGACCTAGATCTCAAGGGCTCAGGACATTCGGTCAGGCCACTGGGAATAAGCTCCCTTCCTAAACCAACTGTACCACACAACAAAACCTCACTGTGGAGGTAAGCTCCATCCTGCTCACAGTCCCAGGATCCTGCAGGGCACATACAGCAGGGTTCGCAGATCTTGGGGGCCACCTCAGAATCCTGCCTCCATACAAGTTTTGAATTTTATGGAGTCCCCAGTTCCACAGATCTGCCTGATGGCTTCTACCCTATGTACAGTGGCGGAGCACTGGGCTGAGGTCTGAGGCCTGAGGTCTAAAGACAGCTCAGCTCACTCTTTCAGCACCATCGCTTCACCCTCTGCTGGGCTTGGGGCCAGCCCAAGGCCACTCCTCACGGCCACACAAAGGGTGCTCGGGGGCCACTGCTCTGAGCTGTCATCTCTTCTTTCCCGTGTCATCTCTTTCCTAGTTCTATTTTAGTTATTTGGATGTTACTCATTTTTATGGATCTTTTGACACCTTTAATTGCTCTTCTCTTCCCACGCCTATTAAGTTTTCTCACCCTTTGATATTGGCATTAGGAGCATTTTAAATAATTTGCCAAATAATGTTTTACCACTGCTGTTTTCTGTAAGTTACATTGCTTTGCCTTTAACCCTGTATTAATTTTGCTGTAAAGCGTTAAATAGCATGAAGTTGGGTTATTTTACACACAAGATTGTAGGGCTTCCTAGATTCAAAGTCTTATTTCTTCATATGTATACTGACTAAAAGCAAAAGCAAGTTAATAATGCAAATTTGCTTTGAAGTTCAATGCCATCTTTTGGTGCACAGCTACAGTGTGCCTATTCAGCCAGACTGTGAGCCTCAACTCTAAGAAAGAGTTACAACATTATTCCAACACTGAAATTCTTTCAAAGTCGTTATAAAGCTAAAGCACAGAACTATTACCATCGATACCAGACCAACAATTCTTCAAGCCCTGGCACATTTCATTGGTGTACGTTTGATGTGCCCTGAAGCTTATATTTGTTCCTGACTCATATGAATAAACAGAGAACTACTCAGTCTTCCTTCTGGTCCTCCCCTACTGTGGGCCTGGAGCCAGTGCAGGAAACTCAGAGACAAGATGTGGCTCTATGACCACATGGACAAAGTGGAGAAGAGCCACATTTTAATGTTCCAAAAAGTCTACTTACAGTGTTTTCATCATGTATCAGTGGCCTGCGATATCACCTGGCTGTATGATTTCATTTGTATCTCAGTGCAGAAGAGATGGATGATTTGCACTCATTCTCAAATAAAAAATAAAAATTTCTCCACTCGCTTTGTTATCTGTCCCCTTGCCCCTCACCCCACAAAACTGCTAGAAAACATGACCCACTTTCCTTAAGACACACTCTAGTGCTTTCTACACAAGGAATAGGAGAGCTGTTTGTTCTCCACCTACTTCCAAAGTTCAAATATACCTCCCTGTCATCACCAAACTCGTCTTAATTGTGCAGTGAGAAATAAAAAACTGCGAAGTGCCTGCAATGAACCTTAACAACAATGAGAAGGGATAGTTCCGAGAAATGCTTCACAAAAGAACTGAGTTTCTATGCCTCTTTCCTGAGTTTAAAATGGGCACAACTGAAAACCTAAGATTTCCTGGAGTCCTGGGGCCAAAGGCATAAAAATACAGGGGTGAATGAGATTGACATTACCCTAAATCATGCTAAATACTAGGAAAGTCTATTCTAACTGAAACCCCCAACCCCAATCAAACTGCACCCTGTAGTTCACATGAGAAAATGCAGCTTACTAGGCAACGTAGTTCACGTGAAATAAATTGTCATCCACTCCCCTTAAAAAAGTTAAAGTTTTTTTTGTTTTATTTTTCACTTTGGAGATCCCAAAATCAAACACGCAGAAAGAGATAAAACGCAGTTCTTCCACTTGACTTCCATCAGGATGATATGGTTGACTCTGAGTTGAAATACATGCAAATAAGGTTCAACTTCTTAAGACGCTGAAGGAAAGTATCTAAAGTGTCTAAAAATTTGCTAAGACTTGGAGACCTTTTCTGCACATCTGTTTGTGTTGGGCAGAGTAACAGCCTCCTAAAGAAGTCCACATCTTCATCCCTGGAAATGAAGACTGCGTTGCCTTGCATGGCAAAGGGGAATCAAGGCTGCTAATCAACAGGCCTTCAGATGAGGGGATTTTCCTGAGGCATCCAGGAGGGCCCAACGTCATCACAAGAGTCCTTCAACCAATGTTAGGATGTACATCGTATTCCCACATATGTCCAGATTTTTAAATTATCCCCAAAGAGTCTGTGGTCAGAATTTTGTTATAAATAAGACAGAGTTGGTGTGTGCTCCCTGACATTCACTTTGATAGAATAGTGAGACTTTCCTCGCATTTCCCACTCAATGCTGCAGCTCTACATCCAGGATCCATGGCTCCCAGGTCTGTACTGTTGGACGCAGAGCAGCCTCTGCCCCTCAGGCTCCCAGTTCCCCACTGCCTGGCCCAGTGGAGGGGACAGCTGGTGTGGCAGGATCCCCTCATGGGCTGCCAAAGAGCACCCACCTCCTTGTATTTAAGGAATATTTTTCCAAAGAGTACGGCCTTTAGAAATCTGCTGTATTTAGAGGGGTGGAGGGACTGGGGAGATGTTGGTCAAAGGACACAAAATTTCAAGTAGACAGGAGGAATACATTCAAATAAGATCTATTACATATCATAGTAACTGCAGTTAATAACAGTATACTGATTACTTTTTAGTGTTCCTAAGAGAGTAGCTTTTAAGTGTTCACACCACAAAATAAATGATAAATATGTGAGGTCATGCACATGTCAAATAGCTTAATTTAGCCCTTTCACAATGTATACACATATCAAGACATCATGTTTTACACCATAAATAATGTACAATTTTTACTTGTCAATTAAAAAAATATGTTGTATTCACAGCCAAAAAGAAACAAAAAGAAATCATATTCATGGGAGGAATCCAGAACAGAAATGAAGCCAAAAGAAAGAGAAAAGGAAAAAGACTCTAGGACCTTATATATGACTCCACATAACTCTCACCCCCAAAATATTACAAGACCATCTAGGAGACCAACAGCTGTTGCCAAAGAGCAGCCCAGGTCTTTTGCTTATTCATTCAACAAACATTATGGTTTATGATGTTCCAGCCCACGATGGAGATGAGAACATGAGTGTTAGTTTATTATGTTGTAAAGTCTTTCATCAGATGTGACATTTCTAGAAACAACTTTACATGCGTCAGCCAGCTGTGCAGCACATCTCAAACTTCAGCATGCACACAAACCTTCCAGGGGCCTGCAAGGAGCACTCTGATGCAGGAGGTCTGGGGTGGTGCCTGAGAGCCTGCATTTCTAATGGGATGTGAAAAGATGGTGAAGCTGCTGGTCCAGGGCCTGCAGTTTGAGTAGCAGGACACTCTAATCCAGGACTCTGTTTCAGCCACCTCAATTCACTGTTGCGCTCCTAAGAACATTTTATAAAATCCCAAGACATGTTTCCCCATCACTACTGCACAACTATATTACACAAGGCAATAATCCTTTTGGATGTTGACCTTTGTAAGTGTCATATAAAAGTGAATGGCAAAACGAAAGAACAAGGTATATTTTCATTTTTGTGTGAGGGAGAGACATATGGATGAGGTATCAATCTGGAAATACGTTGCCTACAGTCATCAAAATAGAATGACTCAAAATGTCAACAGCACTGAAGCTCTTGAACTGACGAAGCAAGCAGGTGCGGCATTTGTCAGCAGGATGAGGAAGAGGTGCCTATCATAAACAAGGGACTGGAGGGTTCAGAAAGAGCTTTCAAGGAAGTAAAGCTCTTTAGCCAGGGCAGAGGTGGGGGCGAGGAGGGCAAGTGAATGCCCTGCGTACTGAAATAAACCAGGCCGTTACTAACCCGCCAGACAATAAAGCTTCAGGAGAGTTGGGTTTTACTACCATATTTCACAGAGCACCGTGCCTGAACTGCTCCCAGATGCACAGTTCAGGTTCACGCTCCTCATCTCCCTTCCTACTTTATATGAGGTGATCATATCTTTTACTCACAGAGCTGGGAACGATGTCCTTGAATGTACCAACCATAGACGTTTCTGTCATTAAAGCTTGATTATAAAATCTCCCCTAAGAACAAACGGTGGGGACCGTGCTGGCTTTATAAATGTTCCATTAGTCCTCCGAGCAAAGTCCCCATGGCCAAAAACCAAATCCCTCACACGCAGTGGAGCCATCGCTGACCGTAAAGGATAGAGCAGCTATGACCTTTCACACAGAGAGTCATTTGTAAGTGAATTAAAAGTATCACCACAGGATTAAAATGGTCGCTATGAATCAACAATTTCTGATACACAGATACCACTCAGCAAGCTAAGAAGTTAAGTAGAATAATGGGATTACCTTATTCAATTACAGATTTGTAAAAATTTCTTTTCAAACCCAGACTCCACATCCCTAAAGTACTTCTAAAGGTATTTTAAGTACTCATTTATCTTTTCACTGGAAAGTATTAATATTTCCTGCTATTTTAAAGGAAATATTACACTCTATTGGGAAGGTATTCTCAGCTAACATAAACACACAGTATGGCTATGCTAATAAAGTATTTTCAAGCAGCAAAAAATTACCATTTTATGCAGATGATAATATAATGTTTAACCAGTAAAATAATTCCCTCATTTATTATAATAGCTGTAATTATAATAGCTGTATCATCATTAATAGCTATATAATAGCTGTACAGCTATTAATACTAAGGTACAAAATCAATTTAAATTTAGTCAGTACTTTTGTTATTATCAAAAAGTTATTAAGACTACTTTTATGTAGAATTTTAATGTGCCCCCAAAGCGTTCTAAGTAGTTCAGCCAATTAATAAAGAGCAAGATACTATAAAAGAAGCCTTATTTTTTTTCTAAACTAATACAGTGTGTGTAGCAAAGTTTTAGAGTCTTACCATTTTTTAAGATGTAGAAAAATGTTAGAATAATTTAAACAGGAGCCTGGAAAGTGTCTTACATCCCTGATGAAATACATTAAATCTGATTAAAGACTTCTACAATAATAGTCTCTTTTTTTTTTTTTTTTTTTTTTGAGACGAAGTTTCAAGCTAAAGTGCAATGGCACGATCTTGGTTCACTGCAACCTCTGTCTCCCGGGTTCAAGCCATTCTCCTGCCTCAGCCTCCCAAGTAGCTGGGATTACAGGAGCCCACCACCTCGCTCCACTAGTTTTTGTATTTTTAGTAGAGACAGGATTTTGCCATGTGGGCCAGGCTGGTCACAAACCCCTGACCTCAGGTGATCCGCCTGCCTCAGCCTCCCAAAGTGTTGGGATTACAGGCATGAGCCACCGCGCCCGACCAATAACTGCCATTTCTAATGAGGGAGGATCTTAATCAGTAACATACCAAAATAGACACACCACCTGAAATTATTCACATTTGGTAGTTAATATATACATTTAACCATAAAAAGGTTTAGTTAATAATAATAAAGCTGATAACTTTGCAAGTTTTTCCATGTGCCAATAACCATGTTTAATACTTTATTTTATTATTTGATTGTAAGGTATGCATTATTGTCATTATTATTGTCATTGTTATTCTCATTGTATAAATAAGAAAACTGAGATGTTACAATACGGCAATTTGAATTTGAGCTTAAGTGACTTTGATTCCAAAGTTTATGTGCTTGGCTAATATGCTTTGCTTTCGCAATACATACAAATATAACATATTCTTTAATTTCCAAACAAACCAAAACTAGGAAAAATGTCACTTTTCTTTTCTTTTAAAATTTTCAAGTATTTATTATTATTTACTATAGCCACCATGCTGTACACTAGATCTCCAGGACATACTCATCATAACAATATCCTTTATTTTTCCATTTAAAAGATAAACCTAGACTTGGGGCTCTAGATGACAAATTAGTCAGCCAGATTTGTCTCTTATCCTTCCTGATATTCCACAGAAATGAATGTTAAAACTGATTTAAAAAAAAAAAAAGGAAAGAATCCCACATCAACAATTGGAGAGGGCTTGTCAAAGAATGATGACTTCACTATATTTCAAGAAAATGAAAAGCAGATGAGAGTGAATGGATGCATGAAATGAAGGGAGAAAGCTATGACCCAGAAGGTTCTGTTAAGAGGCTGCAGAAGAGATAATACCAGTCTGTATGACAAACTCCAGTGAGTCTAAAAGTGATGGGGATGGTGTAAGCAGGAGTAAACCTGCAGCAGTCCCAGCTGCCTTCATCTCCACCCCAGCTCTTCCAACCATGCCCATAGAGGATGTGAAGTTGAAATGTCCACACAGGCAAAACCTGACAGTTGTCCTCTAAAGGCTTGTCATTAAGTGTCTGGGAAGCTCCAAGACATCTCATGCATGCATTTCTACCTCCAGGGAAAAGCTTTCTTATTCTGACATTTGGTAGGGCCTCAGCTTGACTCCTTTCTTATCTGCTTACTAGAAAGCAAAGATTCCTAGTGATTAAATCTTTCTCTACTCTGCCCAGAATCTTCAGCCAGAATTTCTACTCAAAGAAGAGATACAAAATTTCAAAAATATCTTAAATATATAATAACAAAGAACAGTTATACTTTCTACCCAAGAAATCATAAACAGATCATTAGTTATATGAAAAACTAATCACTAGAAAGAGAAAGACCAAATATATCAATGGAAAAACTGACCCCAGAGGAATTAGAGTAAATTCAGGGAACACAATAAAATGAAAACTAACAACCCCAAATAATAAAATTAAAATAGTAGCTGAGATATTATATGCATACAATGAGAAAAGGCCATACATAAAATTTTAAACAGAAAATAAGAGGACTCTCTTAAAATTTAAATATGGAATTGCCAAAATAAAAATCTGAAGAGAAGCCCTAAAACACAAAGTTAAGAAAAAAGAAAATTTTATATCATGTAAAATAAAAAGACAAAAAGACCAGGAATATGAGAGAAAAGATGAGACCAGTCCAATAGTTTCAACATGCAATGAAAAGACCCCTAGAAAACTGAGAAAGTAGAAAGGAGGAAATGACAATAAAAGAATTTCCCATAGTGAAAGAGGAGTTGAATTTCCAGACTACAAGGCCCCTAGTGGGCAGCTCAATAAATAAACAATGTGATGACCCACACGCATTATCATCACATATCAGAGCATCACAAGCTCTAGTAGGAAAAATAAAGCCAACTGTAAAGCAATGATAAACACACTGCATCAGCCTTCTCGCCAGCCACACTGTTGCTACAAGTTAGTAGAATAGTACCTTAAAAGCTTTGAAGGAAAATAATTTGTTTTAACCTAGAATGTTAGCTCTAGCAAAACTTCAAGTGTGACATCAAAATAAAGACATTTTTGGATAGCTGTGGATTCAAGAGGATAGAAAGATTTCGAGGGTGGGGAGAGATGGAGAAGGACTAAATGGAATGAGTGGTACGATTTTAGGAAAAGACAATGAGAGATGAACAATCTCCTGGGGAGAAAGGAGGAAATGGCTGGAGCAGGGGAAAGCAAAGAGAAATTCTGGAAAATCCAAAAAATATAAACAAAACCATGGTCTAAGTAAAAAGCAATTTAAACTGTGGTTTCATCTGAAGAAATAAAAGGCGTGTAAGAAAAGAGTTATTTGGCCTTGATGATGGGAACAATCTCCCTAGAGTGATCCAGCAGTCAGAGCATTGGGCACACGAAGGTAGCTAGGTAGTCCTGGCACAATGCCTCTTGGTCTAGAACAAAATGTTATTTGTAAGGTTATGGTGACATAAATAGTAAGCAAGAAATAATAAGTAAGAAGTAATAAATAATATAAATCTGTAAGGTTATAATGACATAAAATATAAATAGCTTTTACTATAAAAGCAGGAAAAGCTTGGTTGTGACTGCAAGATGAAATGCAGACATTCCTCAACATTCTGAAAGTATAAACTGATGAGAAGTGGGACATGGAAGACAGGAAAGCAGTGGAAACAGCAGAGGTGCTTATATTCATCTTACAAAGCAGGGTGTTGATAGAAAATGGTGTGATCGATATGGACCAGAACAGTTCAAATACATTATAGGCAATGTCAAAGTAATCAATAGAAGAGCTAAAAATATTTATATATCAAACATTGGGATGAAGAGAGAGGAGAAAGGATAGAATAAACGTGATTTTCCTCATTTTCTTGTTGATGAGTCAATAGATATTTCCTAAAATTCATAAATAAAAACACGGTTTATAGTATGAATAGTTAGCCATTAATGACTACTTACTGTATCCCAAGTACTATTCTAGGAAGTTTTATGCATTAATTCCCACAACAACCCAAAGAGAAAAATGAAGAAACTGAGGCACAGAGATGTTAAAGAACTTGCCCAGGGAAACCCATCTCGGGAAATGGTGGAGCCTGGATTCAAATCCACCTCGTCTGGCTTTGAGCCTATGCACTTGATCAAGGCATAAACTTCCTTCTCACAGCACCACAGACGGAGCGTTTCCAGAGTGCCAGGCACCAATCCAATTTCTTTAGATGAGTTGATTTAATATGGACATATATTAAGACAACATATATTTAAATATAGATGTGTATCAATATTTTTCTCATTTTACAGATGAAGAAACTGAGGTGAGCAAACTATGGTCCATGAGCTAGATGTGGACTGAAGCCTGATTTTGAGTGGCTCATGAGCTGGTTTTCACATTTTTTAAGTGTGGAGGAAGGGGAAGGAAGAGATGAAAGAAGGGGAGGAAAAGAAAGAGAGGAGAAACAGGTATCACATGTGGCTCACAAAACCTAAAATATTTTATATCTGATCATTTACAGAAATGATTTACCAACCCCAGTTCTCTCAGTTCTACAGTTAAAAGCCAGGCAAGTGGATGCCTCAGATAAGGACTGCATCTCTCAGCCTCATTGGAACTAAGGAAGACCATGAGGCTTTGCTTTGCTTTGAATAAGAGAAAGCCCAACCACCGGCAGCTTCTGAACATCTTGGTTCAAAACAGCAGACATGCCTCACCACTGTCCTGTCTTCTTCTATTTTTAAAAAAATGTTTTAACTGACAGATAAAATTGTATATATTTCAGCTGGGTGCGGTGGCTTATGCCTGTAATCCCAGCACTTTGGGAAGCCGAGGCGGGCGTATCACCTGAGGTCAGAAGTTTGAGAACAGCCTGGCGAACATGGTGAAACCCTGTCTCTACTAAAAATACAAAATTAGCTGGGCATGGTGGTGTGCACCTGTAATCCCAGTTACTTGGGAGGCTGAGGCAGAAGAGTTGCTTGCATGCAGGAGGTGGAGGTTGCTGTGAGCCGAGATCACGCCATTGCACTCCAGTCTGGGAAAAAAAAGGGGGGAAACTCCATCTCAAAAAAAAATTCTATATATTTATCCTGTACAGCATGATGTTTTGAAGTGTATATACGTTGTGAAATGACTAAATCTAGCTGATCAACATATGCATTATTAGATATAGTTATCATTTGTGTGCTGGGAACACTTAACACCTACTGTCTTAGCATTTTCCAAGGATACAATATATTTGCAACACCCTATTATACAATAGATCTCTCAAACTGATTTCTTCTAGCTGAAGTTTTGTACCCTTTGACCAACATCTCCCCCACGCCCAACCCCCATGCCCCAACCATTCTCTGGTCACCACCATGCTCCTCTGCACTTCTGGATTCCAAATATGAGTGAGACAGTAGGGTATTTGCCTTTCCAAGCCTTGCTCATTTTTTGTTCAATCTGGAAATCACAAGGTCCTCCAGGTTCATCCACATTGCAGCACTTGACAATATCTCCTTCTTTCTCGCTTCCCTTCTTCTTTTCCTTTTATCCTTCCCACTGGTGGAGACGTGGTAGAGAGCCTGTGTCCTGAAGGCTTTGTGGGGTAAAGCTGCCATAACTGTCCTGAACTGCCAACCTTCTAAACTTCATATGAATAAGAGATGCCTTTTTATCTTTATTAATCACTGTATTTTAAGTATTTGCTTCTCTCAGCTAAACCTACTGCTTACCAATAAAATATGATAGTGTATTACTCTTACGTTTTGTTAATGTAACTGACTCAAACATGTTGCATAGAGTTTGAGCTCATCCCACCCAACCATCTAAAAATAGGTCCTCACTCCATATTATAAGGTAATGCTTTTCAAATTGAAACAAAATGATCATCTTTTCCTATACCTAAGTAGTCATTTAACTCTGTTTTCTGGGACAAATATAAAGGTGTGAGAATACTGAGTGGAAACCAATCTGACTTATAAGGATCGAAGCAAAACAAATTTCTGATTTCTAGCACAAATGTGTAGCTCAATTTACAAATCTAGGTTTTCTGTGTATCAGTCAGGGTCCTGGTGGGAAACAGATGGCACGCTCAAGCCGGGTAATGTGAGGAGTGTTATATAAAGAGACTGCAAAGGTGTGAGCAGGATGTGGGAATCAGTAAGGAATCGTGGAATATCCCAGGCAGAACAAGGAGGGGGAGGTGGGGGTCAGGGGGAAGGAAGAGGACTGTTTGGAAAGCACCTAGCAGGGGCTGGAGGTTTTGAGATAGGCACACCTCTCCCCACAGCAACTGTGCAGGGAGAAACAGAGGGATCAGGAATTGAACACAGCAGCTCCACGCCCTTCCTCCTGTTCCACACCCCGCAGGGCCTCCTATCACAGATCCCAGCCTGAAGTCTGAGGAGGGAGCAGGGTGGGAAGTGTGGGGATGAGCATGGAGGGACCAGGGACAATAGCCATCCAGGTCTCCCAAGACAGAAAACCCAAAGTGTGTGGGTTAAAATATCCTTTGAGGTTCTAACTTGATCATTATGCTCATGAAAAATAACTCCTTGCATTAGAAGCTCTTATTAGGTATCCCTGTCCTTGTATTCTATTAGGGACAGAGGAACACAGTGGATTATAGCACTAGAGACTGTTTCCCAAAAATCTGAGGAAAAATTAACTTCTGTGACATGTTTGGCCTTAAGACAAACGAATCTGGTGATCTCCTGTGTACAAATATGCAAGGTCTGATTTAGACAGCAGAGACCCCCACAGCTAGAAAATTATATCATGGCCCCAAACATCAGAGGGTACTCAAGTACCATCCCTATTTTAATGTGAAATGAGGTACAGTCATCCTTCATTTGGAAACAGCAGCAACTGCAAACCGAACAATCCTTCTCTAACTCTTGAAAACTTGTTTTCAAAGTTTTGAGACAGACTACAACAAACCCTGTATGTTCCCAGAGAGGAAGTGGGGGAGGCAAGATCGTGGGCCTTCATCACAACACTCACCCCTCATATCACTTGAGATATATATATATACTTTTTTTTTTGAGATGGGTTTTTTTTTTTTTTTTTTTTTTGAGATGGAGTCTCGCTCTGTTGCCCAGGCTGGAGTTCAGTGGCCCAATCTCAGTTCACTGCAACCTCTGTCTCCCGGGTTCCAGCAATTCTCTTGCCTCAGCCTCCTGAGTAGCTGGGACTACAGGCGTGTGCCACCACGCCCAGCTAATTTTTCATATTTTTAGTAGAGATGGGGTTTTACTGTGTTAGTCAGGATGGTCTCTGTCTCCTGACCGCATGATCCACCTGCCTCAGCCTCCCAAAGTGCTGGGATTACAAGCGTAAGCCACCGCACCCGGCCGTCTTTTTTTGACTGCTACTCTCAATAAATGTTAGTGTGTTAATAGCAGATAATAAGTCTGTCTTGGTATGTCCTAGTAGAAGCTAAATTAATGTTTGTTAAATGAATGAATATCAAAATATATTTATTTTCCAACACATCATTTGGCATAAGGCTTACTTCGTACAAAATGGATCATTTCAGAATACTTCGCTACCACTTTCTAGTTTATCAGCATCTGATGAGATGAGAAAACAATAAACTCCTATTTCAAGTGACACTTCCTCCAGGAAGCCTTCCATGAACAATTGAAAGTGCTGTCTCCACCGAATCTGCAGAGTACACTGACTTACCTTTCAGGTCTTGTTAGCAATTTTTTCTACACACCAGTTATTCCTCACTACTAGGTACTTAATTACAGATTCCTTGAAAACCAAGCTTAATTGCATACTACATATTTTTCACACAGTGGTTCCTTCCCCATAGGGGCCCAATGCTTATTAAATCAACACTGAGATATACTGAACTCTCATGACATAACAGCATCTTTTCTATTTGCCATCTTTGACAAATTTTTTATACGTCTTCTTTGTAATTCTGGAAGCAAACACATGAATTGTCCTGTCAAGTGGAACTAATGTTAATTATACCAGCTCAAGTGGGAGAGGGAAAAATACTTTTTAAAAGTTAAATGTGATCTTCAAATATTTATATTATGAGTGAAGATTTGGGGCAACTTCTTTCAACTTCAAATTAAAACTCCATTGATCTAGCTTTGATTTATTTTAAGGACAAATGGCATGACCTCGGGTGGTTCACAACAATGAACAATCAGTTAAAACTCTAGAATCTAAAGATTGGGTAGAAAAACAAGAACTTCATGTTATGCAGTCACAGAGTCTGAGAAGAGTACTTCAATCATTGGTACAAATGTGTGTTAATACTGGAATCAATTTTATAGAGATCAAAACAATTTATATGCAAGTAGCCGCAATGGAAATTCAGAAAACAATGTGCATGTGGCATCGATGAAAACCCAAACCTGCAGAGCACCTGGAGTTGGAAACCAGGTGGATGAAAGAGCCAGAAATGCAAAGTGTAGTTGATTTGGCAGGTTCCAATGCCAAACAGAGCACCTGCCCCCCACCTCTTTGTACACCCATATACTTTGGCACCGTTTGCCACGTCTGCTAAGAGTGACTCTTGAGGAGTGAGAGGCGACGGAGAAACAATGGAGACAAAGTCAGCCTAGATTGCACTTGGCGCGGACAAGACCACAAGCCCCAGCTTTCCCCAGGCATTAGGCTCACTTGCACATTGTGTAATGTAAGATTTCCTCAATATCCAAGCAACACAGTGAGCACAGAGACAAATCAATACTCTCAACTGGGTGCCTTTTTTGAAACTAGCTTCAACATGGTCATGGAACCCAGAGAGTGCTCAGAGATTTAAAGATTCACAATCCTCATTTTCCCCAGAATCTATGTGTGCATCTCTTCTCTGTATATTTATGAGTTTATTTTAAGTGAAAGTCACAATGTCACCTGAATGAACCCATCGGCTAGGTCTAGGGCTGTTTTCCAGGTAAAGATAGACACAAGGTGTGTGAAAGGTTTGGATCAGCAACAATCAAGGAGCCTCTACTCTCTGCCAGGCCCCATGCTGGGCACTAGTGACACACATGAGGAAGACACCATCCCCTGCTCCAGTGGGATGAATAAATAAGCCCAGTGTGTTTTCAATCTGCCTTCATTAAAAGGGAAAACCACGGTACTGGGCAAAACATTGCAGAGAACTGTCGGAGAAGAAATGTTAACTGCTGAATTACCACCTATATACCAGGCAGCATGTATTTAAAATTCCTCATTTCTTGTTCATGAGTGTTCTAAGGGTTAGGTGACCAATATTCATTTCACGGAAAGGTCAAACTGAAGTTCAGCATGTAATAAAATAAACAAGCTGTGATCTTCCAGCTATTATGGTAGACTCAGAAATCATCCAGTCCAGTCTGATTCTAAACTCCTGTTCTTTCCACACTTTTTCCCACAAATAGGCAGTGCACAGCGATCCAGCATCAAGGGGTTTGTTGTATATCAAAGGGAGTAAGATGTGGACATAAATGATGCTATTCAAAGGTAGAGTTATGTATTAAAAGACAAATAGAATATGCTAATGTGGGACAATTCTTAGATAATAATAATAATACAATTTATTGAACATTTAATAATGTACCTCACACTGTAGAAGCACTTTACATGTTTTTGTCTAAATTTCTAAAAGGATAAAATAAGCATAATCTTTCTTAGATGGCTCATTATAAATAAATTATTTTAAAGCCACCATAAATAATGCAGTGCCCTGTGGCAAATAATATTTTTAACCACTATAAATAATGTTTTAGTAAGTCCTTTGGTCACAACAAATAATGGTACTAGATGCTGAGAGGAGATAAAGAAGAAATAGAAAATGTTACATTTGCTGCCAGAAAGTTTCTAGTCTAAATAAAAACACACTCTCACAGACACACACACAAAAATGTATGAGCACCTAGGAATTAACATAGAGAAACT
Organism: Rhinopithecus bieti; assembly: GCF_001698545.2. Classification (NCBI taxonomy): domain Eukaryota; kingdom Metazoa; phylum Chordata; class Mammalia; order Primates; family Cercopithecidae; genus Rhinopithecus; species Rhinopithecus bieti. The sequence goes on from NW_016804414.1 coordinate 104,752, forward strand.
ATTTACATAAATATTAATGGGAGGCAAAGTGAATGTATTATTATGAAAATAAGAGTTTTCATCAGGTGTTTCAAAGCATGTGCCAGGGAAGAACTGAAAGATAATTATAGGTAAGGGAAATGGACTAGAACTGTAAACAAATAAGAAAAGAAAGAGTTGAATATAATAAGATAATTAGTGTAACTCACCTAGCATGGTGCCTGACCAAAAGGCAATGTTCAGTGAATGTCAATTTCTGCCTCTCCCTTTGCCGCTGCTGTACTTAAGACTCCTGGTTGCAGGAAATAGGAATACAGCTCCATCTGCTTTAAGCCAAACTAGGTTATGTATATTGGCCCATGGTGTAGCTACAAAGTCCAGAAGATGCCTATTTCTATTTCTCAGCCCCTTTCCTCAGTGTTTTGCTCTTGGGCCAGCCCACTCCACCTGCTGAACAGCGTCTTCCGAATACAGGCTTTCACTCTCCCTGCCCAAGTCCAGCACCAAAGAGCACCAATCTTTCCAAAAGTTTGAATCACTGTCATATACTCGGTTGTCCCCAGCCAGGACTGAGTTATGTGCTCACCACTTGACCTCTGGAAGGGCTTTTGTTTTTACCGAAAATGAAATGGGGAGTGACTGGAGATTTTTGAGAAGCAGAGAGGCATGATCTGACTTTAGTTTTATAAGAATCACACTATCTGCAGCAAGTGAAGGTGAAACCTGGAAATCCAGTCTAGAGGCTCTAGCAGCAATCAGATGAGCCATGATGGTTGCCTCGACCGGGTAAAGGCAGGGGGAGTCTTGAGAAGTGGTCAGATTCAGGATACAGTATTTTCAGAGCATGGCCAAGACAATTTCCTGAATGACTGGATATGGTATGCAAGAGTAGGAAAGGAGTCAAGGATAATATGTGAAGCCTGAGTAAATGAAAGATGAAGCAGGTCTCTGATACAGAAAGTCAAGACATCCAAGTAAAAATCTTGAGCAGGCAGGGGATACATAGTGTTTGATTTCACAAGAGAAGTCTGGGATGGAGATATAATAATAAGAGCATGGACAGAAAGAGATGAGGACCCTGGATTGAGCCCTGGAGCCCTCCAGTGTTATTTTACATGGAAAGAGAAAAGGAATAAACAAAGGAAAGTGAGGGAGGTTACCAGTGAGATAAGAGGAAACTCAAGAGAGTGTGTTGTCCCTGATGCCTAGTGAAGAAGTTGAGCAAGAAAGAGAAGGGATCAAGAGGCTCAAGCTTTAGAATGGTCAAGACAGATGTCCTTCAACAGCCCACCTCTAATGCTGGCAGTGCTTGGCACCAGAGCACAAATATGGGCTCCCCATGTGTCTAAATACTTGAACATTATAAATCAATTTCAAAGACTGTTAAGATAAAACATATTCCATTCTCTTGCATTGAGAATTACACCTTCATAAAAGCCTAGAAGGCCATGTCCAAATGGAGACTTTTCAGACTCCTCATAGCTCTAGAGGGAACTCAGCAGCACAGGGGTGTTGGCCCATCCCCTTTTCCCTTCCATACTGTGAGGATTCCTGCAGACACAAGTGTGAACATCCCAGCCCACTCCTAGACTTGGGAAAGACTTAGGCCCTTATTATCCACCAATGACCACCCTCTCCCTTCCACTCCATCAAGAAATTCACAGTGCCAAAGGAATGTTCCCACCTGGAGCCAGTGTCCTTATCTATAGACCATGCTTTGGTAACTGGGCTCATGGAAGGATCTATCTAATGGCCATGAACCTACCTCCGCCGCCTGTGTGGGCCTCCTCTCAGTTTCATCCTCCCAACTGTATGCCCCCAATCCCTAGAGTAGCCAAAATGTAGTTGTTTGCAAAAATGTAGACAGAATGAGGACACACAGGCTGGTATGTTCACATTTGTGGATAACGATAATAAAGATTACTAAAAAAGGGGACATAAAGCTAGGTTGAAAATGACAGAAGTGGGAACTCTATCTAGGTCTCTATTCATCCACAAAAGCAGTAAGCTGGCAACAACCATCAGAATCATCTTCTACAGAATTTTGGAATTCCGTCAAAAACTTATGACAATGAGTCATAGGTGTGGTAATAAAAGAAGTCACTGTTTTGCAGTAAAACATACCGTGACATCTTAAACTGCCTACCATTCTCCAATCCTTAGGTAAGTGGTGATAGTGAGGTCAAGCAGCCCACACTGCTGGTTCAGGTTTCTAGTTTCAAAGGGAGCAATATAGGCATTATTCTCAAGCGACTGTGGTTGTCTATTTTGATCTGCCGAGTAGCTCCCTGAACAAATGGAACAGGGCTTGCCTTCATTTCATCTGACTTGAAGCATTACAAGGACTAGGGCAGCTTCCTGAAAAGTTTTTGCTAAAAAATTGCAAGTATTGACCACAGCAGCCAGGAGCAAGGGATAACAACCAGACAAGCAACACTCAGGCTGAAAAGCAGTAGAAGAAAAAGGTTGGAAAAGGAAGTACATGGGAGAATAAAGGATTTTAACAGTTCCCATGTACACAGGGAATCAAGAAAGACATGCACAGGCTTAGAGTTGGATGTATGTTCTGAAAAAGCCTGAGAAAACCCTAAGCTGTCACCTCTGGCTGACGTTCAAGCTTCACACAAGCAGGAACTGAAGGCTAAAGTGGAGTTGTAAACAGCCTGGCTAAATATTAAAGGAGTGTCCCAATATAGAGTCAGTTTGAAAAGACTGGGAGAGCATTTATTAATATTTATTGTTCTTTCTTTTTCTTTTATTAGCCCCAAGTATTTAAGAAAACTCTGTCAAAACACTAGGTGACCTCTAAGTTAACAGAACACAGACTTCAGCGGCCACACATACACACACAAAGGCAGACTTTATGAAAATAGTTTAGAAATGTCACTAAACAAGCAAACAGTAGCAACTCACAACAAGCGGGAGCAACAAACCTCAGTGAAGGGGGAGAGTCTGATATACAGAGTTGTCACATTATAATATTCAAAATGTCTAGTTTTCAACAAGGATTTATAAGGCATGTAAAAGAAACAAACAAAAAAAAAAATGGCCCATTCACAGAAAAAGAGAAATCAGTAGAAATGGTCATTGAGGAAGCCTGAACATTGATACGACTTACTAGACAAAAACTTTAAAATTTAAATATGTTCAAAGAGTTGAAGGAAACCATAGAATGCCTTCTAGAAAGAAGAAAACAAACATAAAAATGCCTCACCAAATAGAAAATATCAATGAAGAGAGAGAAATTTTCAAAATAAAGGAAATAGAAATTCTGGAGTTGAAAACCACAATAACTGAAATGAAAAATTCACTAGAATGGTTCAACAGTAGATTTGAGCAGGCAGAAGAAAGAATTCATGGATTTCAATATAAGTCATCTGAGATTATTCAGTCTGGAAGATCAGGGAAAATAATTAATGGGTATTAGTCTTAATACCTGGCTGACATAATAAACTGTACAACAAACCCCCATGACACCTATGTAACAAACCTCCACATGTACCCCTGAATTTAAAATAAAAATATAAAAAAACTATTGTGAGTACATAGTAGGTGTATATATTTATGGGGTACATGAGATATTTTGATACAAGCTTGCAATGTGAAATAATCACGTCAGGGAGAATGGAGTTTCCATTCCCTCGAGCATTTATCCTTTGTGTTATAAGCAATCTAATTACACTCTTTTACACAAAAGAAAGCATTAATGGAAGAATTGAGAGACAAAAGTTCTAAATTTACAAAAAAGAAACAGAAAATTGGCAGAAGTAAGTCCTTTCTTACCAGTGACTACTTTAAATGTAAATGGAACAAACTATCCAATCAAAATGCAGTCATCAAAAGAATGGATATGAACAAATATGACCCAACTATATACTACTTATAAAACACTCACTTTAGATCCAAATACACAGATTAAAAGTGAAAGGACAGAAAAAGATATTCCAAGCAAATAGTAACCGAAACAGAGATGATTTTACTACACAAATGTGAGATGAAATAAAATATAAGACAAAAATTGTTAAAAGAGACACAAAAGATACTGTTTATCAACAAAAGGGTCAATCCATCATGAAGATATAACAATTATAAACGTATTTACATATAACAAATCCCCCAAATCTATAAATATATATATTTATATATAAAACAGACTCAAAGGGAAAATAGTTCCACAATAATATTTGGAAATTTTAATTCCCCACTTGTGTTAATGAATAGATCAATAAGGAAATAGAGGCCTTGAACAATAGCATAAGCCAGCTAGACCCAAAAGACATGTCTAGATTGCTCCACCTCACAGCTGCAGAATACACATCTTCTCGAGCACACATAGATTATTGTCTAACATAGGCCATATGTTGAACCACAAAACAAGTCTCAATCAATTTTAATAGGTTAAAATTATAGAAAGTATTTTCTCTAACCACAATGGAATAAAAGTTGAAATTAATAACAGAATGAAAACTGAAAAATTTACATGTATATGAAAATTAATCAATACACTTTTTAATCAGCCAGTGGGCCAAAGAATAAGTTATAAGTAAAGTTAGAAAATACTTTGAGATAAATGAAAATGAAAATACAACATGCCAACATCTATGGGATCCACCGAAAGCCAAGGTCAGAGGGAAATTTATAGCTATAAACACCTCTACTCGAAGAGAAAAACGATCCCAAATTAATAACCACCTTTACACATTAAGGAACTAGAAAAATAGGAGTAAGCTAAACCCAAAGCTAGAGGGAACCGCAGAATAAAAATTAGAGTGGAGTTAAATGAAATAGAGTAGAAGAACAATACAATCAACAAAACCTAAAGTAGTTTATTCTAAAAAGGGAACAAAATTGACTAACTTTAGCTAGACTGACAAGAAATGAGAGAAGATTCAAATTACTAAAACCACAAATAAAAGTAGAGCTATTGCTACTAACTTTATAGAAATAGAAAGAATTACAAGAAAATACTTTGAATAATTGTATACCAACAAACTAGAAAACCTAGATGAAATGGAAACATTTCTAGAAACACACTAACTACCAAAACTGACTCAAGAAGACATAGAAAACTTGTATGTACCTTTAGCAAGTAAAGAGATTGAAGAAGTAATAATAATAATAAACCAGAAAACTACCATGAAAGAGTAGGCCAGGTCGGGCGCGGTGGCTCAAGCCTGTAATCCCAGCACTTTGGGAGGCCGAGACGGGCGGATCACGAGGTCAGGAGATCGAGACCATCCTGGCTAACACTGTGAAACCCCGTCTCTACTAAAAAAGACAAAAAACTAGCCGGGCGAGGTGGCGAGCGCCTGTAGTCCCAGCTACTCGGGAGGCTGAGGCAGGAGAATGGCGTAAACCCGGGAGGCGGAGCTTGCAGTGAGCTGAGATCCG
>NW_016804414.1:110270-133630 GCF_001698545.2 Rhinopithecus bieti
AAAAAAAAAAAAAAAAAAAAAAAAAGAGTAGGCCAGTATCAGTGAATTGGCCTGGTGAATTCTACCAAACATTTAAAGAAGAATTAACCCCAAATTCTTCTGAAACTCTTCAAAAAAAATAGAAGAAGAAGGAATACATCCTAACTCATTCTATGAGGCCAGCCTCACCCTTATACCAAAGCCAGATAAAGACATCACAAGAAAAAAAACAAAAACCTCTAGATCAATATTGCTTGTGAATACACAAGCAAAATCTCCACAAAATACTAGGAACCAAATCTATTTAATAACATCATATTAAGAGTATTATACTCTATGACCAAGTGTGATTCATCCCCGGAATGCAAAAAAAATGGTTCAATATGTGCACAATCAATCAACTGCATTGACATGGCATTAATAGAATGGAGAAAAAAAAACACATAATATCTCAATTGATACAGAAAAGCTTTGAGAAAAATTCAATACTATTTCATGACAAAAACATTCAACAAACTATAATAGAAAGAGAAGGGAATTGCCTCCACATGGTAAAAGGCATTTAAGCAACTAAATAGAGGTGACAGATACACAACATTGTGAATCTACTAAATGCCACTGAATTTTACACTTTAAAGTTGTTAACTTTCGGCTATGTGAATTTTACTTCAATTAAAAAAGGAGAAAGAGGAAGAGGCAAAGAAAGCGAAGCTGCCATAACCACGATGAACAAGGCTGATGGGTTTCCTGCTCTTATATATAGGGCTTAAATGCGAATGTAGTCGGCACATAAGAAGCAAAGAAATAACTAACATGTGTTGAAAACTTACTACGTGCCAGGCACTATTCTAAGCACTTTGAAATCATGAACTCATCAGAACTTTCCAGTGAAACAGGTGATCTCCTTTTAACAGATAAAGAAATCAAAGCACAGAGACATAAAATGACTTGTCCCAATTCAAGTAGTAAAAAAATGGCAGAGCCGGGATTTTAATCCAAAGAGTCTAACTTCACAGACTATGTTCATAACTATTATACTATATAGTGTCACAGCTCTGGGGAGCAAAAAATAAAGCAGGGTATTGGAGATGGCACTGCTGAGATTCCTAAGTACTCTACTGACATACATTTTGATTGCTATAATTAAATTTGGCTGCTACACATTAAGATTGATAAAAGTACACAGTGAATAGTCTGAAGAATTTTAAAAGAACTTGGAATGTGCCATTTGCCTTGCATCCATTTGTGATAAGAATAAATACAGCAACAAGTAGCAAACCAAGTTCACATTGTTAACCATGAAATCACAAGTAATTTTCAAACTTCTTATTGGAATCACTGACTTATACAAAATTAGTATGAGAAACTAATTTAAATATTATCAAGTTCAACTCCATTCTTCTATAGTTAGGAAAATATTTTGGATAAACTAAATAACTTGCTACTTTGTGCCAAAGTTTATAGTTCAGTCCCCTAAATCTTAACCTGTCAGTCTTTCCAGCATACTGTACTCGTACCTACGTAGATTCAGCTATCAAATTTCAGAGAGTTGGTATGAAAAATAATTAAATACGCATGTTTATATTAAATACTTAGGTTGAACTTTTTATAAGCATATACAAATATATATTTAAAAAATCTTATTTTAAATAAATGCTTCATTTAGGCCACATAATTAAATATAAATATATTGTGAAGTATGCTTCATTCAGGCTACATAATTAAATATAAATATATTATGGTACATCTTCTCACATATCAGCTTTTGCTCCTTAACAAAATATTGTGGTAGTTGGACTTCAACAAACAATGCAAAAACAAAATTATCATACCTAAAGAAGTATTTTCTTAAAATATACAAGGACATGATGATGAGAATATAGAAACAAGAGCTAGGAAATCCTATAGCACCTTGGAAAAATCAAGTGAACTGAGGCAAATTGTAGGCATTATTAAGTTTTGCTAAACCCAAACAGGTGTTGCTAAGTATTTTTTGATTTATTTTATAGCCATGTGTTAGAAGGAAAATGTCACCCATATGTGTTTAATTCAATTTCACTTAAGCTGAGAACAATATAATTGTTGGGGAGTTATTTAATGCCCAGTAAGTTTTTTGAGTTTTACAAAGCCTTCCTTCTCCCTCTGAACAAGCAAGCGGTGTTTTGCCAGCACAGAACAGAACTCGAACGGGAGGTGCAGATTGAGTTTGGTTCTAAACTTAGAGCACACAAATTTGAGTGACTGCCAAGCGTGCTGAAATGTGTTTTCTCCAGTCTACTTAAACTGCATGAGGATTTCAAAGAAAAAATTGTAAAGCCTTCCATTGTGAGTTTTCTCTTACCATTGACTACTTCCTGAATTGAAAACCATGCGTTGCATATAAGCTTGTGATGTATTTTATCAGGTCCTGGTCTCAAAATATTTCACTGTAGTATATTTTCCCCCAAAATGTTATCGTGCAACATTTTAAAGCCTATATAGTTTCCTTTACTTAGATATAGAATCGATTATCTTTGGCTATAATACTCTTGAAATTTACCTTCAATCATCAAACAAGAAGCAAGAAGTGGACCAGGGAAATACTTATATAAAAAGACAATATATAATCAATAGACTTTCTAATTTCTGATCACACCAGAGTCTCAGATGAATCACTAGAGTCTTGAGGGGGATGGGAAAGTATTAGTGAAATCAGCAGATTGATCAAGACATATGGAAGGCATGAAAATGCCTGAGAGTGGGAGAAGGGAGAGAAAGGACATTCAAAACAAGGGGCCATGTCGATCAGTTCACTCATTGCCAATAAGCTGAAAAACATGTCATGGAGAATTTACCATTTAAATGGGATGACATTTAAATAATTCCTTTTGTTCATGTTTTTGAGACTTCTCTATAATTCATAAAGTAGCATGAACTATTTTGCATATTTCTATTCCTTTTAACAATTTTTTTCACCTAATTTCAAATCTTAATCTTTTGCATAACAGCTAAACGATGCTAAGAAACATTAAGGTGGCTGAAAGAGAAAGAAAGAGTTAACATCTCTGAGAACAAATGTTTTAATTATTAAAAAAATGCATTTGGGATCATGCTGAGAGGTAGGGTTTTATTTCTATATTTCGTTTATTAGTGATCATTTCAACTGATTAGGGAGCAGATCTTTACTTCCATCTCTGCAATTCCAAGCATTTGTTGATTTCACACTTTATTTTTTTTCTTTCAGGATGAAACCCAATATGTCTGAAAATAATTTTTCTACAGGTGTTGCTTCAGTCTTAGGTTAATTATTGGTTTATCCATATTCTTTACACTTTGAACCAATATGCTAGTTCAAAATTTTAAAAACACTACCTGGCTTTTAATTTATCAAAAAAGGGGGGTTATAAAATCAGCTTTCGTTTCATGCTATCCGAGTGAATTTGAACCTGGGATGTTTTCCCAGTCAATTCAGATTAACCAGCGGTTGCATTAATGGTCACTTTTTCAAATACAGTAATGTGATGTCATTTCACAGACATTTAAAAATTATTCCCTTACATTGGTATGAAAGTTACATTGCACAAATATAAATAATGTAAGCTACCATATTTTTAAAGGTAGACAAAATAGGCTCATTTAGCAATTTTGCCAGAAATCATATCAAACCAAGAAATAATCAGTGACCAGCAGTCTTAGGCAGCACAGTTCAGTGAGTAGCCGTGGCTGTCAGGCTGCCTCCGTTCAAATGCTGTTTTCATCAACCGGCAGCATTAGGCACATTTATTTTCTCTTTGCCTAGATTTTTTCATTTATGAGATTAAACAATCATAGTACAACCTACAAACATAGGATTATTGTGGGAATAAATGAGTTAATACTTAGAGCAATGCTTGGCATACAGACTAAGTCGCATTCTTGTTAGATATAATTATATAATACATTTTTCCCATAGAATTCTGCAAATATAATTTTTCAGTGCCCTTTCTGATGCATTGCTGAGGACACAAGCAATCCTTGACCCATGACTATTTAAATTTAGTTATTCAAATTTATGCATTTGGTAGATTTCTCCAGGCTATTCCTTCCAGCCGGACACAGACTTCCCTGTAGGGTCCTTCTTACACTTAATGCCTTTGGTATCCAAGGTCCACATCTTCTGGACTTCAGCATCAGGAATTCAAAACCCTCCCTAAAATACAAGCCCTGTCAATGACTAGAGAGGTGTGTTAAAAATCTCCCACAGTGACTGTAGATTTGTCTATTTCACCTGTACATTCTTTCCATTTTTTGCTTCATATTTTGAGGCTATGATATTAAGTGGGTAAACATTGAGAATTTTTTAATCTTTCTCGTGAATCAGCCCATTTGGGGGTTATTTAGGAATATCTTCCTAGCTGTTTCCTTTTAGTCTTTTATATATCTCTTTCTCATGTTCAGCCTGTTAATTAATAAAACAATCATGTGATTGGTTTCTATCATGGGCTCAGTGTGAATTATACACACTATAGAGAACTCTATGCTGCATATTTTTAAGTATGCCATTATTTTCTTGGATCGTTACATTGGCAAAGTATTGTGTTTTTATCATAATATTGGAATTGGTTTATAATTTTTTTATCTAGCAGTGCCTGTTCATTCATGCATTCAACATATATTAAGCATGTTACATGTGCTAGGCCTCAGCAAGATAAGGAGCCCAACTAAGGAACTCTTCAGACCCTCAATTTGGTTATAACCCAATAATGTAGAAGAATTCAAGTGGTTTTTTTCCCTAGGGTTATATTATTTCTCACTTCAATTGTTGTGGTGGATATTATCTGTGCGTGTGAGAGTTTTTCTACAACTTCAGAACTTTTATAATAACCATGATCCAGTTTTATAAAAGTAAGGCCAGTCCTAATTCTAGGTGCGTTAGGCATGTCTCTGGCAAGATTATTCTACAAAGAAGGAAGTACAGGAATCACTGGCAAAAGTCAATGGCTCAATCAAAGCATGGGAATGTCTGACATTATTTTTCAAGATCCCCAAAGTTTGAAAGGACTATGGTATCTATTACATTATTCCAGTTGTAGGGGTACTTTCCTGACAGTATGGATTATTCAATCGCATGAAACCATCTTTAAGCTCTTGCTTCAGACAATTTACACTCTTTCACTAGTTTGTAAAACAAAGGCTGCAGCAAAGTTTCTTTGAAAATTAGATAATGACTTATCATTGCACGGGTGTCCTCCTATATGTATTTCTTATTTTATAGCTAACCTTTGCCTTTTTTTTCATCCTCTAGTCGATTGGCCCATATTAAAAAAAAAAAAAAATACATTGAAATGAGGAAATCTAAGAAGACTTCCCAAGACCAGCTCTGCAAGGAAAAGGACTCTGGTTAATAGGAGAGTGGGAGCCAGGCCTGAGGCTCATCACGTCTTTCTCGCTGCATTCCATATCTTTGACATCTCGCTTGCCTACAGTTGCTTGTGTTCAAATGAGTATACACAGTATATCGGAATTGGTTTATAATTTAGGCTGTAGCAAGAACCAGGATTGTATGACTGAGTCATCTCACACTCAGTCACTGCAGACCACAGTGAAAATGGAGGACATGTTTTATAACTTCTTAAAATAAAAACGGGGAATTAAGAGTTAGGAATATATTTTAAACAGAAGTAAATGAAATGGAGGTGTTCCTGAAAACAAAGAAACTTTAAAAAATTTATATGACTAAAAAATGTTATATACATAATATATACAGGTAACTTTCCTCATAGAAACCAGAAACTAGTTTTTTAAAAAAACTTACATTATTTATTTTCATGACTATACTATAACACATCAATAAAGATAATAGTTTGCAAATATCTTATACTTATCAAATGCTAGGCACAATTTTGGGTTTGAGGGGGGTGGTTTCTGAGACAGGGTCTTGCTGTGTCACCCAAGCTGGTATGAGTGTTCGTGCAACCACAGCTCACTACAGCCTCGACCTCACAGGCTCAAGTAATCCTCCCACCTCTGTCTCCTGAGTAGCTTGGACTACAGGTGCATGCTACCATGCCTGGCTAATTTTTTATTTTTTGTAGAGATAGGGGTCTCACTCTGCTGACCAGGCTGGCCTCAAACTCCTAACTTCAATCAATTCTCCTGCCTCGGCCCTACCAAAGCCAGGCACAGTTTTGAGTGGATCTCATGGATTATCACTTCATTAGACAACACAATAGTCTTTGAGGGAATTACCATCATTGTTCCCACTTTACAAATGAGGTGAATGACACTGGGAAAGGACACACAACTTGTCCAGAGGGGGTGGAGGTAGGACTTGAACCCAGGGATGCAGTCTCAGGACCTCAGTCACAATTGATTCAGCACTCAAGGCACTAGCCCAGAGCCCACCTGTTCCCACCGTGCCTGCTCCCCACCTCTGCTCCCCTACCTCTGAGCTTCCTCTTTTCTGGCCTCTCCCTGTTTCAATTTTGCCCCTCACAAAAACCACTACTCTCTACAGCGAGCAGAGGCAGCTTTCTAAAACATATAAATCCTACCGTGTTTCCCCCTCTCCTCAGAACAACACCTACAGGCTTCCCCTTGCCCCAGGAGGCCCTACAAGATCTGGCCCCTGTCTCTCCTTCCAGCCTCACTACCCACTCCAATAATGCTGGGCTTCCTGCTATTCTGTGAATAAGTCTTGTTCGTTTTCTCTCAGGACCTTGGCACTTGCTATTTCCCCTGCCTGGGATATTCACACAATGAGAGTTCACAGGACGAGACCCATCGCTTCATCTGGGTAACTGCCCACGTCACCTCCTCAAAGATGCCCCTGCCCTCCCTTATGTGAACTGTATAAAAAGCACCCACACCAGCCTCCTCACCAGCCACTTCCTTACCCTGCTTTTATTTTCTTCACCAATTTATTACCTGATATTGTCTTATTGTTTGTACTTATTTGTTAATTTGTTAATCAGTTTTAGCAATGTAGTGCAAACTCCACGAGTTCAGGGACTATGTGTCATTCATTACACTATGTTCCCAAGACGTATAAAAGTGTCTAGAAAATAGCGGGACACAATAATTACAGGTTGAATGAGCTGATTGATTAAACAGTTAAAATATCCTTAGGATAGGCCTGGTGTAGTGGCTCACACCTGTAATCCCAGGACTTTGGGAGGCCAAGGCGGGCAGTTCACTTGAGGCCAGGAGTTTGAGACAAGCCTGACCAACATGGTGAAGTCCATCTCTACTAAAAATACAAAAATTAGCTGGGCGTGGTGGTACATGCCTGTAATCCCAGCAACTTGGGAGGCTGAGGCACCAGAATCACTTGAACCCGGGAAGTGGAGGTGGAGGCTGTAGTGAGCCGAGATCGTGCCACTGCACTCCTGGGTGACAGAGCAGGACGCTGTCACACACAAAAAATATATAATTTACCTTCTAGGTCGCATGCCTGGAATCCCTGCTACTCAGGAGTCTGAAGCACCAGAATTGCTTGAACTCAGGAGGCGGAGGTTGCAGTGAGCCAATATCGGTCCACTGCACTCCAACCTGGGCGACAGAGTGAAACTGTCTCAAAAAAATAAAACCTAAAAATTTTAAAATTTAAAAAAATATTCTTAGGATAAATACTAAGAAATTGGAATCACTACCAGATCAAAGTATATAAACATATAAAGGTCATTGATGTATGTTGCAATTTTCTTTCTGGAAAATGTGTGTGATGAATATTACATTAAATTTTAACCATCAAAAGCATTAAAGAACCCAACCAATTACAATAGCCCCAAAAGGGGGGCAATGGTTTAAGACTGTCCAACCCATACACCAATTAGTGTTTGGTCCCATCTCTTGGACCTTATTGTGACCAATTAACAAGTTAAACAAACCTGACTAAACTGGTATTATTGGGGGTGGGGAGAATGATCATGAAAATAGGGTGCTTGAGCCTGTAGCCCCTGATCACCTTCCATTCGTCAACCTATGACAACTCCAACCTCAATTAAGAACTCACATCTGGAGGGGGGAAGCAAATGACTGCCATGTTTTCTTGACCTTTCAAGTATTTTGATTGACTTCGTAAAAATTAGTAGTCTAGTGAAGCTTATTGACAAGGTGTCTGAGCTAGTACTTCTGCAGAATTATAACATCATTTTCACTTGGGATTTTAGTGTTAAGATAGGGTCTTGTCTATTTCTCTAGCTTAATAGGCTTTGGATTTCCTAGGTACACGATATTTGCTTTCTAAGAATATATTGCAATGGCAATCTCTTGGGGGGAAAATTCTTGCAAGTTTTATATGGAATTCCTGCCTCTCGGTACACACTTAGTTGTGTTTCTTTTTTCATTAAGCATCCCTAACACCCAAAAATAGAAGGAAAAAAACCTATTTGTCATAAAAAAATACCAGTGTCAGAAAAACTGCTGTTTAATTTCTAAAAGAAGGAAAATAGTCTTAAATGTTTTGACAGAGAACAAAATTCACAAACAAATGGAGAATTTGTGAATAACAACAAAATTTGGAGAAATGTTACAACCCAAAAATGTTCACCAGCTGCTTAGAAATCAAAATTCTGGTGTTTCTTGTGGATCATTTAGTTTCACAACACAATGACTAAAAGAATCAATAGCAAATGGAGACCTAAAAAGAGAGAATATATTAGTTAGGGTAGGCTAAAGTGATATTAACTAAAGGACACCAAAATGCATCATGTTCAACCATAATGGATTCTTCGTTTTTTCTCGTATAACAATCCAAGGAGGAGTTGTTGGTCAGTGGGGAGCTCACTGCCACATAGTGACTCAGAGATCCAGGTTTCTGCATGTTGTGGCCACATCACTCCTTAGAGTCTTCAGACAACCAAAAAAAAAAAAAAAAAAATAACCTGGAAGATTCATACATACTTCAAACATCTATAAAAATGCCTGAAAAAATAGTGGGCAGCAACAATAACAGGATGAACACACTGACTGATAAAAGCGTAGTTAAAACATCCTTAGGATAAATATTAAGAAATTAGAATCACTACCAATTGGAATCAAATGGCATAAACATAGAAAGGTCCTTGGTACCTACTACATACCACCCTCAGCCTAGGTGGGGCACTCTTCTCCTCCTTTTACATCCCGTTCCACTGTTAAGAAACCATCACCTAACCATACCTAACAGCAAAAAGGGCCAGAAAGTCAGTCCTTTGCTTGACAACCACACCGCAGCAATCACGTTTGCTGAAAAAAGGAAAAACAGATTCTAGTGACCAAAAGCCATATCTGCCAGATATCAAAAGATATGCACTATTTAATAATGTCTATTGGAACCTGAATGAAAATTACATTTCTGTGATGCGGTAGAGACTGCTAATTGACCTCCAAACAAATTCTTCTTCCTTTTGTATTGTAATAAAGCCCCTAAATATTAACCAGGCAAATGGTCTCCTAGACTAAATACGCTTTTCCCAGCTTCCCTTGTAATTAGTTGTGGTCCTGTCACTAAGTTCTGGCCAAAGGGAAAAGCGTGGAACTGGAGTATACTATTTCTGAGTCATGCCCTTAAGAAAAAGAGAAATACTCTCTCCTTCCTGCTGACTGGATTGTGGATGACGTGGTAAGCCATCTGGTACTGTGTTGATGAGGGCAAAACCTTTGGTATCATTGAGCAAAAAGATTCAAGGAGCCCGGATTCTGACAACATACCAGCCTACTCATGCCCAGACAGTTAAATGAGAGAGAAATGCACTTCTATCTTGTTTAAGCCACTGCTTTTTTATAAATCTCCATTACAGATGCCAAACCTATAACTAATACATATGGCAAACAATATGGAATTCTGTTCATCCCTGATTCAACATTTAAAATGTCATAAAAAGGGAAAGAAAAAAAGAAACTTGGCTGAAGACAGAAAATATAAACGTATTGATTCTAGTCATACAACACAAATTGAACTAGATATTAGTGGCCTTTTTCATTAAATGTGTGACTATCAAAGGTGAGGTAATAATAAAAAATAATCACCATCCCTGCTCAAGGGCCAAATTCATCCTTATGATGTGCATGAAAAATGCTGCATGGTTTATTTAGACAATTGCCTGAAAATGCTCTGGAGGGGTTCTCTGTGTTTCCTTGAATAGCATGTGGCAGTATTTGCCAAAGAGTATTCACCTAGTCAGACCAATGCAGGTTTCAGATGTCATTCACCGCGCATGGTCACCCACTCCTCGCAGACACGCATGTGCACACACCGACCAGGTTAGCTGTGAGAGCTCATGCTCCATGGGAACTACATTGTAAATAAAACCCCAACCAAAATAGAAGCACCACTTTGGTTTTGCATTGGGGATTGTTGTAAGAGATGACAAAGACTGTTGCTATTCAGGGTTGAGGTGAGGGATCTAGCCTCTAATAAGGAACTTCCTGTGACAACCAAGACAAGGTAAACAAAGGGCCAAAGTAGGTTAAGCTCTCATATGAAAGATGCAAACGCCTAATGGGAATATTTCTTTGATCTTTAATAAGGATGTTTATCAGGCAGGCACATGTGTGCGTGTATGTGTGTGGGCATGTGTGTGAATGTGTATGTGTGTGCACATGTTCAGCAGCAAAGAGCTAGAACTGCTTAGAGGGGGGAAGCTACAACACTGTTCTAGGCCCATGATGTACCCAGTGGTCAGGCCTTCCGGAGTCTTGAAGGAGCTACACATGCATGTTTAAGCATTCTGGACATTCCATAAACAAAACATAACTACAAGTGTACAGATTTGAAGTTAATACTCAGTGTTATTGAAATAATCACACTGCTAGCATCAAGCAGGCTTCCTCATGACGGCCTGCATCTGGGACTGATGGACTTTCCTTGCACTCCTGACTCTGCAGCTATAAGGGCCCCTTTCTATCATCACCCCTTGCCTTCAGGGGCTCTTACTCATTGTCTCTTCTTCTTCTTTGAAGTTGCTAAGAGGCCATCACAAAACCTAGTTCTCTGCCTATGTATATCCCCGCCAATTAATTTTTGCATGTGTGTACTGAAATAAGCCAACTGATCCAGTCTATGTAAAAGGAGAAACATGTTTCTATGTCTTAATTTACAAAATGTAGTGGCTTTTATAGTAGTGTAATGCTTGGGCTCTGGAGTCAGATAAAAGTGGATTAAAATCCTAAAATCCTAATACAACACTAGGCAACACTTATGTGCCTGGTACTATGCATATACACTCATGAATCCTCAAAACAATACTGCACGGTGATTTTACTAGTATCCTATTGTTTAACAAGACTTGAACCTGGGCAATTCACTATTGGGAGCTATGCTGCCAACCACTGTGCTCCACCACTGCCTCCTGGCTCTATGAGCTATATGCTGCTAGACTCTTAGCTTCCTAGGTAAAACAAAGGCGAATAATGTAGCATCTACTCCATAATAACATTGAGAGAATTTAATAAATGTAATGAGCTAGTCCTAATCAAAGTTCTGAAAGCAGCTCTTGGCATATAGAAAGTGGCCAATAAATGGCAACTAAAAATATACTAGTTTGCAAACCAATCATTTGGTTATTATTGGACAGCAATTTTCAAACTTTCACAGAAGCCATATAGGCTTTCATGTATGACAATGATGCTCTCAAAACTGTGTCAAATCATGCATGCGATGTATGACTGAAAAGACACCAAGAGATTAGGTGCTGTTAAAAAAAAAATTGTCAATTTTAGTTATGGCAATGACATTACGATCATCTACGAAAATATCCTTTTCTTGAGATGCATATTGAACTGAAGTATATTGGATAAAATGACATGATAAGCTTTACGCTTTTCCAGCATTCCACCAAAGAAAAGGCAATAGCGGAATAAATACAACCATGCACTGCCTAGTGGCATTCCAGTCAATGACAGACTGCATACACACGGTGATCCTATAAGACTATAACGGAGCTGGAAAACTCCCATCGCCTAGTGATATCACAACCATCCTAACATCACAGAGCAATGCATGCCTCACATGTCTGTGGGGATGCTGGAGTAAGCAACCCTACTGCACTGCCAGTCTGTAAAGGTCTAGCACATACTGTTATACACAGTCCATGACACTTAATAATGATAAATATGTTTCTGCTTTATGTATTTACCATACTATAATTTTATCATCATTTTAGAGTGTACTCCTTCTACTTATTTAAAAAAAAAAAAAAAGTTAAGTATACAGTAGCCTCAGGCAGGTCCTTCAGGAGGGATTACAGAAGAACGTATTGTTGTCATAGAGATGACAGCTCCACGTATGTTGTTGCCCCTGAAGACCTTCCAGTGAGACAAGATGTGGTGGTGGAAGATAGTGATATTGATGATCCTGACCCTTTGTAGGCCTAGGATTTTGTGTGGGTTTGCGTCTTAGTTTTTAATAAAAAAGTTTTTAAAATTTTTTTAAAGTAGTAAAAATTTTAAAAATAGTAAAAAGCTTACAGAATAAAGATGTAAAGAAAAAATATTTTTATTCAGCTGTACAATGTGTTTGTGTTTTAATCTAAGTATTATTACAAAAGAGTCAGAAAGCTAAAAAAAAAGTTAAAANTCAGGCAGGTCCTTCAGGAGGGATTACAGAAGAACGTATTGTTGTCATAGAGATGACAGCTCCACGTATGTTGTTGCCCCTGAAGACCTTCCAGTGAGACAAGATGTGGTGGTGGAAGATAGTGATATTGATGATCCTGACCCTTTGTAGGCCTAGGATTTTGTGTGGGTTTGCGTCTTAGTTTTAATAAAAAAGTTTTAAAATTTTTTTAAAGTAGTAAAATTTTAAAATAGTAAAAGCTTACAGAATAAAGATGTAAAGAAAAAATATTTTATTCAGCTGTACAATGTGTTTGTGTTTTAATCTAAGTATTATTACAAAAGAGTCAGAAAGCTAAAAAAAAAGTTAAAAGTTTATAAATTTAAAAAGTTACAGTAAACTATGGTTAACTTATTACGGAAGAGAAAACAATTTTTTATACACTTATTACAGCCTAAGTGTCCAGTGTTTATAAAGTCTACAGCAGTGCACAAGAATGTGCTAGGCCTTCACCACTCACTCACTGGCTCACCCAGAGCAACTTCCATCCTGCACCTCCATTCGTGGTAAGTGCCCTGTGCAGGTGGACCATTTTTAATCTTTTAGAGTGTATTTTTACAGTACCTTTTCTATGTTTAAATATGTTTAGATACACAAATACTTACCACTGGGCTCCAACTGCCTACAATAGCATGCTGTACATGTACAGGTTGTAGTCTAGGAGCAATACAGCCTGGGTATGTAGTAGGCTGTACCATCTGGGTCTGTGTAAGTACACTCTATGATGTTTGCACAATGACAAAATCACCTAACAACTCATTTCTCAAATCGTATCCCCATTGTTAAGTGACACATAACTATATAGCAAAATGTTTATGGTTATGAAGCTGGGTAATGGATAGTATAAATGTTTATTGTACAGTGCATACCTGAATTTTTTCAAAATAAAAAATTAAAAGGATTTTTTAAAACACCGTGAAAAGTTTTGTACAGCTTATTCTTAAAACTCCCTTCAGCAGAATGCCATGTTCTGGGGGTACCCAGGAGTTCTGCAGAGGAGCCTCAGTTATGAGGTCAGCACAGAGTTCCTAGGTCTCTGCCCACCTTTAGCCAGAGCTGCTCCCCTTACACCTCCTGTCCTTAGTGGAAAGTCATATAAGAGTTTGTTTCTGGGAAAGGAGGGGAAGGGGTCACACAGTTCAATTAGCCTGGGAGACAGAAGGTGACATCCTCATTTTCCCCTTTCAGAGAATAAGCCCTCCCTCCTCCCCAAAGTCCCCACTGTTGAATCTCATGCTATCAAGTGATATCACATACCATCTCCAACTTATAATTACTTATCAACTCCCAATCATCTCTCCTCATTTCTGGAAGATGTTAGCTCCTGCTTTCTATTGCTGTGACCACTGCCATCCTGTATTAATTTTTGGTAATGTCAGTGCATGTGCAGGTGGTGCTTCCCACCCCTGCCCTCTCGGTTTCCTGAGCCCTCCTCTCCAGTGATCTTGTTATTCGCCCTTTCTCAGGAGCTCCTTCCCAGACTCAAAGCCAGCAGACTCCACACAAGCTAGTCTCATGCATCCCACTCCCTGAGTGCTACTTGCTAGCACCTCCTCCAATACCCCCACCCCAAACCCTCCTAGGTCACCGGACGACTTGTCTTTTTCACTGATCTTCACAATCTTCCTGTCTTCACTCTCCTCTTTTCCTAATGTAAGTTTCAGGGTCAGTTATTCTAATACATTTCTTAGATATGCCCCCAACTCTGTTGCCTCTCCCTCGCTATGTCGTACTTGTTTGGCAGAAGCATCCAACCCTATGCCTGCTCCATCCCCGCACCCATGTAACTGAGCAAGGCTGGAGAAGCACCCAATACCATGCTGACCCAGCTCCCACAAATTCAGGAGCACACATCTCAAGTGGGGTCTCCAGGTCACAGGTTACAACGTCCTCCTGGGGCGTGCACTCCTCACACTCCAGGGCAAACAGTTCTCGCTATCATTCTGTTTCTCAGTTCTCTAGTACCTCCTTGCCTGCCTCTCTCTCAGCAGATGGCCTTGCTTTCTACTTAACAGAGAAAATTGAGCCAATCCAAAGATAATTTCCAGAGACTCTACTGGGTTGAAGAGTGCGCCCAAAATCCACGTCTACCAAAAACCCATAAATAATGACCTTATTTGGAAATAGGGTCTTTGCAGATGTAATGGAGTTTAAATAAGGTCCTACTGCATTAGGGTGGTCCTTAAATCCAGTATGACTGGTGTCCTTAGAATAGGAAACAAGATACAGGGACACAAAGGAGGCACGTGAGGAGGAGGATCATGTGGAATGGAGGCAGAGACTGGGTGATGCATCTAGAAGCCAGGAACACGGAGGAGCACTGGCAGCCGCCAGAAGTGGGAGAGGCAGGAACACACTCCCTCGGAGCCTCCAGAAGGAAGCAGCCCTACTGGCATCTTGATATCAGACTTCTGGCCTCCTGATCTATGAGAAAATGAATTTCCATTTTTTCCTTTATTTTATTTTTTATGTTCCAGGGTACATGTGCAGGAGTACAGATTTGTTACATATGTAAACATGTGCCATGGAGGTTTGCTGCACAGATCAACCCATCACCTAGGGATTAAGCCCAGTATGTATTAGTTCTTTTCCCCAATGCTCTCCACCCACCCGTCCCCCTACCAACAGGCTGCAGTTTGTGTTGTTCCCCTCCCTGTGTCCATGTTCTCATTGCTCAGCTCCCACTTATTAGTGTGAGCATGTGGTGTCTGGTTTTCTGTTCCTGCGATAGTTTGCTGAGGATACTGGTTTTCAACTTCATCCATATGCCTGCAAAGGACGTGATCTCATTCTTTTTGATGGCTGCATAGTATTCCATTGTGTATATGCACCATATCTGTGGTACTTTGTTAGGACAGCCACAGGAAACTCACAGACTCCACTCATGCACTTACACTTACCCGAAGGCTGCAGAAGCCACAGACCTTTCCTCCTCATGTGTTAACACAAACTCTCCAGACTCCAGTCCAAACAAATCCCTCTTCAACTTGATCCTGTCTCCTCTCACTCAGAAACATCCTCTTTTTTTCATTCTTTCTCTCTCTCTTTCTTTTCTTTCTTTCTTTCTTTCTTTCTTTCTTTCTTTCTTTCTTTCTTTCTTTCTTTCTTTCTTTCTTTCTCTCTCTCCTCTCTCTCTCTCTGCCTATTTTTTAATTGGGCAGCGTGATTCCCAACAGCATGTAAACATGCTGTTATTTCTCTCATCTTAAAACCAAAATGACAAAACAAAAACAAAATCTTCACTTGACTCCACTTTCCCTGCAGCCATCAACTCTTTTATTTGCTCCCTTTTGCAGGAAAACTCCTCCTTCCTCAAATCCTCTCTCAAAACCACTGCCTTAGCCTTTGCCTCTCATGAAGCTTCCCTTACCAGGGCCCCCGAAAACCTTGACTTGCTGGATCCAAGGACCTATTCTCAGGCCTTATTTTACTGAACAAATAAGCAGCATCTGACCGAGCTATTACTCTCTTCTCCTAACTCTCTCTTCTCTCAGCTTTCAGGACAGCACACTCTGTTGTTTTTCTTCGTGGTCACTGATGATTTCTTCTCAATTTCCTTCACTGATTCCTCCTACTTGCCTCATCCTAACTGTGGAATGCCCCAGTGGAATGCCCCTTGGTCCTCTTTCCTCTCTATCCTCAATCCCATGGTGATGGCACAGATTTAAACACTCTCTGTAGGCCAACAACTTCCAAATATGCTTCTGCAGCCGAGACCTTTCTCCAGCACTCCACACTCACATCGACTGCCTATTTGGTATCTTCACTAGGATGTCTAGCACGCACATTAAATCAACACGCCCAGACCCAGCCGCAGGTCTTCACCAGCCCCCTGCAGCTCTTCACCAGCTCCACCTGCAGCCTTTCCCATATTAAAAGAGGCAACTTCCTCCCTCTACTTGCTCAAGTCAAAAGCTAGGATGGAGCCTTGCATCTACTGCTTTGCTCACATTCCATCTTCAGTCTTTCAGGAAATTGTACTTGTTCTACCTTCAGAGCACATCCAGATTTTGGCTGTCTAGACTAGCTCTGTCACGATCACCCAGGTTTTGCCGCCACCATCTCTCACCTGGAGAGCAACAGCCCCTTACAGGTCTCCTTGCCTCTGCCCCCACCTGCCCCCTACAACCGATTATCAGCACAGAAATCAAAATTCATCTACTCAAAACCTGCAATGTTTCCCCATACTACTCAGAATACAAGCCAACACTCTCACGGTGACCTCTAAGGGACCGTGCAATGCATTGCTGTTTCATCTCTCTGACCTTCTCTCTTTCCACTCCACCCACACATAGTTCAACACAAGGGATCCTTTTCTGAACACACCCAGGTTACCCACCATGAGGCCTCTGTGCTGGCTCTTTCCTTTGCCCAAGACACTCTTGTCCCAGGAGGCTGCTCAGCTGATTCTGTGGCCTCCTTCAAATCTTTGTGCAAACCTCACCTTCCCTATGTAGCCCACAATGACTACTTAACACTGCAAATTGCTTCTCACTCACCCCCAGGGTCCTTGGCTTCCCCTATCTGCCCTACTCTTTCTTTCCATCTATAGTACTCATCATCTTCTAAAATACTTGTGGTTCACTTATTTATTATTGCTATTACTGATGGTCTGTCTCCCTGCACTAGACGCCAAGCCCCTTATGGGGAGTGTCTTTGTCTCCTTCACTCATTGTGCATCCTAAGCACCTAGAACAGAGCCCGGTACACAGTGAGCATTTAAGCCACACCTGTTCTCTAGGGAGGACAGGATGAGGAAGTCGGTGGCAGCCCCATCACTGATCTGGCTGAATCTGAGTTTACATGATCGAATTCTAAGGTAATACATGAATGCCTTTCCTTTCATAATACCTTCATAAATCTAAGCTCAGTCAATTTGGGCTTTAATGGGTCCAGGATTTTCATCCTTATTAAGTACTTAAAATGCAGCTAAACTCTGTTCCCAATTAAATAAATGTGAAACCATATATCTTAACTAATGGTCTGTCTAGGGTTAACACTGATGCCCTCTTATGACAATACATGTACTTAAGAAGGATGCCACATACACTCGAAGGTAGATCAAGGGAGCACCATAACCATAGCCAAATGTATTTTTGCATCACTATTAGTACACAGAAAACATTGGTGATGTAGGCCACAATGTATTGCTGTATACAACATGTTTAAAATTTTTCAACCTAGAAAAAAAATAATTACATAACCTAAATGCTGACCATACCCATTCAAGTAAGATTCAATAAAGAATGCACAGGACAACTAGCTTTGTTGTTTTCTGGTGTTTATGCTTCTACCTATATCTGATTTAGTGCAACACAACCTCACAACTCTAGATCTATGTGGTAACTGATAAATCGGGATATTTAGTTACTGTTCTATTAGTTGACATGGGCCAAATGATGGGAAGAAACAGCTCCAAGATATAGTGAAAGGATAACATTTCATGTTGTGGTTCATGAGGGGAGTTCAACCTTAGAAAGAGCAATGAAAAAATGCTCAGCATCACTAATCATCAGAGAAATGCAAATTAAAACTACAATGAAATGTCAATTCACCCAGTTAAAATGACTTTTATTCAAAAGACAGGCAATAAAAAATGCTGGCAAGGATGAGGAGAAAGGAGAACCCTTATACACCGTTGGTAGGAATGTAAATTAGTACAACCACTATGGAGAACAGTGTGGAAGTTCTTCAAATACTGCAAGTAGAACTATGATATGATCCAGCAATCCCACTGCTGGATGTATACCCAAGAGAAAGGAAATCAGTATTTCTAAGAGTTATCTGTACTCCCATGTTTATTGTAGCACTATTCACAATAGCAAAGACTAGGAAGCAAACTCTTTATCAGTGGATGAATTGATAAAGAAAATGTGGTACATATATACACAATGGAATATTATCCAGTCATAAAAAAGAATGAGATTCTGTCATTTGCAGCAACATGGATGGAACTAGAGGGCATTATAATTTGGGAATAGAAAGACAATAATTTGGAAACACAAAGACAGATTTCACATGTACTCACTTATTCGTGGGAGATAAAAATTTGTTTGGGAACTCATGGAGATAGAGAATACAATGGTGATTATCAGAGGCAGGGAAGGGTAGTGGGAATAGAGAGAGGATGGTTAACGAGTATATAAAACACAGCTCAATAGATTAAATAAGACCTAGTATTTGGTAGCACAGCAGGGTGACTAGAGTCAACAATAATTTATCATATACTTTAAAACAACTAAAAGAGTGAATTGGAATGTTCCTAATACAAAGAAATTATAAGTGTTTAAAGTAATGGATACTCCAGTTACCCTGATTGATGATTGCCTACTGTATGTCTCTATCAAAATATCACATGTACCCCAGAAGTATATACAACTATAAGGTATATACAATAATTACATTTTTTTAAAAAAAAAAGAGCAATGAGCTATTTATTGCTAAAAAGGGCATCCTTTCTTACAAAAATGTCTGTGCTGAACTGCAAAGTAAGGTGCATGTGCACTGAAAATCACATGTTTTAATGTTCTCAAAGTGTTGTGTCATTTTCCTAAGCCAGGAGGGCAGGCAGTCATGTGAAAAAGAGAGGCAGATCTTCAGGTGTGCATTTAATTAAGATATAACAAATCCTATATATATATGCTACCCAAGCATAAGTTTTTCACACATTGGGGAGTGTGAAACTTCACCTCTGACTGGTCTCCCTTTGTGCCATAACTTATCTGGTTAATTACTTAATCTGAATACTTTTAGAGATAATAAAGACTGAGTACTTGGAGAATTAAAATGTTATTCTCCCATTTGTTTTTCAATGAGAGAATATCACTCAAATATTGAATGTGCTAGAATTCCTACCTCATTTTCTTGATTGCACCAAACATTGTAATGGTAAGCAAAACAGTCCTATGTGATATGAGTAAGAACCACGGAGTCGTTATGAGCTGCTGCAAGCAATGATTCTGTGTCCCTCATCATGCTTTTGATTGTGTCGTAACTCTTGTATTCCATATATTGTACCTCATTAGAAATTTTACTAAAGATCAAATGTTGCCACATCAGATAATGCTATCTACACATCTTCTTTAAAGTAATAATAAAATCTTTTCTTTTCTTTTTTTTTTTTTTTTTTTTTTTTTGAGACAGGGTCTTGCTCTGTCACCCAGGCTGAAGTGCAATGGCTCAATCTCAACCACTGCAACCTCCACCTCCCAGGTTCAAGCGATTCTCCTGCCTCAGCACTCCAAATAGTTGGGATTACAGGTGTGGGCAGTTATGCCCGGCTAATTTTTGTATTTTTTGTAGAGAGGGGGTTTCACCATGTTGGCCAGGCTGGTCTCGAACTCCTAACCTCAAGTGATCCACCTGCCTCAGCCTCCCAAAGTGCTAGGATTACAGGCATGAGCCACCACGCCCAGCCAATACAATCTATTTCTAAGGCTAAGATAGAGCCAAGCTCATAGGTAACTATTTCCTATGCACCGTGAAGTATAGTTGTCCCTTGAACAACACAGTTTGAACTCCAAAGATCCACATATGCACATTTTTTTGACTGAATATATTACAAAATTTGGGGGACATTTCCAACACTTCAAAAAAAATGCAGATGGATTTTGTAGCCTATAAATATTGAAAAAAATAGAAAAAGGTATGTCACAAATACATAAAATATTAATATATGTAGACACTAGTCTATTGTATCATTTACTACCATAAAATACACACGAACATATTACAAAAGTTAAAGTTTATCAAAATTCACACATACACTTATAGACCACACATGGCATCATTCACAGTTGAGAGAAATATAAACAAATAGAAAAATGAAGTATTAAAAATCATAACTGTATAAGATTAACTTTAGAACACATTGTACCACCGTAATAATATTGTAGCCACCTCCTGTTGTGATTACGGTGAGCTCAAGTGTTGCTAGTATCTGCTCAAAATGCCATGTGACATTCATCATCTCCATGTGAGCAGCTCTTCTCTCCAGTAAATTGCATTTCATGGTAAAAAGCGATCTCTCATAGTTCCCGAATATTTTTCATCGTGTTTAGTGCAATACCATAAACCTTGAGTAACACCATGGGATCCACACAAAGTATCACTAGGGATCCTGGAGGAGCTCCCAAGAAGCAGAGAAAAGTCATGACATTACAAGAAAAAGTTGATTTGTTTGATATGGACAGTAAATTGAGGTCTGCAATTGCCTGCCATTTCAGACAAATCATCTTGCAAACAGATGACATAAATTTATGATATTCATATATACAGTACAGAACTATAAACGCATTTTCCATTCCTTATTTTTTCTTAATATTTTCTTTTTCCAGCTAACTTTATTGTAAAAATACAGTATATAACGCACATGAAAATATGTGTTAATCAATTGTTTATGTTATCAGTAAGGCTTCTAGTCAACTACTACTATTAGTAGTTCAGTTTGGGGGGAGTGGAAAGTATACGAGGAATTTTGAACTGCATGGGAGATGGGCACCGCTAATCTCCGTGTTGTTCAAAGGCACACTGCACAATGTTGCATTGATCCACAGAGAAAGAACACATCTGTCTCCTCTCCCTAGCACTCCCTATATATTCTTCTATCTTTGTGTAAAACATTAGAGGCAAATTCCAATCTCATAGTTAGAAATATCTTCCCATATGATATACTATCCAGTGTCATCCAGAAGAATCTAACAATTATGGAAATGCCGATGCCTAAATTCATTCATTTAAAAAAAGTATTAATCTCCTCCTAGAGGCCTGGCAATTGATCTTATTCCCTGCTTTACCTTTAGACCCTAACATCATGGTTTTGGGGGAATGATGGTTCAGGAGAGAATCAGCATTCAATCAATACCTATTGACTATGAATGAATGAATCCTTGCAACGTAAGCTGTACTGGGTGTCAGAAGGGAAAGTTCAGGCTGTGCCCCAGGGATGGAGCGTTAGAGTTCCGTGAATGTTCACGGGCAGGGCCCCTCTCAACAACAGTCTCTCCTTCTGGTATTTTCTCCTAACTGCAAATACAGAAAGTGTTAAGAGAAGAAGATTATAAATATGGTCAGTATTGTGGTGGCCTAATGAAGTAACGTGGAACTCACTGCTACCTAACTTTCATTCTTGCTGAAGCCTAAATATCTCCACAAGTTCCCTGTATTTAGCAATTGAAGGAAGTTCTTCTGTAGGGTGGAAAAGGAGAGGCATGTCCCAGCTACCTGCAGACTAAGAACCAGTACACGCCACATGCTTTTGGAACCCTATACATAGCTCCTATCCAGTGAGGGGAGTCATCTCACCTTCCATAACGTCTTCTCGGAAGATTCCAGACATCATTCCCCAACAAAGACAGTCAGCACCATGGAGCATGGAGCGGAATCATATGCCGTCTTATGCTTCTCTCTGTTTTCTTCTGTGTAGTTTTGCCTCCCAAATGAGACAGAAATCCTTGAAGGGAGTAACTTTAATTTTTACAGTCCATCTCCAAGACTTAACAAATACTTCATAACTACTTAAAAATATTTACAAATTCATTGGTTTCTATCAAAACAGCTGCTCTTACAACTTATTTTAATACATACTATTAATATTCTAAACTGGCCATAATATATTTTGCCATCCCCCAAAAGCAAAGATTCTTGGATTCATCTCATAAGTACAACATGTTAACTCATCGCGTTAATAATTATCATACACTGCTGGGCAGATTGCACCAGATCCTGGAATGTCATCAATTAATACTGAGCACTGAGTGTTATTAGTATGTGTTCTTGTTAATCAGGACTAGAATTCTCCCATCTGAGGCCAACCTGTGAGTATTTTCTCAGATTTTTCCCTGCCTTCCTTCCAAACTGGAAACACTATATTTGAAGCACATTACAAACAATGCACAATGTTCATTAATCTTGCTTTTTCGTGAACAAAATTCATGAAATTTAAAAGACTACAATAATAACTTACTAAGTAAGCTTCAAGGTCTATATGCTGCATTAAAAAAAATTAAAAAATAAATAAAAACCTAAGTTACAGATTTGCCACAGGCCACAGAAAACCCTCTCTGGAAAAACTTAAGATGTTTCCTAGGGCATGTGATTCAATAGTAGTTAGGGATTCTGATTTGGAGTTTGTTTGTTATTTCTTTCTCTCAAAGCCCAAAACCTCCTGGCATCCAAACCTGGCAGAGCCGCCTATCCATTTAAAGCCTTCTATCAGATTACCAGGACCGTGTGATGTCTCCCGTAAAGCTGGATAACATTTACAGCAGTTTGTATCCAGTACAAAGCTTCTCATAAATAAATAGGGCTAGAGGCATGTTTGGATGACAGAGGGCAGCTTCCTGCCTCATTCTCACTGAAAGGTGGCCCTGGTTTAGTACAGATATGGTTTACTGGCAGAAAAAAAAAAAAAAGAAGCGAAAATAAAAACACTCTGTTATCATCTGGTTAAGTGGTGGGATGTTCAGATGTTCAGACATGAAGCATGAAGCTCAAGAAAACATTTTTAGCTTAATCTTGAAGGCAAGTGATTGACTTTGTAGTGTTTCAAGGCATTTTCTCTCTCTCTCTTTTTTTTTTTTTTTTCTTATTCTTTTGTATAGCAGAACAGTTTGTTTGCTTGGAATCGCTGAGACACAAAACATCTTGTCCAAAAGACACAAAGAAGAGGATGAACAGAGACGAAAGGAAAGGAAAGCAGAAGAGATTTTCACAGGAAAGGGGAGGAATCCGAGGAGTACAATCACCGTGAAGCAGTCAGAAGCAGGAAGGAAGAGAAGCTCCTTCAAGGAAGTTCATTTACAATTTTTTTTTTTTTTTTTTTTTT
>NW_016804414.1:136883-170953 GCF_001698545.2 Rhinopithecus bieti
CTCTTTTTTTTTTTTTTCTTATTCTTTTTGTATAGCAGAACAGTTTGTTTGCTTGGAATCGCTGAGACACAAAACATCTTGTCCAAAAGACACAAAGAAGAGGATGAACAGAGACGAAAGGAAAGGAAAGCAGAAGAGATTTTCACAGGAAAGGGGAGGAATCCGAGGAGTACAATCACCGTGAAGCAGTCAGAAGCAGGAAGGAAGAGAAGCTCCTTCAAGGAAGTTCATTTACAATTTTTTTTTTTTTTTTTTTTTTGATAAAGATACAGGGTAAGAAAGTGCCGCATGAAAGAGAAACTAATAAATTTCCAGACCCTGGCAACAAAGTACAGCACAGCCAGGAGAGATGGCTCTCGGGGGACACTCCCTGGGGAAGTGGACATTCTGTGACAGCAGCCAGCTTCTGAGGAAGAGGCTCAGAGCAAATGTGTCACAAGGGTTGTCTGGTAACACAAAGTACACGCTTTCCAGTAAACCTTTCTGTTGTAAAGCCTGGGTTCTCCTTCTCTTCTCTCCCTTCTCCTCTTCTTCTTCTTCTTCTCTTCTTCTTCTCTACTACTTTCCCTCACTTCTCTGCTACTGAACTCGAAGCAAGCTCTTAACCTTTTATGTTCTGAAACTCAAAGAGAAGAGTAAACTCAAAGGGCGACTTCTATTTCAGGGTTCAGCCTTCAAATTAACTTTATTAGAAAGATAAACAGGCAAGTGCAGGTTCTCAGTGTGGCTTACTGCCAGTCATTTAAAGAAGGAGAACAAATTCTATTAATCTAAACTGTTTTCCTTGCTCTTTCCCCAAGAAAAACACACAAACAGAAATGTTTTAAAAGTGAGCCCTGAGTTCGGATAAATATATAATGAACACATAAAACGATCTGAAAAACCATGGGTGGTAGCCCTCACCTTGATGACTTTTATTTATTTTTTAATTTATTTTTATTACTTTTTTATTTATTTATTTTTGAGATGGAGTCTTGCTCTATCACCTGGGCTGGAGTGCAATGGCACAATCTCCACTCACTGTAACTTCCACCTTCCCGGTTCAAGCAGTTCTCTTGCCTCAGCCTCCTGAATAGCTGGGATTACAGGTGTGCACCACCATGCCAGCTAATTTTTGTATTTTTAGTAGAGACAGGGTTCCACCATGTTGGTCAGGCTGGTCCCTAACTCCTGACCTCGTGATCCGTCTGCCTTGGCCTCCCAAAGTGCTGGGATTACAGGCGTGAGCTACCGCTCGTGGTCCCATTTTTATTTATTTTTAAAAGATGGGATCTCAGTTTGTCGCACAGGCTGGAGTGCAGTGGCACAATCATGGCTTACTGCAGCCTCAAACTCCTGGCTCATGAGATCCTCCTGCCTCAGCCTCCTGAGTAGCTGGGACTATGAGCCCACACCACCTCACACAGCTTGTTTTAGTTTTGCTTTGTTTTGGAAAGGAGACCTATGTTGCCCAGGCCGATCTCAGACTCCTGGGCTCAAGCTAAGCCTTCCAAAGTGCTGAGATTACAGGACTTTTAACTTTTAAACACGATTTCCAAAAGAAATGCACCTCTATACCATACTCAGGATATACTTCATACATTCCATCCTTGTCATACAGCAAAACTCTAAATCAGAGTTGAGATTTTGGAAACATAAATGGGAGAGTAATGTTGAACTTGCAAACATGCAATATAGCCAAAATTACAACCTATTTCTATCCCCTGGCAATTACTATCCCATCATGATAACATTTTTACAGAAATCAAAGCAAAGAGAAGGCCTGATGATAGCAGCATAATCTCTAAGTGCCTGCTGGATGTCACTTCTATTATTCTCCTATTTTAATAGATAATTTACAGGCAAATCTCAGGAACAAAGCAGTCAGGGAGCACCACAATCTAGCTCCAAACTCTTCTCCGCTTTGCCTCCTACCAAGTCCCCCCACTTTGTTCTTTCCTCCTTCCCCACTTCACTCATCCTCTCCACACACACACACACACACACACACACACAATTTCTCACACACTCCCATTTCACACACAAATACACACTCATACAAACACGCACTCTCTCACAAACACACTCCAGGCTACTCCATATTCCCTGATTCAGCCATTCTCTTTCATTGCTACACACCTTAATTCAACTCTCTCTCCAATCTACAATGCCACACACCCCACCGCCCTCCTAACAGCCTGCTCAAAATCTTCAATGGCTAATTTAAGTATCGCTTCTTGAGTAGAGGTGTCTCGGCTGTCTTTTCCCAAGTGTCATTCTAATTGCTTTCACTTTACTTTTATACATTCATTTCCCTCTTATAACACTCATCCATTTCTACCATGCATTTTGGCTTTATGTGTGTGCACAGGGGTGTGTGTGTGTGTGTGTGTGTGTGTGTGTGTGTGTATCTATCACCATCACTGGGCTCCTTAAAAATGGAACTATGCCATGTGCCACTTTGGATATCTTCAGTGCTGTGAGCACAGTATGGCATCAGTACCTACACCGGGTACTGTTGGAGGACATGAAAGAAATCGGCAGCACTTACAGTCGGTTAATTCATTTCAAGAGAAACATGCTAACATTACTAATAGTAGTACCTTACATTGACTAGTACTTTCACACAAGTTATTTCATTTAATGTGGCCAACAACCCTCCGCCCATCTTAAGATAGAAACGTGAGACTCAGAAATTTTTCAGTTTCTAGAATTATTGACATCTAAGGTTCTGATTGACAAGACTGAACTAGAAATACAGAATGTAAATGTATGTTGAAGCTGGCAAGGATGAGCTGGTTCCCCCAGAAACTCTTGTCATGGCTAAGAAATGCATCCCCAACTGTTAATCCACCCTATGGTATCCCATGGAGTTCCCTAGGAAGGGACGCTAAGCATGAGAGATGAAACGACAAAGCACACATAAGACATCACAGCTTGGTCCAGCACTTTGGGAGGCCGAGGCAGGCTGATCACCTGAGGTCAGAAGTTCAAGACCAGCCTGGCCAACATGCTGAAACCCTACCTCTACTAAAAAAAACAAAAATTAGCTGGGCGTGATGGCAGGAGCCTGTAATCCCAGCTATTCAGGAGGCTGAGGCAGGAGAATCGCTGGAACCCATGAGGTGGAGGTTGCAGTGAACCAAGATCGCACCACTGCACTCCAGCCTGGGCAACAGTGAGACTCTGACTCAAAAAAAAAAAAAAAAAAAAAAAAAAAAAAAAAAAAAAAGACATCTCAGCTTGGATTCCTCAGCCTCCCATTCCACCTGCTGCCCACTCTGCCATGCCTCCTACTGTCCCAGAGCCCTCTCACTTAACTTCACAGAAAACAAATTTTTTTAAAAAAAGAAGACTTTTCCAGTTCATGCATGCGATAAAGCCAACATGTAATCACTATTTGCATGGATTTCAGTGAGGGAAGTAAAACAGAGAACAGCTGACGGAATTGCAGTAGAGTCGAGGGACCCCTGTCAGGGTGCTGCAGTGGAGATTTCTGAACTTGGTTTGAGAATAAGGAAAACCTCTCACTCTCTTGCTGCATCCTAGGGAAGGGCCCTCACAAATGTCAGCACCTCTTCTGTAGCTTACAGGCCTCCTACTTCATCACACCCTCTGACCCCAGTCATTCCATGCCTGGGACTCGATTACGAAGAAGGAAATCCAAATGCAGACAGAGATGCACATACACACAGACATTGATTGCCTCCTTCATCACAGGAAAACTATAGATAGTAGAAACATCCATCCAATGAGAAGGGATTGGTTACATAAAACAGGACAAAATATCAGACAGTCATTGAAAATTACTTTTATAAAGCATGTTTAATGCCATGATAGAATTTATATTATACAATTTTAAATAAATTTTAAAATTTTAAAATAAGAAATGCACTGGTATATATAGTGTATCCAACTATGTCAAAATACAAATACATAAAAGATTGCAATGAAATATCAAAATGTTTAGCACTTTGATTCTGTGCAATGGTATTATTGTTTTATTTCCAGGTTTTTTCTACTTTCTAAATGAGTTTTACCACTCTCATATCATAATTAGAAAAGGCAGTCTTGTTTAAAAAAAAAAAAAAATGCAAGCAAAATGAGAAAAACTAGGGAGACAAATTTTGGTTCTTTATTAAAAAAAAAAAAACTAATGCTAAAACAAAATTGTTAGTTTTATAAAGGAATGTTACTCTTGATGTCCTACACAACCCAAGCCATCTCTTCCTAAATTTGTGAATAGATACTTTTGTTCATTTTGAATATTATCCTTCTTTTATTTTAAAAGTAGAGAGTTCTCCTTATAAGCCTGCTAACTCTAGAGACATCAAAGCATTGCCTTAGTGGAGTTTGTGTCAGGGCCATGTCAAATGTGCCAGTCAAAGCAACCACCCTACTACAATGACCAATTTAAAGACCAGAAAACAGTCACACTATCCTAAGATCGTAACATATTATCATATCATCCTGTAGGTTTTCTGTTCCTCAAATCCACGAAAAGCTATCAGAGATAAATGCTCTAGTAATCCAACTAGTATAATTAAAATAACACTTTCTAAATGGGCTTTCTAAATGGAAGCACTTTGGAACACATATTCAGCTTTTAAAAAACCAAAAGAAAAGTCTGTCACTGTCATTCCATGATAAGTTATAATACCAAATTTACATATAATTTCTTCCCTCCTTCCTTTCCTTTCCTCTTTCTCTCTCTTAGCCTTTTTCTTTCCTCTTTTCTGCATCTATCTATCCGTCCCTTCCCTCCTTTTGGTTTTTTGTCTTCTACCTCCAAACTGAAAAAGTCCAGAGATTTTAAAATTTCAACTGATGATAGATACAATGAAAAATTATCATCTCTAAATCTCTTGGCCAAGTTATCTTCAGCCTGTTTTACCTTTTCTCCTCTGTCTTGGAGAGTTCAAGTAACATTTTTGATGGAATCTTTTTTTGGTAAAAATATTTCAAAAAAAGTCACTGTCACTATTACCAATATGTTTGTTCCACTAGAGTGTGCCCCTAGATTTGGGGTTAAACCAAACTCAAAACCATTATTGTCAATAGCCAAGGCAATGTGCGATCGTATTTCTCTTAAACTGTTTGTCTCTGCTTGACTTTGGGTTTCTTTCCCTAAAAGACGATGTTGTTTTTTACAGGTCAGGCTTATTTTGTGGAGAAGATTGCTTCTTCACAAAATAGAAATTTCGCTTTCATTATCTTCATTATTCTACCACTGTTGAAGGATATACAAAATGCTGACTCTTCTCAGGGCTAGTGTTAGAAAAGGCATAAAAAGTGTATGTTCATAACAGTTATCATGACCCAAGCAGATGAATAATTACATTAACTTGCCTCCCAGGAATGTCTGGATAGATCCTTTGACAGCCTAAGATATTTTGCAACAATTTTTTTTTTTTTTAAGAAAAAGAAAAGAACTGGTTTGTGAACACAAGTAACTTCTAAAGTTTTAAGTAAAAGTGACATGATCAGTGACTAAACATAACTCCTGTTTTGAGTTCATTTAACCAACACTGACATTTGTCCACTGGACAGGTCACTGCCAGCATCCCGCCCCCCGCCCCCCAACGTCGGGCACTATTCTACAGAAGGTGGAAAGCTAGCAGAGTGTCCGCTCTGACCGGAGTCTAAGCTTGCAGGGGAGAGAGATGAAATGATTCAATATAGATACAGTCAGTTTTGCTATAACGCTTGTTTTGAAAATGCGAGTTTGTTCCAACGTGATTGATATACTAGGAGCAATTTGAGCATAAGGAGCATAAGGCAAATTTTGTTTTGCTTATGTGTGATGTCATCTGTGAGAAACACTGGGCGAACCCAGAGATGTGCACCCGGCTGAGCAGGGCCCAGGAAAACGCCAGCGCGCTCCGAGCACACCTTGAATTCCTATGGGCTCCCAGCTCCCAGGAGCTGCAGAGCCTCAGCCACCCACACTCATCGTTGAGTCCCCTCTCCTCGAGTTCAGACTCCTCCTCCCATCCGCCTCCAACTCCCACTTCCACAACAAGCCTCGGGTCTTCCTTCTCAAGGTAAAGTGCCATATTTATGGCAGCACGTTGCACACGGCTGAGCCGTGTACCCTGGATGAAAGTGCTAGCGTTTTTACTAGGTTTCCATCTGTGTTTTAAGGTGCTACGAATAAAGTGTTGAGTACTGGTCCCAGTCTCCCCATCAGCCCCGGGGTGCTTGTTGGGTGATTTCGCACAGTGCACGATGGCGTAACTGACTGCAGGAATGAGTGTCCCAGAGGAAGGAAGGAAGGGAATAGCGTAGTAAAGGAGAGAGAAGTCTCTTCCGATGAGAGGTCAGGGAGGGCCTTTCTCAAAAGGTGTCTCTCCACTGAAAACCCGGAGGATAAAGAACAAGCAATACTAGGTGTCTGCGAGGAGGGAGAGAGAAGGGCAGACCAGGGCCCGAGAAGCGTGCGGCGGGCCGGGCTGCATGAAGCCCAGAGACCCACACAGCCAAGAGGAGGTGAGGCGAACCTGACGCTCAGGGGAGATGCCGCCCGGGGCTTGACTGTGGGGCTTGACTGTAGGGCTCCCAGGCCTCAGCACAGACCGCGGAAGTCTCCTTTGAAGGAGGAGAGCGCGGAGGGCTCCAGCAAGGGAGCAACACCGTCAGGCTCCCGGTTGGCGCCCGGCAGTCAGAGAAGGTGTGGAGAGGAAAAGGGAATGAAGCAGGTAGCCCGGTGAGGAGTCTAGCAGTGGAGGTTTGCAGGAAAGCTGCTTTTTCCCTGTACAGGGGATGATGTGCTCCAGAGACGGCCTGGAGGAGCCCTTCTGAATGATGGGATGTGATGATGTTAAAAGAGGAAAACCCAGGGACGCCGGAATGTACGATCCCATCGTCTTTGGTGGGGTCAAGGCACATTCTTCTGAGCACACCAAAGTCCTCCCTAAAGGCTTTGGCACTGGCTGTGTGCTTTAGGTACACCGACTCCTTCAACCCTAGGCATGAGGCAGCGGGGAGGAAGCTGCCTTGAGTCGTCACCTGGGAAGCGCAAAGCAGGAATGGAAATCTGCTGGGCCCCAGAGAGCCCGCACCTCTCCTACTCTGCACACACCGCCCGTGCACATGCGGAGTAAGGAGACTGCAGAAGAGCGGCCCAACTGGCCATGCAAGGGCCTTCCTGCGTCGTGCAGGTCCCCTGGGTCACAGGAAGCTGCTCTCTGAAGAGCGGCTGCCCTCATCCAGCCACGTGTTCGCCACCTTGCTTAAAGGAGCCTCACCTCATCCACCTGGTCTACCTGCTCCTGAGCCAACCAGAGCCGTGGGGCAGTAGAGAAAGCCAGGAACCAGAGACCAGGTAGTGGCGCTCAGATTAACAGGAAATGTTTACAAGGAAAATACAGATACAGCTGGCTATTGTGCATTTTTCTGTATATTTACTCCAACAATAGCAAAAAGTTTAATTAAACATTTAAATATCTGGAGAGACATGTTTTACCACTTTCCTCTCTTGTCCAAATAGAATGCTCTCTTCTGGTTGGCTAGAGATGGGTACCGGATGGCCAGTATTTGATTCTAGAAAGAGGAAACCAATGGCTCTAAGACAGGGCCATTTCCCATGCAAGCATGCTGCTTTGCAGAGAAGCGGGGAAAGTGGGGAGCAGATTGTTTGAACTCTGATGTGGAGTCAATGTCTTCGGGCTGACACAGCTTCAGAGCAGCACACCTCCCTTCCTCCCTTCCCGTTATCTCCCTGTCTGCTAGGCAAATATTGACTTTGTGCTGATCTAAAGTCTGACTTAGCAATCTGTTAGGACAAAAAGCAACGAAGCCAGCAGGTAAATCTCTGTAAAAAAAAAAAAAAAAAAAAGTCCAAAGTGCACTATTTACACGCACATCACTCTGTCTCTCAAGACAAAAAAGCAAGGCTTCCCTCTTATGTCAGTGGACAAGATGCATTTAAACTTTCTTTACAAGAAGGACCAAAACAGAATCAGGAAATATTTTCCTAAAATAATAGCTATAAAAAACAAGAGAGCGAAAAGTTGTCGAAATATGTCCGATTCCGACATTTGAGGTGAATGTCCCCATCCCCTTGATTTGCTTGCATTGAGCACTATATTTTGAGGGACGGTGACCTGGCAAGAAAGAGAAATGATGGGCAATAAGTGGACCCAACTGCACAGGGCTAGACTCCGAGGACAGCAGCTGAACAATGGCTGCAGACGTGGACTTCTCCCCACACACATGCCCACTGGGCCTGTGCCACAGCGACGGTGGCATGGAGCGCTACAGAAGGAAAGTACCCACTAAATGGTGCAAACACGGCCTGGCCCATCTGTCATAAACATTAGGTCCAAAGGCCACAGGTGCAGACGGCACTAAAAAGTAAAAATTACACTCGGGCAGAGGCCACTTGATAAAACAGGAAGAAGAGAAATCTAGGATTGGTTTCCAATCAATAAATGGATAACAACAGTCTATTCATCTTTGGCACCTGTTGTTTCTTCCTCTCTCTGGTTTGCCATGAATAAAGCTGTTTTATTTGTAAAAGATGCTGTGTGTACCCAGGACCAGCCTCTGTCTATTGTGCACTCGGCAAAGTTTGTCTTTGGTGCTCTCCGTGGCCAGCTGGCCCACGCTGCTTCCTCCCTGTCCTACCAGGTGTCAGCGCCTCTGCTCTTTCACCCCTTCCCCTGGTGCGAACCCACCCCAGAGCCTTCTCTCATTCTCCTGGGTAAATACTGTTTGATTTCACAAATGTATCTTTAACACCTAGTAGCAAGCAAAGCACTGTGCTAGACCAGAAAGGAAAGGTTGAAAGGCTGTAAACTCAGCCACCAGCCAGGTAGCTGACAGACCAGCAAGGGTGCAGACATTCACACAGGTCAGCAGAGAGCAGATACTACAAGTGGGCTGGTGGAGTGCAAACAAATTGCCATGGAAGCATGGAGGAAGGAGAATTTCAGTCGCGCATCTCACAAAGACATTGCCATCAATCATGGGCCACATAACAGTGGTCCCATGAGATTATAATACCACATGTTTACTGTATTTTTTCTATATTTAGATACCAAACGACTTGCCATTGTGTTACAGCTGCCTACAGTATTCAGGACAGTAACCTACTGTACAGCCTAGGAGCAATAGACTGTACCCTATAGCCCAGATGTGTACTGGGCGCTACCATCTGTTTGTGTCCACTCTGATGTTTGCAGGACAATGAAATCACCTAAGGATGCATCTTTCGGAACACATCCCTGTCATTGGGCAACACATGACTGTAATTTCAAATGGAGAAATTTGACCCAAGGAGCCCTGGGGAAGAGGTGGGATTTTAACTATGACTTGAACAATGGAAAGGACAGGGAAGAGTTCTGAATGGAAGGAAAAGGGAAGAAGGGCACTCCAAGTAGATGGAAGAGTAGAAATAGAGGTAACAAAGGTCTGGAGTTTGGAGGGTTCAGGCAGTATTCGAGGGGCAGTAGTCCACATGTCTTTTTGAGTTTTAGATCCATCAATGATTAGCTGTTTAACCTCAGAAAGCTACTTAGCCTCTCTGAGCCTTAATTTAAAAATGAGAATGCATTCAATCAACACATCTACGTGCCAGGATCTGTGCATGGAGTTGAGGGTAAACTGAATTAAGAATATCTACCTGAGAGGATTTATGTTGGAATTGAAGGAGAACATCTACATGAACTTAGCACAGTTTCCTAGCAAGGAGTAGTTTTGACAAATAGCTACTGATGCTGGTGATGAGCATGGTGATGGTGAAGGTGGTGGTAAGTGGGGAGTGGTGGCAGTGGCGGTAGTAGTGGTGGTGGTGAGGATGGTGATAAAGCAGGTGGTGATGGTGCAGGTGGAGATGCTGGTGGAGATGAGTGGTTCACTATGCTGGGAAAGTAGAACATGAGGCATGAGGTTAGCAAGAGAGATGCCTACCAAGAGCTTAAGAATAGGGAAGACATTGCCCTAAGAGAGAAGAAATTATACCCATGTGGAAATAATGGCCTTAATATAACAGATAAAATTCCAATATTGTTACTGATGCAGGGTCTTGACCACAAGTCCAGAAACAAACAAAGCAATGAAAGAATAAAGCAATGAAAGCACAGATTTATTGAAACAGATTTGTTGAAAGTACACTCCACAGAGTGGTGGCAGGCTAGAGCAAACAGCTGAAGAGCACTGGTTACAGAGTTTTCTGGGATTAAAACACCCTCTAGAGGTTTCTCATTGGTTACTTGGTTACACACTATGTAAATGAAGGAGTAGCTCATGACCAGTCTGATTGGTTGCAGAAGGCAGCCAATCAAAGGCTGAAAGGAAATTACAAAGTTACACATGAAGACTTGGCCCATGACCAGTCTGACTGGTCTGACTGGTTGTGGGAGGGGACCAATCAGAGGTACTTTCTATTTTTCATCTGTGATACTGTATAAAGGGAGTAGCCTCTGATCCTTTGTTACTTGGATGTGGAGAGATGGGGTTTTCCTTTTGATTCAGTTCTGGGAAGTCAGCACAAATTGCCCTTAAGTTCCCTGCCTCTAGACCCTATTTGCCTGCTTTGATATGGAATTCACTTTGGGTGGACAAAGTTCTGAGCAGGCATTAGGCCCTCCTGAGAACCCTGAAACCCCACTTTCTGTTTACTCCAAGGCTGGCTCCGTGGTGCAATCCACACATCTAGTAAAATTAATTTAATCAACTCAAAATAGGAAAGTGTTAAGAATGATGTATCCTTCTCTGTCACTTTTGGAAAACATGGTCAGTGATGCCCAGACCTGTGGCACAGACCCCTTAGAGTCCACAACAGGGGAGAGAAATGTAGAGCAGACAATAACACATGTGCAGCCAGCATTACCGTATAGACTCAGTCCTGCACTAGTGTCCTCAAAATGTATTGCAGCATGTCCTCAAACTGCATTGACCAGTTTCACATGGTCAATCATTTTCTGTTCACTGACCATGTAAAACTGCAGATACACTCCTCTCGGAAAAACTGTTACTACAAGACAAAATAAAGTCACACTCAAGAGGCAGTAATTTTGCATATTTATGGGAAATGAAAAAAAATGCATAAGGCTGGACACAATGGCTCAAGCCTTGTAATCTCAGCACTTTGGGAGGTTGAGGCAGGCAAATCAGCTGAGGTCAGGAGTTTGAGACCAGCCTGGCCAACATGGTGAAACCCCATCTCTATTAAAAATACAAAAATTGGCCGGGTGTGTTGGCAGGCACCTGTAATCTCAGCTACTTGGGAGGCTGAGGCAGGACAATGACTTGAACACAGGAGGCAGAGGTTGCAGTGAGCTGAGACTCTGCCACTGCACTCTGCCTGGGTGACAAGAGTGGAACTCCATCTCAAAACAACAACAAAAAAATCATGAAACTATTAATAATGTTCTTTCTATAAGGCACACGTCCAAACACCACACACATGTGCACATGCATCTCTGTCTCTCTCCGCTCCAAAACACAAGTCAAAGGCTACTGCCAAGATCGTCTAAGTGTAATTCTCATCATATCTTCATACTCACAGATTGACAGCAATACCCGTTAATGTGTGGTGTGTTCTCTACCAGAATGTCCCACAGGCACCGTTCCCATCCCCCTGTCTTAATGAAGGGCATCCTAGTCTCTCCAGATGCAGAGGAGCCATCCCAAGCTGTCACACGTGAACCCTATAGCAGCCATTCCCTCAGTAATTTCTGCCAGTTCCACCTGTCATGTTTTTCCTTTGTGGGTGTTTGAGTTTTGGTCTTGCTATAAATTGCCCTTCCCTACTCCAATCTTTCTTAAAATTAAAATATATACATCTTCAGAAAATTTCACAATTTCCCTCACGTACTTTTGAGGGAAGTGGATCTGGGGTAGGCTGTAATCCTCAAAACATACAAAAAAAGTCTTCAAAATCTTCCCTAGTCCTCCTTCTCTCCAAAAGTGCATCCCATGAGAGCTGCTCAGACTTCCTGTCCTCTATTTTCCAATCCCTGCCTGAGCAGGGTCTTTCCCGAGTCCCAGCTCCCCCTTCCACCTCCTCTTTCCTCTTCTTCATGTCTCAGAAATTTTTTAAACCCTAGTAATTCCTATGCTCTCTGTAAGACAAGAAAATATTCCTCGAAGCTCCCTCTCTTTAAATGGTGTGGGAAGGGAAGTTAGAAAACTGCTTTTATATTTCATATTTTAATTCTCACCACAAAATGAACACTGAGGGCAACCTAGCACCTTATATTCTGCCTGGGTCCTTTACTATATCATCACCCACACAGTTTTGTTTGTTTCTCCAACTGGAGTATAAATTCCTTAAGCAAAGAACCTTAGAACACTTGCTAAATGAATGAAAATTTTACCTTTTTCAAAACCAGTCTTCTGTGCTTGGTATTAGCTGTTGGCTTTTGAAAATGAACATGCTGATCGAGTGAAGGGAAAAGAAACTACAGAAACACAGCAGGCGCAATGATTCAAGACATGAGAGTG
The DNA here is from genome assembly GCF_001698545.2 of Rhinopithecus bieti. Taxonomy (NCBI): domain Eukaryota; kingdom Metazoa; phylum Chordata; class Mammalia; order Primates; family Cercopithecidae; genus Rhinopithecus; species Rhinopithecus bieti. The sequence goes on from NW_016804414.1 coordinate 149,313, forward strand.
GATACGCACCAAGAAGGGAACACTTCCAGAACCATATGGCAAGGAGGCCAGAAAGTCTATTAACGTCAGTCATGAGGGAGGTCTCTCATTGGAAAAATTCTATCAGAGAAAGTTCATAATTATGGATATCACAGAGTGTCCTGGCTGGGCTGGAGTATGACTTTGACTTATTTCAACATAGGGACCACCACCTTCTGCCCTGTACAACAGCACTTCACTGAGCATCTACTACGTGCCAAGTACTGTTCTAAGGGCAGAGACAGATGTGTGAGCAAAAGAGACACAATCCTCTGCTTTGTTCTTTGAGCATATGAATAAAGATGAGAAATCAAACATATTACACTGGAGATTGATAAGTGCTTCGCAGAGCAAAGAAACAAAACTGCAAGTAGGGAGAGCTGTTAGGAGTGGAATGGGACTTGCCGGCTTAACAGGGTGATCCAGAAAGACATTGTTGGAAAGTTAGCATTTCAGTAAGGAAGTGAGGGCCTAAGGGAACCATGAAGATATCTAGGTAAGAGCCCAGGAATCTTTTGGGGAGAGCTGGCTTGTGGCTTAGGTGCCAGAACCATGTCTGGTGAATATAAAGCTCCCATGGTCAGAGAGAAGCCAAATTACAGATACTGACTTTCTTGTGGTCCATGAGAAAGAACTTAACATGAGGAAGGGAGGAAACTGATGTGCTTACTGGGATCCAAATACAGAAAACTGTTGAGGGTACTGGCGACGTCATATCCTGCTTGGCCACTGGCCAAAACCTGTCCTTGGGGATGAGCATGCCTGGAAAAGCAGTATCCTCCACAAAACTGAAAGTGCTCTCCAACTTAAATATTTAATTTTAGGATTCAAGCAAACTTGGTGGGATAGGCGAAAACTTAATTTAACTAAACCTAGAAACTGAACTTAAGAAAACTTTTACAGAATTACTAAAATGATATGTTTATGGAAATTAAAAGTATTTGTGTGTAAAACACACAAAATCCATATGCCCACATATTTAAACATACAAAAAATAAGCACAAAAATAAATGGTAGACAAAATTTCTAACTCTTTTTTAAAACGAATTTTATTGTATATATTTCGGTTTACAACATGATATTACAGGAAACATATAGGTAGTAAAATAGTCACAGCAGTGAAGCAGATTAATGTACCTTCATCTCATGTAGTTACTTTTTGTGACAGAAGCAGTTAGAAACTACTTATTTACAAAAATCCCTAATACAATTTTATTTACTATAGTCTTCATGCTATATTAAATCTCTAGACTTGTTCATTCTACACGACTACATTATGTTTTTGACCTACATCTCCCCATTTCCTCCCCCACCCTCACCCCTAGTAACCACTAGTTTATTCTCTCTCTATGTATCTTACATATAAGTGAGATTACATATTATTTTTCTTTCTGTGTCTGGCTTATTTCACTTAGCATAATGTCCTCCAGCTTTATCCATGTTGTGGCAAATGGCAAGATCCTTTGTAAGACTGAATAATATTCCATTGGTGTATTAGTCCGTTCTCACACTGCTATGAAGAAATACTCAAGACTGGATAATTTATAAAGAAAAGAAGTTTAATTGACTCACAGTTCCACATGGCTGGGGGAGGCCTCAGGAAATTTACTACCATGGCAGAAGGGGAAGCAAACATGTCCTTTTTCACAAGGCAGCAGGAGAGAGAAGTGCCAAGCAAAGGGGGAAAAGCCCCATAAAAAACCATCAGATCTCACGAGAATTCACTCACTCATGAGAACAGCATGGGGGAACCACCCCCATGATGTAATTACCTCCAACAAGGTCCCTCCCCCAACACGTGGAGATTACAATTCAGATTACAATTCAAGATGAGATTTGGGTGAGGACACAAAGCTGGACCATATCACCTGGTAAATATATAACATGTTTTCTTTATCCATTTGTCCATCAATGAACACTTATGTTGTTTCCATATCTTGGCTATTGTGAATAATGCTGCAATGAATATTTGCATCTTTCACATCTTTACAAGATGTTAAGTTCATCTCCTTTGGATGTATACCCAGAAAGAGGATTTCTGGGTGATAAAGTAGTTCTATTTTGAATTTCTTTGGAAACCTCCATAGTTTTTTTCATAATGGCTGTATCAATCTACATTTTCACCAACAGTCTACTATGGTTCCCTTTTCTCCACACCCTTACCAACATTTACCTCTTGTCTTTTTGATAATAATCATCCTAACAGGTATGAAGTGATAACTAATAGAATTGTTGTTTTAGTTTGCATTTCCTTGATGACTACTAATGTTGTGCACCTCTTCATATATATGTTGGCCATTCTTCTTTGGAGAAATGTCTGTTCAGATCCTTCACTCATTTTTGTTTACATTGGGTTATGTTTTTCTGCTATTGAGCTATAAGAGTTCTTCATAAATTTTGGAAACTAACTCCTTATCAGATATGTGGTTTGAAATATTGTTCCTCTTGGTTGCTTTCTTTGCTGTGCAGCAACTTTTAGTTTGATATAGTCCTATTTATTTATTTTTGCTTTTGTGGCCTGAGGTTTTTGAGTGATATCAAAAAAATCACAGCCAAGACCAATGTCAGGTAGCTTTTCCACTATATTCTCACCTAGGAGTTTTATGGTTTCAGGTCTTACATTTAGGCCTTTTATCCATTTTGAGACTTTTGTGTATGGTATAAAAGTCCAATTTTATTCATTTGCATGTGGAAATCTGATTTTTCCAGCACTATTTATTGAAGAGACTATCCTTTAACCATTATGTCCTGTTTATACCCTTGTCAAAAATTAGTTAAGTGTATATGCTTGAATCTATTTCTGGCTACTCTATTTTGTTCCACTGGTCTATGGTTCTGTTTTAATACCAGTACCATACTGTTTTGATTACTATAGCTTTGTAATATAATTTTAAATCAGGAAGTGTGATGTCTCTAATTTTATTTTTCTTAGTATTGCTGTGGCTAGTCAGGCATTTCTGTGGTTTCATACAAATTTTAGAGTTTATTTTCAATTTCTGTGAAGAATAATATTGGAATTTTGATAAGGATTGCATTAAATCTGTATATTGCTTTAAGTAGCATGGTCGTTTTAACAATATTAGTTCTTCCTACACATGGACACATTTATTTGTGCCTTCTTCAATTTCTCTTTTTGATGTTTTACAGTTTTCAGCATACAAATCTTCCACTGTATTGGATAAATTTATTCCTAAGCATCTCTAAACAATCAAAATGGGATCATTTTCTTGATTTTGTTCCAGCTTGGATGTTATTTATGTATTGAAATGTAACTGATTTTCTATATTGATTTTATATCCTACAAATTTACTGAATTCATGTATTCGTTTTAAGAGTTTCTGTGGAATCTGCAGGCTTTCTGTATATAAAATCATGTCATCTGCAAATAGAGATAATTTTCCTTCTTCTTTTGTCATTGGATGCCTTCTATTTCTTTTCTTGTCTGACTGCTTTTGCTAGTAGTCAGTACTAGGTTGAATGAAGTCGTGAGAATGGGCATTCCTGCCTTGTATCAGATCATAGTGGAAGAGCTTTCAGTTGCTCACCACTGATCATGATGCTAGCTGTGGGTTTTTATAAATGGCCTTTATCATGTTGAGGAACTTTTCTTCTGTATTTAAACTGTTAAGAGTTTTAATCCTGAAAGATCCGAAAAAAAATCCTGAACTTTGTCAAATGTTTTGTCCACATCAGTTGAGACACAGAATTGAGATGTCAATTGAGAATAATCATGGAGTTATTTTCCTTCATTCTACTAATGTGATGTATCACATTGATTTATGTATGTTAGACCAAACATGCATGCCAGCAATAAACTTGGTCATGATGTATAATATTTTTGATGCATTGTTGAATTGGGTTTGCTAATATTTTATTGAGAATTTTTGTATCAACATTCATCAGAGACATTGGCCTGTAGTTTTCTTTTTCTGTGGTGTCTTTGGCTTAGGTATCAAGGTAATACTGCCCTCGTAAAATGTGTTTGGAAGTATTATCTGTATCTCTATTTTTTTGGAAGAATAGAAGAAGTATTAGTAATAATTCTTCTTTGAATGTTTGATAGAATTCAGCTCTGAAGCCATCTGGTCCTGGGCTTTTTTTGGTTTTTAACTACTTCTTTATTCTCTTGATTTGTTATGGTAAATTAAAGCTTTCTATTTTTTCCCGATTCAATCTTGGTAGGTTATATTTTTTCTAGAAATTTATTCATCTCCTCTAGGTTATCCCTTTTGTTGGCATACAATTGTTCAGAATAGTTTGTTATGCTTCTTTTTATTTCTGATGTGTCTGTTGTAATGTCTTCACTTTCATTACTGATTTTATTTGTTTGAGTCTTGTCTCTTTTATTTCTTAGTCTAGTTAGAGGATTATTGATTTTGTTTATTTTTTTCAAGGAGCCAATTCTTGGTTTTATGAATTTTGTCTATGGTTTTTCTGTTCTCTTTGATTTATATCTGTTCTGATTTTTTTTATTTCTCTCCTGCTAACTTTAGGTTTCATTTGTTACTCTTTTTTTTTCAGCTCCTTGAGGCATATTGTTAGGCTATTTATTTGGGATCTTTCTTCTTTTTTAATGTAGGCATGTATTGCTATAAACTTGCCTCTTAGAACTATTGTTGTTGCAGTTCATAGGTTTTGATATGTTATGTTTCCATTGTCGTTTTTCTCCAGATATTTTTAAATTTCCCTTTGACTTCTTCTTTAACCCACTTGTTGCTCAGGAACATGTTTAACCTCCACATATTTGTGAATTTTTCAAGATTCCTCCTGTTATTGATTTCTAGTTTCATACTGTTGTGGTTGGAAAAAATGCTACATATAATTTCAGTCTTCTTGAATTTGTTAACATTTGTTTTGTGGACTGACATAGGGGCTTTCCTGAAGAATGTTCTATGTGCACTAGAGAAGAATGTTTATTCTGCTGCTATTAGATTGAAAGTTCCATATATGTCTGTTAGGTCCATTTGGCCTAAAGTGAAGCTCAAATCCAGTATTTCCTTATTAATTTTATGTCTGGTTGATCTATCCATTGTTGAAAGTGGGGTGTTGAATCCCCAGCTATTATTGTATTGCTATCTAGTTCTTCATTCATGTCCATTAATATTTGCTTTATATACTTAGGTATTCCAATGCTGGGTGCATATATATTTACAACTGTTATGTCTTCTTAGTAGGTTGGCCCTTTTACCATTAAATAATGACAATCTTTGTCTCTTACAACAGTTTTTAACTTGAAGTCTATTTATCTTTTAACTTGAAGTCTATTTATAAACATAGCCATCTCTTCTCTTTCAGTTACTATTTGCATGGAATATCTTCTTTCATTCCCTTCACTTTCAGCCTATGTGTGTCCCTAAAGCTACGATGGGTCTCTTGTAGGCAGCATGAAGTTGGATGTTGGGTTTCTCTTCATTTAGACACCCTCTGCCTTTTGATTGGAAAGTTTAATCTATTTACATTCAGTTATTATTGATAGGTATTGGCTTAACTCCTGCCATTTTGTTAATTGCTTTCTGGTTGTTTTGTAGATTCTTTTTCCTTTCTTCTTCTTTTGTTGTCTGCCTTTGTGATTTGATGATTTTCTGTAGTGCTAAGCTTTGATTCCCTTTTCTTCCTTATTTGTTTATTTGTTATAATTTTTTGTTTTGTGTACCATGGGGCTTATATGAAACATCTTATCGTTATAATAGATTATAATAAGATGATAACTACTTAACTGTGATCACATAAAAATACTCTAGACTTTTAACTTCTCCCCTGTCAGCCACAATTTATGTTTTTGTTGTCACAATTTACATATTTTTATATTGCATATTTCTTAGCAACTTAATGTAGCCATAGTTATTTTTGACCATTTTGACATTTAACCTTCATACTAGAGAGTTGAAAGATTTACACACAACCACTACAGTAATTACATATTCTGAATTTGACAATGAATGAACCTCTACTGGTGAGCTTTATATTGTCATGTGTTTTCATGATAGTAATCATCATCCTTTTGTTTCTGGTTAAAGAATTCCCTTAAATATTTCTTGTAAGGCAGGTCTAGTAGTGATAAATTTCCTTAGCTTTTGCTTCTCTGGGAAAGACTTTATTTCCCCTTTATTTCTGAAAGTCAGCACTACTGAGTGTAATATTCTTGGCTGACAGGTTTTTTTTTCTTTCAGCACTTTCAGTATATTGTTCCATTCTCTTCTGGCTTGCAAGGTTTCTGCTGATAAATCTGCTGATAGTCTAATAGAGATTTCCTGATATGTCATTTGACATTTTTCTCTTGCTGCTTTTTAAATTCTCTCTCTGTCTTTGATTTCTGATATTTTTATTGTAATATGCCTTGGTGAGGCCCTCTTTGGGTTGAACCCATTTGGAGATCATTAAGCTTCATAAATCTGCATGTCCGTTTTTCTTCCAAGACTTGAGAATTTTTCAGCAACTCATTTGTTAAATAAGTTTTCCATGCCTTTCCCCTTCTTCTCCCTCTGATAACTCCACATTGAAATATTTTTTCACTTAATGAGTGTCTTATAAATCCCATAGACGTTCTTCACTCTTTTTTCCTCCCAACTAGGTTATTTCAAAATACTTTTCAAGTTCAGAGATTCTTTCTTCTGCTTGATCTAGTCTGCTGTTGAAGCTGTCAATTTTTAAAATTTTATTCATTGAGTTATTCAGCTACAAGATTTCTGTTTGGTTCTTTTTTATGATAGCTATCTCTTTGTGGACTTTCTCATTCAGATCATGAATTGTTTTCCTGATTTTGTTGAATTGTCTATCTGTATTCTCTTGTTTCCCTAAAATTATTATTTTTAATTCCTTTTTAAGCAATTTCTATTTCAATTTCTTTGTGGCCAGTTACTAGTGAATCATGTTCTTCCTTTTGTGGTGTCATGTTTCCTTGCTTTTTCATATTTCTTATGTCCCTATGTTGATGCCTGTGCATCCAGAGGAACAGTTGCCTCTTCTAAGAGGGCTTTCATAGGGTAAGATTTTTTGCCTGTAGATGAGTCCTAGGATGTCAGGTCAGCAGGGTACTTGGCTCTGGTTCTGAGTGGGTACAGTAGTGTAGTCTCTGTGCAGCTTCTTCAGCTGTGATTAACATCAGCAGTGACTGCGAGTACCTCAGTGTCTTAGGCTGTTTGTGGCAGTGGTGGTGGCATGGTAGTTAGGGTTCTTGGCAGCAAGTGCATTAGGGGTTCTCCTGTTGTCATTTTCCCCACAGTAGGCACACTTAGCTGAGGGGATCCCTGTTGGTATCAGGTATGACATGGGCCACAGGCAGCTATAGCATCACTGTGTTCAAGGACACATGTGATTGGAATGGCTATAGAATTGGGGTCCTAGGCTCAGTGTCTTATTGAACTACTGTGGCACCTGAGATGTGGGCACAGGTTCATTCTCTGAGGCACAGGTGGATGCAGGTCTCCCACCAAGCAAAGGACTTTGACTCTGAGGCATTTCCCAGTAACTTGGGCCCAGGGTTCAGGGATGTAGCTGTGACTCTAATCCTGGCAATCAGGGCATAGCATTGACATGGCTCCAGGGAAGAAGGGGTGTTCTAGAGGCTCAGTCCCCAGAGAGCAGGAGACAGCTGCAATTCAGGTCTTAGAACCAACAGTACACAATGGCAATTCAGGCATCAGAAGTGGAGGTACTGCATAGTGATGACTGTGGTCCCAGAGCAGTAGGATACAGCAGTAGGTCAGTCTCTCTGAGGCCAGGTGCAGTGGCAGCAAGGACCCAAGAATAGTGGAGCACAGTTACTGCTTGGGCTCTGGGAAGCAGGTGCCACTTCTGAGGGAGATGTGTGTCTCATCAAGTCAGACTCCAGAGAGCTGGTCCAGACCCAGGAAGGTGGGGCACGGCAGCTGTTCAGTCCAGGGGTGGGGCAGCACAGCTCAGCCAACACTCTGTTTCTCTAAGGGCTAGTATACCACATCAGCTCAGCACTATGGGGTGTGGCTGCTCTGCTGGGCTGGGATCCAGGAACCTGAAGAGTAGACTGCCATAAGGGCTTGGATACCAGGGATGTAGCTCCTCCCCTGGACCAAATTTCCAATTTTCTGGGGGTGGGACATTGGGCTAGTTCAGGCACTGAAGTGCATGGCTGCTCCACTGGGCCTCGAGTCCAAGTAGCTGGGGCTGGGGCACAGTAGCAACTTGGACGGGGGACATGGAGTGGCTTCTAGGTAGCTTGTTCCCAGGGAATAAGAAGTTGCTGTGGCTCAGCTGGGGAATGTTGCACTACTGTGTTTGAGAACATGATGCAATGCTGGCTGGCCCTCAGCAATAAAGGGATATAGTAGCTACTAGATCCCCAAGCAGGATGCACTCTAGCAGTGGCTCTAGTTTCCAGATGGCACAGTGCAGTAGCAGCTTGGCCTATAAGAGGTGAGGCACAATGTGGGCTCCTCCTTTGCAGCAGTGCAGCTATGTGAACTCCAGGCAGCTCCCCAAGCTGAGCTCAGGGACCTGGAGGACTGTAGGATTCTCCAGTAGTGAAGACCGCTTGTGTCCACAATGGTAATGGGGGCTGCTGGGTACCTCCTGCTTACCTTTTCCCCACAGGAAGGAGTCTTTCTTGGTTCTGAGCTGAATAAGAGAATTGGCACAGGTGGGGTGGCAAGGGGTGGCATGATTCCTTCTGTGTGAGCCCAGACTTAATGTTTGTGATCCACTGGATTTCTGCCACTCCTGCTATACTCCCACACTCTTCTTCAGACACTCTGATCAAAATGTAGTTGTTTATTCATTGTTTATTCATTTTTGTGGGGGTAGGCCAGGAAATGGGTGTTGGGTACTTTTAGTCAGTCATCTTGCTGATATCACTCCTCTCTAACTCTTAATATGACTATAAGTAACTTAAATATCAACAAAATTAATCATGAATTAAATATGCCTCAGTAAATTACAAACTATAAAGCAAAAAGAACAGAAACACTGGTGATCAGATACCAGGCTTTTCCCTCCTAGCAGATACCAAACCTGGTCACTGATGGAAAGGGCTTCTGGTCTAACATTTGATTAAATCTTCTAGTGGCTACCATTATATCAAAACAGCATAGTAGTTTGATTTTCGATTTGGCTATCAGGTAAATCACACTGATTATCAGTTCTGAACAAGATCTATTGTCACCTTGCCATAAATAATGAAGAAATATTAAACATTTATAACAATCTCATAAAGAATAGTAATGCTGAAAGAAAGCTTTCTAAGCCATCATTAATTAAAAATAAATAAATTTGATTAACCACATTAGAAAAAGACTGGATTAGCTTTCCATTCTTTCTATATAAAATATTATACAAGCACTGTCAATAAAGAGGTGCTCAAAAAAGTATTAAAAACAATATAGGAATAGGCTGGGCATGGTGGCTCACGCCTGTAATCCCAGCACTTTGGAGGGCCAAGGTAGGCAGATCACTTGGGGTCAGGAGTTCGAGACCAGCCTGGCCAAAATGGAGAAACTCCATCTCTATTAAAATACAAATAATAATAATAATATAGGAATATAAAGGCTGTCGATCAATAAAAACAATTTAATAATGAAAACAGTATCTTTAACTTGCTTTGCTTTCAATATATGTCTGCATGTTTAAATGTGTAATTTCTTATCATTATATTTACTCATTCTAAATAAACATTTGTTCTGGAACATAAATTTGTATTTATTATTTTGTATTCTTATCTCAAAAGAGGCCCCCACAATTTTATAAGCTTCAGGCTCCCCAAATACGGCTCTGCACCCTGATAATTGTTTGCAGTGTTTTCGAAGACATTACTATGAATTTGACCTCACACTGTTTTATGCAGTCACAGAAATTTCCTCTCAGGACGTTCAGATGCCTCGGGTACATTATCAATTCATCTTCCTGGAGAATCTGTCTCAGAACATCCTGCCGGTTCCATTCTGTACCAGTCGGCTTCTAGCTCTACAGAACTATCATCCTCAAACCTCACTCACCCACATTCTGGGATCCCTCACCTCTGTCTGGTAATAGACCCCTGTTTGCTGGATCCCACCTTTTCTTCCTTCTTAATTTAATCTCTCAATTTTGTGGAGCATATCCTCCAGTAGCTTTGGAGATAGGAAACCTGGAAGTTAAAATGTTTAAAACGTTTTTGACTCTTGCATATTTTCAACCATCTTTATTCAGCCTTCACACTTGATTGATAGCTTGGCTCTGTGTAAAAATCCAGGTTAGGACTAAGTACCACTGCTTCTATGACATAGTCCAAAATCATCATATTTTGTGACTTTTCTCTTTAACTCTCTCTTTCTCTAAGCTCAAAGGTTCATTATTTTGTCCTCAAAGTTCTACAGTTTCAGAACTACAGGTGTGCTAATTATGTATTTTCATTCTTCTTGTAGACAAACCCTATAAGAATAGAAACTTGAGGAGCTCACTTTCCTGGAACTATCTTGAATTGGTTTGTTGATGATTTCTTCCCCTTAGTGTCAAATTTTCCTACTATTTTCCTCCTATATTTCAACTGATATATTTTCTCCATTTGGAAAGAAGGTTCCTCAACTTCACCTCCTAATGCTTCTATGGAGCATTTGTATTTTGCCATCACTTTATAAACTTTTTTAAATTATTTTTATTTCTAGGAGTTTTTTGTTGTTGTTCTCCAAGTAACCTGTTTCACGATTACATCACTTTGGGGACATTAATATGAGTTGTGGGTTTTTTCTTCATCTTTGTCATTTCCATTTCCTCCAAGCTGCTTTGCTCTGTTTGCCAGTTTTGCTTACTCGTCATTTCTCTGGTACGCCTTGGTTAGCCTCTAACATTTAAGGGTGACATAATGGAGGGCTGATGGGGCTCTGGGTATGGGAGTGGGCTTGGTGACTGGGAGCCGGACTGGCAGGTGGTCTTCCGCTGTCAACATCTCCAGGAGCTTTCTTCTTGGGTCCAAATCCCAGGAGGGGAATTTCTGGATAATAAAGACCTATCTGCTATTATTGCAGGAGGCTGGTAGGGGAGAGAATGAGGATGGGAATCTCAGCCTCCAGAATGCAAATATTCACTCAATCCACTTGACTTCTGGGTGTGTACACTCAGGTGTGGCTGGGGTCCTTCAGTAGAGAAATCTTCTTGTATTACCAATTTCAAAAAATAAGCCTGTGTCATCAGCCTCAGTGAGGGTGGCTGGTCTCCAGCGATATGTGAGGGAGGGAGTATTGGCAATATCCCTCTATTTCTATGGACCTCCAATCAGGTTCCTTTATGTCAACTGCCTCACTTCACTTTCCACTTCTAAAATTACCAAGTACTCCCAATTTCTTAGCCACTGGGGGATTTTGCCCTATAAACTTCACATCTATTGTCTTTAGATTTTGAGGGGCCTGCTAGGTCATTTACATCTCATTCATCTATATCCTGGCTTGTAAAATTTTTTAAATTATCTTTATTATTTCTGTGAGGATTTGGGAAAAAGCAAAAGTAGATGTATATGTACAATCTACCATCTTTACCCAGAGATCCTCCAGATGGATTTCAGAGATATATCTCTTGCATGTTTCATTCCATTTTACTTCTCTTGCCTTTCCTTCCCATCATATGTTATTCTCTCTTTTCTGTTCTCATTTTGGTAATGCTTTCTTTGGTCTCCATGACATTTCCTTTCTTGTGTGCTTATTTAACCAGTACTGCTTTTCAACTTTTTTTGTCTTTTTGAACTAGTTTGGATAAATTCTCCTTTACTTATCACATGCCCCACCATTTCTGACACCCATTTATCTGCTCCTTGGAACTCAGGTTGGGGAGTTGGTTATTTTCTCTTCTACTACTCTTGTTCGACTTGACTATATGGGAAGAAGTCAAAAGGAACTTCCCCTTGTGTTTGGGTACTTACGGTTGGTGGACTAGGATTCTTCACTTTAAGATCCTGCATCAGTGCTCTGGCTACACACCTAGAGGCACATTGGATCCTTACCACAATTCAGTGGAGCCAGACACACAATCTGCCCCAGGCCTTCCCTTACCCTGTTTTGGATTTTCTCCCCAGGGATCATGTAGTTCCCTTCTTCATGAGTGGGGAAAAGGCAGGAAAATCAACAGGTTGAGGTCCTACAGCAAGGGAGACAAACTTCGCCTGGGGTCTTCTCTGCCTTCATCGCTTGGGCCTCTGCCAGCTAAAGAATTGTGTCTTGCTTTCTCTTGCGTTTTCCATCCTGCTAAATCTCTGCTATTTGCTAAGATAAAAATTAGCTTTGATGACTCTAACCTTCCTACTTCCTCTTGTTCTCCATTTTTTCAGCCCAGGAAAAACACCCAAGTTTCATATTCAGGGATCTCCTCCTTCTTTCCTTTGGAATTTGTGTATCCTTCCAGTCTTCTCTCCAAGCTGGGCCATGGTGGTAAAGCTTTTCAGGTTTTCATCCACTCACCTCACCTCGCTCAAATGTCAGGGTGAGGTAAAGTCTTGTCTCTTTCCCTGGTTTCTGCTTTCAAAGTTTATAAATCATGGCACAATGTTATAATGATTTTTTTCTGATAGTTTTTAAATTCTGTTTTGTACTTTTAAAACTTCACTCTATTTACCATGGACATCATCAATGCTATTTAAGGATTAATTTTTAACATTTTCTTTCTGAAAATGTTGCCAACTTATTTCTTCAGTTTCCTCACATACAAAATGTGGATATAAGAATGTCTACCTAGTGGATATGTTGTGAAAATCCAATGAAATAAGTATTGTGGAGCATTTTGTGTGTTCCTAGATTAATAATAAAACCACACAAGACTACAGGTTAGAAACTAGAGACACTGTATCTCTCTAGACTAATAAGTAAATCACTCAATAACGAAGCCAACAAAGATAGGTAATACCATTTGGCAACCATGATGATGATAACTGATTCAGGAAAGGATCATCAGCAGATATTAAAACCAATGAGATAAAACCAAAATATTTACATATCCCCAAAATATCTTTTACAAGGTAAAATACTTACAAAAGGAAAAGAGTAACTTTGCTTTGATTGATACTTACAAAAGGAAAAATAGTAACTCTGCTATGATGAAGTCCAGCAGATATCACCTTACCCAAATTAACAAACTGGTAATGTGGAAAATCAATCTGTATGCTTCCTGACATCACGCATCACAAACTACAAAGAACATCATATTACTTCTATGGAATTCCTGCCAAAATGAATAGCTTGAATCAAATCATGAGGAAACATCAGAAAACCCAAACAGGAAAATTTACAAGGTAGCTGGCCTCTCTGTCTACAAATGTCAGGATCATGAGAGATAAAGACTTAGAAAATGTCCCTGATTAAAAGAGACTAAAGAGGCATGACAATTAAATACAATGCATGGGCTTGGATTGAATCCTAGACCACAGTTGTTTTGCTTTGTTTGTCTTTACTGTGGTAGAATTTGAATAAAGTGTATATGTTGTACTACTGTTAATTTCATGGACTTGAACTTGTCTGGTGGGTATATAAGATAACATCCATGTGTTTAGGAACGTACACTGAGATGTGTCGCAGTAAAGGGGAATCACATCTACAACTTATCACAGATATTTCATCATGAAAAATATAAACATACGTATGTATTCACATACACACATACATACACACAGAAATAGAGATAGATGACAGAAAGCAAATGTGCTCAAAGGTGAACGACTGGGAAATCTGGGTGATTCTGGAATTATTTATGCTACAACTTTTGTACTTATAGCTTTTTCTAAGTTTGAAATTGTTTCAAAATAAAAAAGTTTGAAATATCAGTACTAAGGCATAAATGCCTTAGAGACAGGTCTGTTTCTGAAGCAGCAATGAGGAAAGATGTGGTTCAAGATGTAAATCCTAACGTCAACACTTAGGGGTTTTATGATCTTAAATTTTTATCCTTACTCCTCTGAAAATCTCAGTCCCATCATCTGTAGAATGAAGGTAACAGGAACAACCTCTAAGAGCTTTTAAGAGAATTAAGTGAGACAGCACATCCAAAGCACTGAGACCCGCCCTGCACAGAGAAGTGCTCAGGTATTTGTTGGGAGAATGAATGACACGCTCTGCCGAGACAGAAGGAGCCAGGGCAGAGGGGCATTTCCAGGTCCAGGAGCATGTGTTCACACCACTCCTTCCCCAGTCTCACAACAGACCTAAGATTTAAGAGATAGAGGGCAGGCCATGTGACGGATAAAGAAGGAAGGAGGAAAAGAAGCCGAACCAGATGTAGCGCAAAGACCCAGCACTGTTTTCGGGAACTAACCTCAGCAGAAGGTGCAAAGCGGAGGTGTGGGGACATGGCCAGCAAGTCCCTCTTTCTCTCACTGTCTCCTGAGCATTCTGAGAAATTTAAAACTAACTCATCACTTGATATTTCTACCATTTCCCCATCTTTTCTCTCAAGCTATAAGTACCAACTTATCTGAATTTTAACCAATGCTTTAGAAAAACAAAACCCCCAAAATTCTAGTGGGTGTTTAATGCTCAGACTGTTTTTCTATAAGATAAACAGTAAGCATATCTTTTTTTAAAAAAATTATTTTTTCCAGATTCTTCCAAGTACTCAAAACAACGTGCAGCCCATAACTTTAAGTTACCTTGTCCAGACCCACTTACTATTTTAAGCAGTCAATATGTTATCACTTCAGAACTGTAATTATGTTTATGCCTTTTGAACAAGCTGATGAAAAGAAACATTTGCTTAAGGTTCCCATCATTGAATGCAGAGCTTAGACTAGTCTTTAGCTTATACAAACGTTATGCTTATTAATTCAGAATATTCATTCAGTTATTGAAACATGATGACAAAACTGTACAGTGAAAGACTGATTCTCTATTATACATATTAGCATTGCACAGAAATCCTTTGGCTCAGGAATAACTGTCCGAGACTCGGGATTCATATATCTCTTTGAATTTTTAAAACGGTGATTTAGGTATCAAAACTATAACATCAATGCTCTGAATACACAGATTATAAATTATCAAAATAAGTCCATTCCGATTAAGAACTCTCCAGCTGGATTTCAGCTTAAGAAATTCTTAAACTGTCTATGCGCAGTCCAGTCCACGCCAACAACCACAGCATCCTTTTTAATTAAAAGCCAGTGAGATGATTCATGCCACCTGTTTCATTGATCCTGCTACATTCCTGTTTTGGTCAGAGTTCTCTCTTAAGGATTAAAACTTTTATGAAAACAAATAGCAAATATTTATTCAAATTGATTACTATTATTTCACATCCTGACAACTACATTTCCTACTATAAAATTATATGTATCTATATTAATTTTAATAACCCAAGGATTATTCAAAGTGACAATCACAGTGGTAAATGTAGCTGTTGGAAGGGCTAGTAGCTAAAGCGACTATAATATACTTTCACATATCAATGAAAATAGCCTTCCTAAAATTTGTTATAGACCCATAAAAGTAGATTCTTAAAAATTTGCCTACTTAGACACATTTCAATGTAATGTTTACTTCTCAGTAAGCATATTGAATAGAACGAAATACAACAAATCCAAGGAGAAAGGAATGGTGAGGGGTGGCGGAAGGGGTGGTCACCATGTTTTTATAGTTGGATCCAGATGACACATCATTAATTGCTAAAGCTCTCTAGACTTTGAGTTCAATGTGGAGTTGATAAGGAGACGTCTGCAGAAGCCCTGTACTCAGACAGCAATCTGCTCCCATTTACAGAGCTCCATGAGTGGGATTTGCAGGCTGTCCATGTTATATTGCCTTATTTGCCATCATTCCAGGCACTAGTCAGTCGACTGTAAAGACAAGAGTCAAAATAAAGGGCGAAAAAGGTAATGGTCTGACTTCACTGTCTGCCTGGATGAGGTGAAATATTTTCTTTTAAACACAACAGAGAACGTAATCAATGTTAAGCAGAGGAACTTTTCACAAACAACAGGACCAGAGATTCCAATTACTCTCTCCTCTATTCTTCAGGAACTATTTGGGAGGTAATTATAAAACTCTTCCTCTAAGCTTTGAAAATGCAACAAGACTCTAACCATTGCTTCCCAGTGGGTTATGTGAGAAACAAGAAGCAGAGAATGATTCTCACAGGTCAGCGTGTGTGTGAATCAGCTGGAGTCCTGAGGCATCTCTCAGAGATTTGGGGGCAGTCACTCCCTGGCGGGTCGGCGATCTGGCCTTGAAGGAATCCTTGGGGCTACCCAGGGATAAGAGTTTGGGGCCCTAGGAACTGTGAGGAAGAGTTAAACAGAACCCAGAACACATGATGTGGGTTGTGGCCTTCCCCCTAAACGCAAACGAGAGCTTGACAAAGGGAACACACAGGCAGCCAACTGAGGTCTTAACATCCAAGTGGATCCTTTTGTGAAATCCATCCCTCTCGTCACCAAATCATTCACATTAGCCTGTTACATGAAGTCTTTGGTGTTTTTCCTTTTGCTACACACATTACTCATACAGGGAAGGGAAGTGAGCTGAGAGTTCAAGGGCACTTTTGACTAGAACCAGATGAATTGTTGCAGTTGCCTGGGAAACCTTTGAAGACAACCATACTTGATATGCCAAATATCTGAAGTTAACATGAGTCAAAGTCATCTAGAAGGTAAATCCAAAAAAGCTAATGGCATAAGAGGGACACTTGGCTTGTAAAAGTAGTTCCAATTTGTTATGCGCTTGTGAACTTTTGAAAAGAGGAAAGGATTTTATCATCCTAATTAGCCTATAAGAATGATCATCTTAAATGCTAACTTTCAGATTACAGAATAAAATTTAGTGAAAAGACATTTAGATCCCCTAAACATTTATGCATAGACGATGAAACTTGAGTTTTATAGTAACCCTAAAGCAAAATATAACATGTCTCCAGAGATTTGTCCCCTCACGTTCTTTGGAATTCTGTTCCAGTCTAGTAGGTTTTTCTTTCCAGATTTCAAGTGTAAAATGTATGTCCAATGTAGAGTATCAAGTGTTTTATTATAAAACAAAAAATGTTTTCGGTGGTAATTCTGAGAAGAAAAAAATTAACAAGTAAAACAATGTGATATCATTTTGCATCAAGGAATATGGATTTAATGGGAAACTTCCTTAAGCTGCATTTTGCTTCAAACGCTGTGTTACATAGGGAATCTTCCACGAATTTGAATTTGTGATTTTTTTCAATACTTTCATCAAAAAAACACCCCAAAAAGCTGTATAATGAAAATTTGTGCACATGACTAATACTAGACTTCACATAGTCTTTTATAATAAAATAAATCAAAAGGAAAATCGAAGTGAAAACATCTCTGATTACCTCAGGGAATTAAAATTTTGTCCCTTGCAACTCAATCCTTCCATGTTAAGGGGCCCATTTCGAGATTAGCATGTATGGGGAGTTTTATTATTATTTTAGAGATCTATGATTTTGGTGGAGGACGCTGTCCAAAAACGGCTACTTTCACGCAGAGATTTTCACTTCAGGTTTCAAGACATCTGTTTGGAAACTCCTTGGAGAGTTCATTGCTCTGCCCTGCCCTCTTCTGGTAAGCCTGTGTAAATGGTTTCTGGAAAAGAGACCTGTGCCGCCATCGTTTCCATCCTCTTACATTTCCACCCCAATTCATCAATACGTTGCTCAAGGGCCTAGATTTCCTATATGGTGATGTATATAACTGAACTTTAATTCAAATCGTTTAAAGGTATAATCAAAGCAAAGCTTTTTTTTGTTTGGATTTTTTTTAATTTTTATTTCTGTTGTAAATACAGGTTTTCCCAGATAACTTGCAAAGTCACAAACTAAGGACACCGTCTCACCTAAAAAGTTTGGTTACAAAGTCAGTAAGAAAAATGATGTTATTTTGGAATAACATCAAAATAATTTAATGTAGGACTATGAATAATTTAATGTAGGACCATGTTGCTAGGAATGTCATTTTTATCTTGGCCGCATGAAGGTGGCTTAC
This sequence comes from Rhinopithecus bieti, assembly GCF_001698545.2. Lineage (NCBI taxonomy): Eukaryota > Metazoa > Chordata > Mammalia > Primates > Cercopithecidae > Rhinopithecus > Rhinopithecus bieti. Next base: position 167,236 of record NW_016804414.1, read on the forward strand.
AAGAGAATCACTACTTTGGCATAAATTATTTAGGTTGATCTGAAGGGATCATTCCTGCTAATTTGACAGCAATTTATCTGAAATAGTTAGAAAGATCAAGGCTCCAAGTTATGTGCAATAAATGTATTCACCAACTGCCAGAAAATCAGAAGCTCTTCCTGACTGCAACAGCACTGTAAGCCTCACTGTCTGCTCTCCTCTGGTCACAAGTGCTTTCCTTAACCCACAGTCACGAGACAGAACACTGCACAGTCCTGAGAACCAACAGCTAATTTCTATGCAAACTGAAAGAACAATCTTGTCATAGTGCTAACGTTATGTGTATATATCATACCAACAAATAAAAGTGGTTATTATGCTTTGCTCAAGAAACTCATCTACAATCCCAAGTACTGCGTAGTGGCCAATGCAATCTTTGTCCTTCTGAACCTCCTTCAAAATACCCATTCAAAAATCCAAAATAATGTTCATTTTCAGTGACATAAATTAGCTAGAGATTTTTTAAAATCTTATGGCTCAAAGAAAGAACCATGAAGGTTGATTCCTCAGTGCCTGTGTTCCAGTAAACAGACATATAGCATGCATATGTTGCAGGTCTCCTATAGCGACAAACAAATGGTTCAAGCATTCAACGTGTCTTCATATTTGATGCTTATTATGTGAAAGCAACAGATGTACTTCTCATCTGAGCACAGAAAAAGTGATGTTTTTAAAAATCTTAAATAGAAAATGAGTCAGTCCCAGTGCAAATATAAATCTAAAAGAAATTCCATACTGTACAAGTAATATTTGCAGTATTAAATACATTGACTTTTTCGCAGAACTGTCTGCCGAGTATCATACTCAGTCAGATCCCCTCGACCTGGTTGGTGAACATGTCTTTGACTGCTCCACAGCCGGCATTAGAAACCACTCAGGTGGTCGCTGATGGTCACGGTGGACACACGGCTGCCACGGCCATGCCCACGAGAGGGAGGGGCAGAAGGTGAGCCCTCCTAACTCCTCCTCGCCCATCTCGTGTCAGTGGTATGTGTTTTCTCTCAAAGTTCAACCCAGTGCGATGTAATAAAATCACCTAAATGTACTTTTTACAATATTTTTTCTTACCTTTACCTGGCGAACGTCTACAGGTGTGTCGAAAGTTATCTTTTCCTGGATGTGTTCCAAAATGCTCTTATGCTATTTCTCTTAGGATTTCTCCACGCTGCCCCATTCAGAAATTTTATTATTTTCTAAGGAATAAAAAAATATGAAAATTATCATAAGAAAGCCATTGATTTTCAATCAAAGCTACACAAATGCCAAACCAATGTGAATAGCACCTTCCACAACTCTGCCAGGCACCGGTTTTTGTGTGGGATGATGCCAGCTTCTCTCTTCATGTGGCTTCATTAAAAGCCATGGTTTCTGAGATGTAAAACACCCATATTTACCTCAATCATCTTTTCCTCCTTACCTCTAGTATTCCCGTGAGGTCACATTCAGTTAAAAACATCCTGCCCTTCTCCCTACAAAAAGGTTCCATAGAATCAGAACGCAGAGGCGCTGCAAGTTGCTAACTTTGCTCTGTGTTATTTACCAACCGCACAAAGAAAATGCTGTCTATTCAGAACTCATTTCAAAACTCTTTTCACTGAGAGTGAGCGAACAAGCGGGCTCATGTCCCGAGCCCAGTCACATCTCCAGCGGTCCGGTGATGGCCGTGGGGCCGGCGCCGAGTGGCACGGCCTCCGCGGTGGCCCACAAGGGTCTGTTGTCCACGCCGCGTGGGCCGCGCAGGCCGGTGGGAGTCAAGAAAGGGGGAGGGGCGGAGGATCTTTCACTTTCTCACCCCAGTTTCTTTACTTGCTTGCCCCGAATATCTGTCAGGAGGCAGCCCTCTCCCCTCAAGGCCCCTTCATCCTGAACATACATGATGCCTCTGCAGTGACAATACAGAATCTGCTCAGTGGGCCTGGGTTTGAGGCCTAAGCTGGTCACTGGGTTGCTGCGGTTGGGTAGGTTATTTAAACCACCTGGAATTCAGTTTCTCTTTGTGTTATGGTGATTGCACTTGGCTCACTGGATTTGAGGAGTAACCAGATTTTAGGACAGACTCTTTCTCTCTGTGTCCTACTCAGATCCCAGTAGGACACTTACCCTCCCCCTGTGCCAAGGAGTGCAGAGGAAACAGCTCAACGACTTCTTTAGCGACTCTGGATCCCTCAGCCAGATCACGGATATGGAAAAAGCTTAAATTAAAAAGAGGAGGTCGTGAAGGGACCTCCTTGGCCTCCTGTCCCACGTCCCCAAGGCCCATGGAACGGGGGCTTCAAGGCTTGTTCCTGCAGTTGGGAGATGGGAGCCAGCCACACAAACACAAGCAGACCATGCAGCAGGGTCTGTCCCAGAATCTGCCTAAGATGGCAGAGGCGCTGGCAAACAGCTCTGGGGACAGAGCCAGAGAGCGTGGACGGATGCATGCAGCACAGACTGCACCTGCTGACCGCAGGTGGGGATGGAGGACGGAGTTGTGTGTCCTGGGTCAGCAGGAGAAATCCTGCCCAACGTGTGCAAAAGGGATCCTTAGAGGTAGGAGGAGACCCGGGCAAGAAGGGGGTGGAGGTTATCTATTGGACAGCCAGGGCTAAGGGAGGTAGGGTCCACTGACGATCTGAAGGAAGGGAGATGCACCCACCAGGAGTGAGGGAGCTGCAAGAATAAGGGAGCTACTGGGTGCTTCCAAAGCCTCACTGCTCCGGAGAGTCCATCATAGAGAGTTGACCCAAACCATCTGCCAGACCAGAAAATAGAACACCAGTCAGTCAGGTTAGAAGGGGCTAAAGTTCCTACCTCTCCTTCCAGCATGCACCCAACACACCCCCTACCACCATAGCAGTTGCGGTGAGATGGCCTGGGAGCAGGAGCTGGGAGACAGCAGAGCCTCCTCAGCCTCCCCTCCCCACTGCAGGCACACAGGCAGGACATGTGGAGGGGGCGTAGCTAGGCCAAAGTCAGTTTTTTATTGTTGCATGGAACCAGACACTGTAAGTGCTGAAATGAAACTGCATCTGTGATTCCAGTTGACCAGAAGACTTTTTGAATTATCTAAGAATGAGCAGAAGAGCCGTGGAGCCTGCTAGAGTTTTCATCCAGGGGTCATGGACGTTGGTCCCACTGAATAAAGTTTACAAGAACAACAGAAACAAAATTAAGTTGTATTTTGACTCTGTTGTGTTGTGTTTTCTTAACATATCAATTACTTGAGCTGCACATGGTAAACTCTTCTGCTAGACTAGAAGCTGCAGGAAAACAGAGACCCTACAATTTACGTTCCTTGAGGTTTCCCCAGAGTCAAGCACCTGGCCCATGGAAGCCAGCTAGTTGTTCTGCCTGTTCTTATTTGATTATTTTATTTTAAGCTATGCCTGTCTTTCTAGAGAAATCGAGATTAATATATTTTCTCTCAAATTTCTTGATTGCCTCTAAAACATTCTTACTACTACATTTTTTCTTCATGTACTTCTCCAAAGGCAATCTCTCTCTGCCCCCATGTCTTTCAGAGAACCGTATATATCTATGACATTGTACCGCATATAGAAGGCACAAGCTTAGTCTTATGCAAGGTTTAATGATTGATAATCAAAAGAAGACTAATCAAAGAGTACTTTAGCAAGCTTACTGGAGAAACTCAAGGCACTTTGCAAACTCTGTCAGCATTTTTTTTTTTTTTTTTTTT
>NW_016804414.1:171322-204640 GCF_001698545.2 Rhinopithecus bieti
GAGTTTCTCTTTGTGGATCAACATTGATCATTTTCCAGAAAAGAAAAAAAGACTCCAGGACCTTTTGTGACCTTCCCATTCCTTTTACACCCTACCCCATCCCACATGCCAAAGAATTTCCAAGAAGGGCTTCACTAGCTACTTCTCTACTCTGGGTTGCAGATAAGTTCAAGTATTTTGAATGGCACAGAAGCGATTTCTCTTTGGCCAAAAGAGAAACTCAGGGGAATGAAAAAAATCAAAGGCAAGCCTACTTGTGAGCTTCCCAAACTGAGCAAGTTTGGGTGCAGCATATGTAGTCTCAGTTTTGGAAACCACAATATGCCATTCATCCCTAACTAGATGACGGGACAGAAATGTTGTTGCTGAACCAACCAAGGGAAATATGCTTGCTGATTACCCAAAACAAACTTGCAAAATTCAACTTCTAGTGCTTCAAATTTTCAGATGGGAAAATTTTTCTTACGTATAATTTTGAATATTTTTTTCACTTGCTAAGTGAAGATGAGGTAATCTGGGGGCACATTTGAAAAGATGGGGTTCTCACCTGATAAAATAGGATCAAGAACAAAAACAATTGCTGGTTAAGAAAATTCCAGAACAGCCAAGCAGAGTCCCTTCCTCAAGATGAGAATGGGTATGTGTGGAGAAAGAGTGGGTGGTGTCAAAGACACTGACACTAAAACACAGACCTTTGGGGCATGTGATTTGGTTCAGCCGATGAAACACAAACTACTGATGCCCTTTGTTACTGAAAACCTTTCATCCATTCATCAAGGAGCCCCATTCACACCACCTCCCTCCTGGGGCTGTAATGTAGTCTTTTCTCCTAAGAGCTGATATTGAGGCCCAGGACTCGGGAAAGTTGACAAAGCAAGCCAGGAATTTCCACTGGGGCCATGCCAGGGACACTGCCTTGAGAGACACAATCATGGGCCTTCCTCCTGAGGACAGCCTCTTGACTCAGCTCATTCTTTCTACTTCCCAATCTCTCTCCTCATTGAGAAAAAAAGCCAAAATAGAGATCCTTTGGTCTACCCATATCCTACTTATTTGTCCATCAATTATCTCTGAACTTCCCAAAGCACATCAACAAAGCATTTTATCTACAGGTACCTATTGTTTAGGGCTATAGTCTTTGGAGAAGCTGAATTTGCAGTAATCCATCTATACACAAATACTCATCAGTCAATAAGAAGCTATTACTATGAGCAATGGCGGAACATTCCAGGAAGATGGCAGAATGTAGACAGCGTTCCACAAAATGTGCTGTGAGATACTGAATTTCTGGCTGCTTCAAAGTGTTTATCACTCGCTAAAACGGCCATTTTATCAAGTACTCATTTTTTTAAAATATCATTAAAACAGTCATATAGTTGTCTTCTATTCAGAAATGACTGCTGCCTAGGATTTGGGGTTTGTTGTTTATTTTGTTTTGGGCTTTTTCCCCCTGGAATACTAGATTTATCGGAATCAGAGAATGAATACCAAAGGTTAACCTAACATTTATCCTCAAATTGTGGCTCCTGGAGAGGTCAATATGACAAGATGATAACCTAATAATTATTGGAGAGGACATCATTTTCTCTAAAGAACTGCGCCCAAGCAAAATAGGTAATGATTACTCATGCTCGGATTCCATAGCTTTAATTATCAGCTTTCTGAAGATGCCTTTTGGAGTCTGCAGGCAGTACTGGCAAAGATGAAAAGAAAAAGAAAACGTTTTGCTGGCAACTTATAAAGTACAACTAGCACTCCCATCTCCACCGCGCGGCAAAATGCACAGCCTCGGCAGGTCACGCCGGATCAGAGCTACAGAATGGGTGTGAGAAGCTGGCCGGGCCGCAGCGGCCACGTGTCTCCAGCACTGTGAACCTAGGAAGCGGGAGCCCACATATTCCTGATTCTTTTCCCGTGAACCATGCCAAATTTTTTTTTTAATTCTTTGAGAAACCCGTGGGTGGGCACAGATGGGAAGTGGGAAGCTGCAAAAGGGAAGAAGATGGTATTGGAGTGGAGCGTAGAGCCAGGCGCGCCTCTGCAGGCGCGTCCTCGCGGACCCAGATGGCGCGGCCCCTGCGCTCGGTTCCAGGGCTCTGCTGCCTCCGCCGCGCCCCCTATAGGCCGCCAGCGCCGAGGAACCGAGGCGGAGAGCAGCCACCCCAGACCTGTCTGTTTACAACAATAAGCCCATGGGCTGCCGCTCAGTGTGCAACCAGTTGTTCCGTGCACACAACAAACATTTTTAAAGAGCAGCATCGGATTAAAAAAAAAAAAAGTTGATACTGCTTTCCAATGTTATAAAAGGCTTGTCGCTTTATGATTGTTGTACATGTTCAATTTGATGCCATTAATTTAAGAAGCCTCTTTACTTCCCACTTTCAGGTGAGCCCGGAACTCGGCTTAGGGAAAGGAATCCCCTTTACCTATCCAGAAAACATAAAAGCAGCCCTTTCCTAATGAAGTCCCAGCAAAGGCAGTCAACTTAGGAAATATTAGTGCAGCCTGGAACTTGGAGACTCTCCGTGCAGCACACGTGCCAGTTAGGCAATGAGGCGAGAGGAAAGCGGGTCGGCCAGGCTCGGAGCTGGGTGTTCCCAAAGCTGGAGGGAGAGGAGCCGTGCACATTGACGCACTTATCCTCTACACGTAGGTGAGCCTGCATCAGAGAGCGGGCGTAGTGGTCGGTGACGGTAATCTGCTCTTTTGACTCTTTGAAAGAAGACAAACTGACGAGGAGGAGGAGAAGGTATAGACGAGGATTAAATTATTAGCACAAGGCAGCTGCAGAAACGTGCTCTGTGGCCGCCCTCCAGAGCCATTTCTCAGGCTACCTTGCAGCTTGCGGTTGTTATGGCCCGCTCCCAGATCCAGGCTTCCCTCCGGTGTTGTGAGATGGGGAGCACACACTCACGGTGGGCTGCGCGGGAGGACTGAGGGGGTGCCCTCCGTGAAGATGGAGCCCAGGGCCAACACATGGGTGCTCCTGGAGGCTCAGCTCCCACCTCTCCCTTCTTCATCCAGCCAGACCTGCCCCACATTCACGTTGCTCTGTACATCCACACAGCCCAGCACAAATATTGTAGGCAAACCCATGCCTCAGTACCAGCACTGGGAAAATAAAAAAACACGCCCACTGAAAGTCTGAAAAGACCTTGGTATCCAGGCATGCTCTAGCGAAACAGTTTTAAGTTTTTATGGTAGCAGAGCCTTTCCTGAAATGCTGAACCCAAAACATACAAAAACCAAATCGCCATAATGAGAGAGAGGCATTAGACTGCAGCTATTAAGATCACGACTCCAGTCTGTCATCTAAGCTACCCGGGAGGCTGATGCAGGAGGATTGCTTGAGCCCAGGAGGTGGAGACCAGCCCAGGGAACATAGCAAGACCCCTGTCTCTAAAAAAAAACCTTTAAAATGTAACAAATTTAAAAACTTAACTGGGCATGGTGGCATGCGCCTGTACTCATCACTACTCAGGAGGCTGAAGTGGGAGGATTGCTAAAGCCCAGGAGCTTGAGGCTGCAGTGAGCCGTGATTGCACCTCTGCACTCCAGCCTGGGAGACAGAGCGAGTCTCCCCGACCCCCGCCCCCATTTCCAAAAGAAAAAAGAAAGAAAGAAGAGTATGACTCTGACACCTGATTATTAGCTTCAAACCCAGCTGTGCATTTACTATTTTTGCGACTGGTCTTTTTTGCCAGTGTTTTACCAGGGCATTGCCTGAACCATGGTATATGCTACACAAATGTTGGCTTAATTATTGATGGCTGCCCCACAAAACCCTTAATGGCCAGGCTGCCTCTGACTCAACGCTGTTTGTGAACATCTCTAGGTGATCCATTAGTTCAAATTTATCCTTGTTTTTAATGCTAGGCCTGAAATTGATCAGTGATTCTGGACTGTTCTAGGAAGATCCAGATTATAAGCACATTCCTTGGCTTTACAGAGCAGAGGTCTGAAAGCTGTGCTCTATAGCTCTAGGGTTCTTTGGATGCAATTAAGGGCCACTGAGGGGTGAGAAAGAAGTTGAGTGCAGTGAGCTCTGAGTCTCTGCACACCTTAGCCTTAGTAGTAATAACACTAACAAGCATGTAGACATCATTTGCTGCATAACAGGCCCCGCTCTAACCACTTTACACAAATGAATTTTATCCCCATGACAACACTAAGTGCAAAATATGATTGTTCTCACTTGGGGAAACTGAGACACAAGGCCAGCAAGTGGCTTGTTCAAAGTTGCGTGAAGACCAGTTCTACTCTGGGAGCTTGTGGTCCAGCGACCAAGACAGATACAGAACAAATAAAACATTGGGATGCATTTTTGGAAAGGAGACACCTACAACCTAATGGGGAAAATAGCAAGGGGTTCTTCCATTCCATGGAACTAGGAAGGGCTTCCCTGGAAAAATGATGTTTAATCTGAGATGGGGAAAGCAGTAAGAACTAGATAAGGAATGGAATTATTTCCTGACCAAAGGAATGGCATGTGGAAAGGGCCCAGTCAAGAAAGGAGCTCTGACCGGGCTCCTTTAGGTGTTCTATAGGTGTGACAGTGGCTCACACCTATAGTCCCAACTCTTTGGGAGACCAAGGTGGGTGGATCACTTGAGCCTAGGAGTTTGAGACCAGCCTGGCCAGCATGGTGAAACCCCATCTCTAGTAAAACTACAAAAATTAGCCAGGTGTGGTAGCACATGCCTATATTCTCAGTTACTTGGGAGGCTGAGGCAGGAGACTCACTTGAACCAGCAAGGCAGAGCTTGCAGTGAGCTGAGATCACGCCACTGCACTCCAGCCTGGGCAACAGAGTGAGACTCTGAGGAGAAGAGGAAGAGGAAGAGGAAGAAAGAAGAAGAAGGAGAAGGAGAAGAAGAAGGGGAAGGGGAAGGGGGAGTTCTGGAAAGCAGCTGAAGTCCAGGGGGTGAGGGACAATGCCCACAGGAGTGGACAAGGCAACAAAGAATGAAGCCCCTAGAGGCAGAGCCCAGAGCCGCCAGCTCGGCTGCAGGTCAGCTTGCTTGCCTCCAGGTCTCTGTGGTCCTGGATTGCCTGGTCTCTAGATTTATTTCCATGTTCTTATCAATGTTTCCTTCAAGGATAGAAAAACGGGCCTCATGGAATATTTCCAGGAAAAATTAAAAGTAGATGTGATCCATAAGTAACACAAGAACACAAACCCTTAAATCTGTATCTAGCATATTAACAAACCTGGATTGTCCTTCTACCACACGCTTCGTGGCATTCTTTCATAGAAAAGTGAATTCCTACAGGTTGCTCCCCAAAAAACCATCCTCCAATCAGTCTATTACATTATTTCATTTTAAAAAAAAGCATTAAAATTTTCCAAAACTGTTGGGTTTTTTATTTTTTGTAAGCTCTCTTGTAAATAAAGATTTTTTAAAAGACTTATTCAGTCATCTTGGGTAATGAATTAATGTTTTCATTCAAGATCTTAAAAATATGACAAACATATATAAAGCAAATACGTTACATTTTGAGTTATAGTCAGCCCATAGACTGAACTAATAAAATAGCCTTAATAGAAAAGATTTTATACTTCTGTTCTTCCTTAATTTTACTTAGATGCTCTATGCCCAAATCATTTATTTTGCCTTTAAAACTAGGCATTGGAAGTCCAGTGGAAGTCCAGTACCTGCCTTGGGGTCTGGTCGGAGGAGCCTCACTCTCTGCTCAGAGGGAGAGTTCCAGGGCCTTTGCCACCAACTATCTAGGTGATTGTAGTGAGTTGGATGATATGTATGACTTTAAGAGACCCACTCTCAATTAAAGTAGAAATTTAAAAAAATCCACAAACCAAAACCCTAGCAATTAACCTGGATTCAATACAAAAAGTATTCACTGGCTCCGTGCCCTGTGCCCACAACTGTACCGCATCCTTTAAAAATGCCACTCTCTTCCTGGAGCAGGACTCACCCCAACTCTCTTGAAAGTTTCTGATCTTAGGAAAGGAAGAAAACCTACTCACTTCTACTTTCCCATGCCCACTCCCATCAACACTTTAAATTCTGTACAGAGAAAAGAATGTATGCATTAAGAGCAGTCAATTTGTAAGCCTTGACCACTTCTGCTATAGGAGCTGATGTTTGGCTTGTGCCTACTCACGTGTTTACCTTCATCACAACTGCCAAGGGAGAGAGGGAAGTTGGGGAAAGAGGGAAAAAGGAAACAGGAGAGTGAGTCTTCATTAGAGCTGCCGTGTCCCAGGACACACTCTGGAACCACAAGTGAGCTAAGTCCCGGGACTCTTGGGAATGGCATCCGCAATGACCAGCCTGCACTGATCCCCCTGCATGGACCTGGCATTCAGTCACCTGCTTGTATCCTGGGACTACCTCCAGTGGAAAGGAATCAGTGTTGAAGGGCAGAAAGCAACCACATTTCTCCCACCAAATTTTTGGAGGAAGGACATTAGGAACTAGTAAAATTATTTTGGCTTATCATAAAAAGAATTATGTGTTTTTTTAAAGAACTGTTTTAATGATAGGTTTAACATTTTTATCTGAATTATAAGCATTCATGCACCTGCACACTTCAATACATTCATAAAAACCCAAGAGCAATACAAAGCCTTGAATAATAGCAGCAGCTGGCATACATTTTTTTTTGCCATTCTTCTCTCAAAAACATAGTCCTGATTATGTATAGATAATAATGCATGTTATTCACCTTTCTACCAGAAAATTAAGAGAGTTAACTAAAATACATGATTTATACGGCCATTCCTGAATAGAAAATAAAAGAGGCATTCACATTTATAAAAATAGAGCCTGGAAAATTGAATAAGGTACAGATATTTCTCATTTGAAAGAACATTTTAAAACCTAATAATATCAGTATAATGTCACATGGTCTTTGAAGAGAAGTTTTACATCTGATGTATCCTTGAAAACCCCTGGAACCTAGCAATATTACTTGGTGAATATTGGTTAAATAAATGAATAAACCACAAAACAAAAAGCTTCCCCCCCCACACACACACACACACACGATAATGAAGGCCACTAAACACTGGAATCAGGAGCTGCAAGAATCCAAGTTAGAAAAAACTTACAAGATAATTCTAGTAATCCTCCAGTTTCCATAGGTGTAAATGTTCCTAGAGGGTTTCTGTTAAAGATACAGATAACTCTCCATCGCTGGCCGCTCATAGTAGATCTTGATTCAGTAAGTCTGGTGCCGAACCCAGGATTCTGCATTTTAACTAGGCCCCTAGGAGTCCCACCACAAGTTGAGGAGCATCATTTTAGTGCGGAGTTCAACAATTCCGAGCATGGTCTACTGATGAAAGTGCCTTGGCCGGGCGCGGTAGCTCACATCTGTAATACCAACACTTTGGGAGGCTAAGGCCGACGGATCACCCTGAGGTCAGGAATTTGATACCAGCCTGGCCAACATGGCAGAAAACCCGTCTCTACTAAAAATACAAAAATTAGCCGGGCATGGTGGCCGGTGCCTATAAGCCCAGCTACTTGGGAGGTGGAGGCAGGTGAATCGCTTGAACCCAAGAGGCAGAGGCTGCAGTGAGCCGAGATTGTGCCACTGCACTCCAGCCTGGGCAACAGAGCGAGACTCCATCTCCAAAATAAAAAATGACAAAAAAAGAAAGTGTCTCCCTGGGGCTGAGCTGCCAAGGCTCAGCCCCCAGGGCTACCACCTCTTGATTTCATACCACTGGGCAAAGACTTCATCTCTGGGTGCTTCAGTTTCCATATCTGCAAATTTGGCCACAAGGAAAGCAGCTGTCTACTAATTGATTATTAAAGTAGCTAAAACCATACAGTGTTAGGTACAGTACAGATATAGGCCTTAAGTCATCCTAAAACTGATATGAGGAGTCGGTTTACTTGTACATCGTCTCTTAAACACAAAATGTGCCTGGGCTGAATCGTGTCCCCCAAAATCTCATAAGTTGAAGTCCTACCCCTAGCATCTCAGAGCATGACCATATTTGGAGATGGGGTCTTTATGGGAGTGATTAAGAAAAACTGAGGTCATTGGGGTGAGCCCTAATCTAATGTGACTGGTGTCCTTACAAGATGAGAAAATTTGGACACAGACAGAAATACACAGAGGGAATTCTGCACAATATCAACTCTTCCCTGGGTCTCCAGTCTGCCAACCTGCCCTACAGATGTCAGCCTTGCCAACCATCACAATCCCAAGAGCCAATTCTTAAAATAAATCTAGAGAGATGAATGACAGATAATACAGACAGAGATACAGAGATACAGCCTATTGGTTCTGTTTCTCTAGAGAACCCTAATACAGCCTCTGAAGATAATAAAAGTGATGCTTCTTGGACACTTCTAATTCTTTCCAAAAGTAACTACACTGCAGTAAGCCTCTGAAAGGGTCGGAGCAGCTGAGAGTCCCAGAGGGTGTACTATGCAGTGGGCTGCTCTTCGTTTCCCTCTGAACCCAGATCCCACCCAACTCCCAATCGCTAGTTCTGCTCAGTGATCTTCAGCCCTCTGAAGCTGTTTACATATAGCACCCACTGGAAGTGAGTCCTCTGAGGGTGCTGACGTGTGTTGCGGGAAGTCAGGGACCCCAAACAGAGGGACCCCCTGAAGCTGTGACAGAGGAACATAAATCGTGAAGACATTTATTAGTTCCCCAAATTAATACTTTTATAATTTCTTAACGCCTGTCTTTACTGCCACCGCTGAACATAAATTGTGAAGATTTCATGGACATTTATCACTTCCCCAATCAATACTCTTATAATTTCCTATGCCTGTCTTTAATCTCTTAATCCTGTCAGCTTCGTAAGCTGAGGATGTATGTTGCCTCAGGACCCTGTGATGATTGCATTAACTGCACAAATTGTTCATAAAGCACGTGTGTTTGAACAATATGAAATCTGGGCACCTTGAAAAAAGAACAGGATAACAGCGATGTTCAGAGAACAAGGGAGATAACCATTAGGTCTGACTGCCTGGAAGCCGGGCAGAACAGAATCATATTTCTCTTATTACCGAAAACGGGTAAGAGAAATATCACTGAATTCTTTCCCCAGTAAGGAATATTAACAATTAACAGCCCTGGGAAAAGAATGCATTCGCAGAGGGGGCCTCTAAGATGGCCACCCTAGGAATGTCTGCCTGATGCAGATGTAGATAGGGATGAGACACGCCCTAGTCTCCTGCAGCGCCCCCAGGCTTGCTAGAATTAGGAAATTCCAGCCTGGCGAATTCTAATCAGACTGGTTCTCTGCTNCTGGGCATCTTGAAAAAAGAACAGGATAACAGCAATGTTCAGGGAACAAGGGAGATAACCATTAGGTGTGACTGCCTGGAAGCCAGGCAGGACAGAGCCATATTTCTCTTATTACCGAAACGGGTAAGAGAAATATCACTGAATTCTTTCCCCAGTAGGGAATATTAACAATTAACAGCCCTGGGAAAAGAATGCATTCGCAGAGGGGCCTCTAAGATGGCCACCCTAGGAATGTCTGCCTGATGCAGATGTAGATAGGGATGAGACACGCCCTAGTCTCCTGCAGCGCCCCCAGGCTTGCTAGAATTAGGAAATTCCAGCCTGGCGAATTCTAATCAGACTGGTTCTCTGCTCTTGAACCCTGTTAAGATGTTTATCAATGACAATGAGTGCACAACTGGACATGGAAGTTCATTCGTGATTCCAATTTCACCCTGACCTTGTGATCTCGGCCTGACCTTCTGCCTCGTGATCTTTTGTTGCCCTTGAAGCATGTGATCTCTGTGACCCACATCCTGTTCGTACACTCCCTCCCCTTTGAAAATTGCTAATTTTTTGCTGGTTTTATGGCTCAAGGGGCACCACGGAACCTGCCGACATGTTATGTCTCCCCTGGACACCCAGCTTTAAAATATCTCTCTTTTGTACTCTTTCCCTTTATTTCTCAGACCAGCCGACACTTAGGGAAATAGAAAAGAACCTACATTGAAATATCGGGGGCTGAATTTTCCCCAATAGATGTGGGCTCTGCTTTTCGAGATTTATCTAGGTAGAGCTGAGCTGTATGGGGCATCCTCCTGGACTTGGATCTTGAGGTCTTCTGCTCCTCCCTCCTAACCACTCTCACCCCACAGGCCCACCAAACCATGAAAGCCAGTCATCAAGACTTGGGGCACTGTTATTTTTACTGTCAAAACCACCTTCTTGGCTGGGAGTGGTGGCTCACACCTGTAATCCCAGCACTTTGGAAGGCTAAAGCAGATGAATGACTTGAGGCCAGGAGTTCAAGACCAGCCTAGGCAACATAGTGAAACCCTGCCTTTACAAAAGATACAAAAATTAGGCAGTTGTGATGGTGCATGCCCGTGGTCCTAGCTACTCGGGAGACTGAGGTGGGAGGGTCTCTTAAGCCCAGGAGGTGGAGGTTACAGTGAGCCGAGATTGTGTCACTACACTCCAGTCTGGGCAACAGAGCAAGACTCTATCTCAAAAACAAACAAACAAAAAAGTCTTCTTTCATTCTGAAGGCAGCAGACCCAGGTTGTCTGCAACCTGTTTGATTTAGAAGCACATTGAGCCTGCACCTCTGCTCCTGGTTTATTTAGGGAGATCTCTCCAGCCCTAGAAGTTCTCCTCTGTGCCTGTGCAGATGTGCTTTACTTTGGAGGTTGCCTAGCCTGAGCTAGGGAAGATGTCCCAGGTCCCCAAAATAAACACTCTAGACAAAAGTAATTGAATTCTGAAACAGTATATGAAAATTTTTGAAATGCTTCTTGAGACAATTTTGTTGTGACTATACATTGCAAACAATTACAGTGGTTTATTCACCTAAATCTCCTCAGCATCTAGTTTGTCGTGAGTGGATACTCAGGAGACATTTAAGGGATGTGGAATGAATGAAGGAATGAATGGGATTTCCCTCTGTAATTACAACACACCATAATGATCCAGGAGTAAACTGAGCTTTTGTTTCTATCCTTTAAGTCTAGGAAGCTGCAGGATTTCCCAATTTTCACTATGGCCATTAATATGTAAACTGCCTGTCCATTTATTTAATAAAATGGTAGAATAGGAGAGCTGTGCTTCATAAAAACTTGTCTAAAGTGAACATAATCATATAGAATAAACACCTACCTGAAAACCATAAGGAAAAATAAGTTTCCAAATCCCTTGCTAAAGCAGTCAAGTAAACTCCAGGTATCAATGTATTAACTTTATTTTTTAAATAATATGCTCTTGTCTGGATTGGAGTATATATTTCTTTAGAGGATCCAACCTTTACCATAGTTTTAAGAGAATAATGATTTGTATCACTAGAGGGAGACACAGTTTGCCAAAAAGCTATTACCAGGCAGAACTGAAAACTTTCCAGTTTTAAGACTGAAACAACAAGAAATAAAGCTGCTACGTATTGTTTCCCATATTCATATCATTGTGATTTTAACACATTCAAAACTAGAATTATTGAAAACAATAGGTTGATTTTTCCTTTCTGAAATAATATTGAAACTGTGAATCAAAGGTAGAAATGGACATTGTCAAACTTTAGTGAAACACTAAAATTCAAACGTGACAATGTTGAAATACCAGAATTTTTCAACTATTTCAAGACAATAAAAATCGGTACACAAAGATTGTATCTATGTGCTTAAGTGTCTGCCTCTGTGAACAGCTGCTTTTCTAACATAAAAATGAATTCATCCAAATCTCTCTCCCAGGTAAAGAAGTCAGAATTGAATTCCATACTTACATCACAACACAAAACGGAAGACCTGACTTTTAGACCTTGGTATAACAGTAAAATGTCAGATTTCTACTTCTTAATTAAAGAACAACAAACATTCTTTTTTTTTTTTTTTTTTTTTTTGTGGTGTATGTATAGTACATGTACTTGTGTTTAAACCAGTTGAGTAAAACTAAAATGTGATTATGTTTCTAGCAGATGGGCTTGTTTTGTTTTGTTTTTTACTAATTTACATTTACATTTCCTACCTGGATTCTGAAGACATTTGAAATTGTTTTTATTATTCTCATTTTACAGGAAGAAAATTAAGGCAGAGCTATTTGAAGTAATTTCTCATAGACACAAAAGCAGCATGAGGTCCCAAGCCCAGATCTTTGGTTACTTGTTTCACATTCTTGTTATCCAACAAGGTAGCCATGAAAATTGTGCTAGAAACCCAGGAATTGGAAGGAGAAGACTACAAAGTTTTAGGAGAAGTAGCAGCATTCTTCCCTAAGATTGGGGCCAGATAAATAAAATTTGGAAGATAGCTTGTTTCTAGCTTCATGATCTTCTGTGATTTAGCAGTGCCAATGTAATTCAACATACCACTATTTTCTTTTTCTTATTTTCTTATTTTTTTTTTTGAATGGAGTCTCTGTCGCCCAGGGTGGAGTGCGGTGGCGCCATCTCAGGTCACTGCAACCTCTGCCTCCCGAGTTCAAGAGATTCTCCTACCTCGCCTCCCGAATAGCTGGTATTACAGGCGCGCGCCATCACACCCAGTTAATTTCTGTATTTTTTTAGTACAGACAGGGTTTCACCATGTTGGTCAGGCTGGTCTTGAACTCCTGACCTCATTATCTGCCTGCCTCAACCTCCCAAAGTGCTAGGATTACAGGTATGAGCCACCACACACAGCCTTACCACTCTTTTCTATAGGCAATTTTTTCTAAGGAAGCTCATAGACAATTCTTTTGGAAACTGCAGAGCACAGTTGGGGAAAAAAAAAAACAGGAATACTATGTAAATCTCTTTATTGAGGATCCAAGAGCAGAACAGCCTCTATGGAAGCCAAAGGGACCAATACAGACTGGACATTTGAATTTTCAATGCCTATCCACAAAAAAGTTTAGATTTTGAAGCAGCTTGGCATCTGTAAGAGATCTTTACCTACAAAAGGCAAAAAGTTTAGTTAAGAAGTGATGCAGTTAGAAGTCCACACCCTGATGAACAACCGGTTACAATAATAATAATAATAATAATAATAATAATAATAATAAAATTATCCAACACTCGCTTAGAATGGCCTCCCTAGCTCCTTCCTCACCAATGACTCCTGTCCCTTTCTCACCACTTTTTATGTATCCTTCTACTGTTCTAGACCAATTCTGTCCTCTTTCTCCAGATCGTTCTGTTCTTCACTGCCCCTTCTGTATTTACTGAAATATGTTTTCTTTAACCCTGGTATTTGTTCTACTTATTGAACGAAACATCAGCTTCCCTGTTGTTCATTTTTAAATATTGGTTAGAGATTTACTATGTCTCTTTTAAAAACTAAAGTTCTTTCCTTCTATTGTATGTCGTATCAATCAATTCTTTTTCTTCCAATGATTCAATGACCTGCAATGAAAATCATTCCCCTGCCCCATCCTTTCTCTTCCAAACTCTTATCATCATGACGACATTCAGCTGTCTGCTGTTAGCAGCACTCACTTTTTCTTAGGCCACCGTATTTCCAGGGAGATCACAGAGAGAAATACAAACTTATAAGAATAGGTGGTGCCAAAAGTACACCCACAGCCACAGTGATTCACTTCCATGAATGTCACTGAGATCTTTGGGATTCCATAGGAAACAAGTGAAGCAAAGTCCTGATGCCCAGAAGCCAGCCCCAAAGAAATGCCATCCTACAACTGGAGCTTTTGAAGTAAAGAGAGTGCAGGCACTGTTAGTGCCATATAGTAAGTCCTCCACGGGAGCAGCTCCTGGTGTGGTGAGTGGTTTGAGGTGTCCTCACTGGGACAGAGAACACCCTTCCGCTTGATGCTTCCCAACACCGATGCTGCAATTGTCGGGATCACCACCGCATCAAGAACAGGCTGCTAATCTTCCCAAAAGCTGTCATGAGAAAGCCAAATTTGCCACAGTGTCATTTGTGCAAGGATAATGACATCATATTTTATGTCATTTGCAGCCTTAGTTTGTGATTACATGCATGGAAAGAAATAAAAAAAAAAAAACAGAAAGTACACTTGGCAGGAATTATGGCACAAGCTGAGTTCTAGCTGTCCTCTCCTTAGAAACATCTTTCAGTTTTCACAATGAGCTACTGCTGACTGCTTCCTGACACTGCCAAGTACTAAGATGTGAAGTTGTACAGGTTCCTGGGTCCCTTCCCTTGCTACTTCTCAGGCATTTGAAACACTGCTGTGACCGTGACCGTAACCAGCCCCTGTCAGCACTATTCCCTGCACTCGAGAAATGATGTTTCCTAAGGTTTGGCTAAAGAGAAAATGCAACCAATCAATAAAATGTTTAAGTGCTAATATTTTATAAAATACTGAGGGGAAGAAAACTTTACCTGAGTATAAAAACTCAGTTTACTCATAAAACCACGGCAGCATTGTGTTAGAACTGCCGGTTCTTTATTAGCTGAGTAGCAATGGTACACTTTAGCCAGGGCAAGGGAAGAGGGGACGTACATTTGAGTCTGTAATTACATCCATTTTAGAATGGTTTCTTGTCTTCCCTGGGAAATATTCCAAGTCAGATGTCAAAGGACAGCTGTTTTACTCCAGATGTTTTTGGAGATCGCCAACGTACATTTAGATTGAGAGTCAAGACACAGGAATTTAAAAAACATAAAATGGCTCTTTTATGATGCATTTAAATTAATTTCTTTTAGTATTTAGAACAAAAGGAAGAACAGATGGTGTAGATGTAGTTTAAAGTGAGAGCCATTAAAATAATCTTAGCCAGAAAGAGAGTTTTCCATAACAGGAATTCATGAACCATAAGAGTTTAAGCAAAATTTTTAAATGGCTCATACAGTAAGAGACTATATCATTTCAATTATATTTCATACACTAAACTGATATGTAATAAGTACACTCAGGATTTCCATATTATGTTAGAGTACTAAAAATTATGAAATGTCAAGAAAAAAGAGTAACTGAAAAAAGATAAAACTACACATTGTTTTCTTCAAGAGTACACTCAGATTTTATAATTTTTCAGTTTTAAATCTCCAATCATTAGTCCCCATATTTATATAATTTGTATATGTCTTATATTCGTGGAAAGAAAAGTAATACGTTTTAATGTAATAAAGTTATTTATGGCTTCTAGGCTTTAAATTACATAGTTCCTTCCTCAACATTGCAAATTTTTAAAAGAAGATGGTAGCAATTCACATTATTTCCATTGATAAAGTGATTTGTACCTCCAAATATGGCAAACAATTTCTTACAAACCCATAAAAATGTGTGCATGTACATAATTTAACATACATACATTTACATAATACTTTAACTCCCTTTCACACACACGNGTACTAAAATTATGAAATGTCAAGAAAAAAGAGTAACTGAAAAAAGATAAAACTACACATTGTTTTCTTCAAGAGTACACTCAGATTTTATAATTTTCAGTTTTAAATCTCCAATCATTAGTCCCCATATTTATATAATTTGTATATGTCTTATATTCGTGGAAAGAAAAGTAATACGTTTTAATGTAATAAAGTTATTTATGGCTTCTAGGCTTTAAATTACATAGTTCCTTCCTCAACATTGCAAATTTTAAAAGAAGATGGTAGCAATTCACATTATTTCCATTGATAAAGTGATTTGTACCTCCAAATATGGCAAACAATTTCTTACAAACCCATAAAAATGTGTGCATGTACATAATTTAACATACATACATTTACATAATACTTTAACTCCCTTTCACACACACGACATATGCATTGTATCAAGAAGAGTCCTGCCGCATGACACAAACCCTACAGCTGTTGAACTTCAAATGCCGAGTCAGTAATTTTTGGCTAAAGATTGTAATAAGTTACAATCTTATTGGTAACTCCCAACGAGAGAACAATTGTTAGTGATGGTAATGGAGCCAGAGTTTAATGAAGGTGGCGGGGGCTGGTCCAGTAATAATAGCTCAGGCATAAAGTTTAAACCTCTTTATTGCATAGCTGACCCCAATTACATCCCAAGACAAATAACACCATTTACCCAAAACCTGATGCCAAATGTGGCCACTTCAAATTTCTCCCTCATAGGAGCCTCTGATCATTTCAGGAGTATTTGAACAATGGACATTAACTGTCAGTTTTGTATTTGATATGCTGGACCTCTCTGAAGTTGACTGAATTATTTTTTAAATGTCTTGGTTTATTGAGAATGATTTTTTAAAAGCATTTTAAAAGCACTTCCCTTAACTCATCCTTGTAAAAAAGAAATATATATATATATAATGTTTTAATGATGCCACAAGCCAAGGAGGAGATTAGGCACATGATGAACAGTTCATGCAAAATGCAGTGTACTCTCTAATGGCACCTGAGTGCCCTGGTTACATCAAAATAGAGTGATAACTGTATTTATTTCAGAAATGATAACATTATTCAAAATGTGAAGAATTACCATTTGGTACTAACACAGAGCATTTGAACACTGCAAGAATTGCTTTGAACTAAAGCACAGAAAATATATATTTTTTTCTTTTTTTGACATGGAGTCTCACTCTGTCACCCAGGCTGGAGTGCAGTGGCGTGATCTTGGTGTGCACCACCACGTCCGGTTAATTTTTGTGTTTTTAGTAGAGACAGGGTTTCACCGTGTTGGCCTGGCTGATCTTGAACTCCTGACCTTAGGTGATCCACCCACCTCGGCCTCCCAAAGTGCTGGGATTACAGGTGTGAGCCACTATGCCCAGCTGAAAGTATTTTTAATTCAAGATTTCTGGAAGACAAGACCCCAGGTCATTTATCTCAGTAATGTTATTTTACATAAACAACAAAAATCTGGGATCTAGCTCTGGAATCCGGCTGACAGAGGTTGCAATCCCTGCGAGGTGATTTTGGACATGGTACTTATCCTTGCTATGCTGTTTTCTCATATGTGAAACAGAGCCATAACGCACCTGTTTCAAATGAGTTCATGTGTGTAAGGAACCTGGCACTACATCTGTTTCATAGGAAGTGTCAAGCTATATTATTGTTATTAGGATTATCAATAGAAAAATGGTTCTGCACTTATTCAACTGAATAAAGCACACTATTCTTCTTTAAGGAAGTGCATATTCTTCCCTAAGCCCATATTCTTATCCTCTGCTTACAGTCTAAAGAAAAAAAGACAGGAACTCAGTGACGGCAGTACTGGCTTATGGGAGAGTGCTGTCCCTTGGGACAGGAGGGCAGGAAAGAGCATCTTGTCAAAATCAAATATACCTATGGACCAGCAGATGTACCATTGCCCAAACGGGAACACGTTGCCTTTCCCCATGACAGTTATGAGTATCGCTACACAATTTATTCACTCATGATGTTTTGGATTGGGTTAAGCCTACTAAACTGGCCTACTACTCCACTTTGCTCCCCAGATCGTCTTCTGTCATTCAACACCCCTTGGATTTTTCTCTTCCTTAGAATTGTGTTGTTTATTTTGATCTTACCTTGTGAAAAGTCTAACCTGAAATGTCCTCGAGCTAGAGCACAAGCGTTTAAATGTCAACCTAAGCTTTTTTTTTTTTTAAAGGAACAATATCAAATAGGATGAAATAACTTAAGAAATCTAGACTGAATCGTTGGTCTAACCTGAAAGCAATATCAAAAGACAGGATGATTTGTGAAGGTGCTTCCTGGCTGTAGAATGCTCAATTGTATTCAAAGTTAAAGAAGTTGAAGGAAGTAAATAAGGCAGTGCCAGGATATGACAAAGAGAACAAGGAATGAATACTCAGCACAAGAGTGCTGGAAGGTCTCCAGTGCACACAGGTGAACATCAGGGTGTCCACCTCGTCCCTACTGCACAGGACTGTCCTGGTTTCAGCACTGAAAGCCTCTCAGCCTGGGAACTCCCCTGAGTCCCAGGCAAACCGGAAAGGTTGGTCACCCTCAAAATACGTATATGTTTGCTTGTCTCTTTTCTCTGGATATTTTTTTCCTTACAATAGTTTATTAGTTTGTTCATTTCGCTAGTATTTTTTCCAAGGCTCCAAGATTCCAGGCCTCCTGGTAGGTGCTGCAGACACAGTGGCCCATCACAGACAGACTGTGTCCCTGCTTTTGTACAGCTTACGTCCCGTGAGGGAGGCACAGGTAACCAAGCAACCACACGCCATAAAGAGGGAAGTGTTGTAAAGATAATAAAATTCAGCTCATGAGACGGAGTCACTTCTCGGGGTGGGGAGGCTCAGAGGCAGCATTTGAGCTGAGCCCTGGATGATAGGAAGAAGCCAGCCATGTGAATGCAAGGGAAGGACATCACAGGCAAAGCGGACAAGGCAGAAGCCAGAGGAAAGCCTGTGGCAGGCATACTGGAAGGCCGGCCACTGGGGTGGGAGATCAGTGGGTTGTGGGGGCCGGATAGCAGAGGACTTTCATAGGTGGGTTAAGGGCTTTGGATCTCACTCTAACTGCATTGGAGGGTACTGGAGAGTTTGAAGCAAGGAAATATAAGGGATAAAGAGGTTCATATGATCCAATTTGCTTTTTTGTAAATCTCCCTGTTGAGTATATGAACAATGGGGCACAGGAAGATAAAAGTGGAAGGAAGGGCACCGGGCAGAAGGCTACTGTGGCCCACAGGGTGATGCCTGCCTAGGTCAGTGGCTCTCAGATGCCTCCAGACCAGGTGCATCAGCAGCACTGAAACCCTCCAGAAATGCAAGTTTTGAGGCCTCACCTCGGAACAGCAGAGTCAGTATCCCTGAGTCAGCCCAGCCATCCATGATGCAGCAAGTCTTTCAGGTGACTCTGATGCAGCGTAAGTGTGAGGACTTCTGGCCCAGGGCCAGGGCTTGGAATGCATTAAAAACACTGGTGCTGGCCAGGCGCGGTGGCTCAAGCCTGTAATCCCAGCACTTTGGGAGGCCGAGACGGGCGGATCACGAGGTCAGGAGATCGAGACCATCCTGGCTAACACGGTGAAACCCCGTCTCTACTAAAAAATACAAAAAAAAAAAAAAAAAACTAGCCGGGCGAGGTGGCGGGCGCCTGTAGTCCCAGCTACTCGGAGGCTGAGGCAAGAGAATGGCATAAACCCGGGAGGCGGAGGTTGCAGTGAGCTGAGAACCGGCCACTGCACTCCAGCCCGGGCGACAGAGCGAGACTCTGCCTCAAAAAAAAAAAAAAAAAAAAAAAACACTGGTGCTGTGGTGGACCTCAAACTGACTAAATCAGAATTGTTGAAAAAGAGATTTCTGGGGACAGTGGCTAATTTGGATAGTGGAGAAAGGGTAAGTATTTAGGAGCAACCTGAGGCCTTTCCCTTAGGCAGCTGGGCAGAGGCTGGTGATCAATTGTAACTGCTTTCCATCCTCCTCTCTCCACTTCACTCACCTGTCATGCCAGAAGGATTCTTCTAAAATACAAATGGATCAAGCCACTAACTCATGTTAAAATAGTTTTTTCTCCCTTTCCAGAAACCCCACTATTAACACAGCTAACTCTTCATCCTCAAAGATTGTGGCTCCAATCCCCAAATCAAAAACATGCTAGGCCAGGTCCGGTGGCTCACGACTGTAATCCCACTGAGGTGGGTGGATCACGAGGTCAGGAGATGGAGACCATCCTGGCTAACACGGTGAAACCCCATCTCTACTAAAAGAAATACAAAAAAATCAGCCAGGTGTCTTGGCAGGCACCTGTAGTACCAGCTACTCGGGAGGCTGAGGCAGGAGAATGGAGTGAACCCGGGAGGTGGAGCTCGCAGTGAGCCAAGATGCACCACTGCACTCCAGCCTGGGTGACAGAGCGAGACTCCGTCCCCCCCCAAAAAAAAAAGAAACAAGCTAGGTGTTTTGGCAGGTGGAATTTAATACAGGGAACTAGTTTCACAGGCTTTAGAGAAATAAAAGAGTGAACAGCTGCAATAGCCCAGAGATCAGGCCTGTGGAAAGCAACTTCCCTGCCCCAGAGCTGGAGGAACAAAGCCTCAGTATGGGAAGCTCTGATGGGGCCCTGCATGGAGCTGGGTGCCTCCTTGAAAGGGAGGAACCCACAGAGCAGAGTGAAAATCTGAGGAGGGGCATGCTTCACCTCTTAGGGGACACAGGAGGGCAATTTCAGGAATGCCCAGAAAAGAAAGATGTTAACAGCCACCACCAGAGCATACTGACAGGATGGCCCATGACCTTGCTTCCCATTCTGCTGGCCAGCCTCCCCATAGGCCCCACTATTGTCAGATGCTAACAGGGATCCTCTGTCTGAGGACCAAGGTGGTTTGCAGACTTCCTTCCCCAGCATCCCAGGTACTTGAGGACAGCATTGGAGTTGAGAATTAGGAACTGCATGACTGGCACACAGAATAAAGGATGCTTCCTCTGGGAACTCTTCCCTGATCCTCACCCTGGACCAAAGTCAGTCCTCCTGCACTTGTTCCCATGGCACTGTCGGGTCTTTCCATCCTGGAGTTATCCTCACCTAGCTGCCAGTCTCCCCTGCTGGGCCCCAGGCTCTGTTAAGGGCAGAGACTGCGCCACACTTGTATACTTGGGGGAAAATAAATGCTAATCAGTGTTTTCTCAGTGCCTGCACTCGTGTCTTGGCACAATAGGCGATTATAAACATTTGTTGAATGTGCCAGGCATTGTAACAAGCAGTGTAAATATAGAGATGAATAAAAGGAGAAACTTCTTCGGGAACTAGTAGACCACTGAGAAAAATATCAAGCATCATGTCTGATCTTTAGAAAATAAAACAACACCAATAAGCATTTTGTTTTTATAACATTCCATTAGGCAAGTTTTCATTCACTCGATATGTTAAATAGACAAATGAAAGGCTTTCCTAGAAGAGCTAAAATATTCTAAAATCACAGTGTGCTTAGGAGCTTCATAATACCATATAAGAATGTAATACACCAGGCTAGCATGTGAAAAGAATGAGCATCCTCCTAGACCACAGCTCCACCCAGGAAGATTCCATGCGAATCTCCCCACTGCCACACCCTGCCAAGTCTCAGCTCTCAAGCCCAGCATTCAAGATTCCTTACAAATGGGCCCCTATCTGCTGTGCCAACCTGATCCCGCTGCACAGCCTAATTAATTTGCATATTATTCCCTGAACATATCGGGAGCAATCATCCCATGTCTGTTTCTTTGCCTATCGAATAAAAATTTTGTCAAGCAAGAATTTATTTTGATATAAAGGTAGACATCAATATTTGTTTTCCCCAAGTATCTACATAGTCATTGAATAAACAATCTCTTCACCAGGAATTTCACATGCCCTTTTTAATATATTGACAACTCCCCCTTTGAGTCCCTGTCTACTTCTGGGTGTTCCATTGTGTGCTCTGTATCATTTACCTTCTTTGGCACAAGCTATGAACTATTTTCATTGCTGCAGCTCTCAAACCTATGAGGCTGTGACGCTGCCCCTTACTTAGGATCCTCAGGATCTTTAATCAGAAATGTTCCTTGTATCAGGATTAACTAGAAAACCACTTGTAATCTCATTTATTTCAACTATTGCAAGAGTTGCTTTTAAAAATCCTTATTTTTGGCCGGGCACGGTCGCTCATGCCTGTAATTCCAGCACTTTGGGAGACTGAGGCAGGCGGATCACGAGGTCAGGAGTTTGAGACCAGCTTGGCCAATATAGTGAAACCCTGTCTCTACTAGCAAAAAATTAGCCTGGTGTGGCGGCAGGTGCCTGTAATCCCAGCTACTCAGGAGGCTGAGGCAGGAGAATCGCTTGAATCCGGGAGGCGGAGGTTGTAGTGAGCCAAGATCGCACCACTGCACTCCAGCCTGGGGGACAGAGCGAGACTCTGTCTCAAAAAGAAAAAAAAAATCCTTACTTTTCCACCTCTAGATAGATAGTAAACTTAAATGCAAACACTGCATTTTGTTCTTTCTCATATTCTTCCATAGGATCCATGCTCTATGAGACTGCTCCATGCCAAACTGCTGAAAGAAAAATCAAAAAGCTACTTATAAAAGTAAATTTAAAGATGTATTAATTCCTTAGCATGAAAACATAATTCCTTAACACAAAATTAGATGAACAAGCTGACTGGAATGAGACTTAACCTCAACAGGAAATAAATGAAGCGGGCTCACAGAACCAAGCAGTCTGCAGAGGAGTGCAGGTCAGGGAGACATTCTATCCTATCATGCTGGAGTGCTGCTTGATCTACAGCTGCTCCAAGATGCTCTCTCAGAAACACTGGCTAGAAACAGCATTTTTC
Source organism: Rhinopithecus bieti (assembly GCF_001698545.2). Classification (NCBI taxonomy): domain Eukaryota; kingdom Metazoa; phylum Chordata; class Mammalia; order Primates; family Cercopithecidae; genus Rhinopithecus; species Rhinopithecus bieti. The sequence continues at coordinate 193,436 of NW_016804414.1, forward strand.
ACTTTTGTGTTATGCATGAGTCACACATGCGTACATGCACATGCGCGCACACACACACACACACCACCACCACCACCACCATTTCTACTGTTGCAGTGGCCAAGTTCAATGACTATGACGTTCTCAACATAAAAATAAACTTGAAATCTTGGAAAAAACACTACTCCACTTCTCTCCATAGTTGAACTAGGTGACAACCTATTCTAGTTCTATTGCTAGAATCCGAGCTGCGTGTGTAGGTATGTCTGCCTGTGTAGTAAGAGCAGTTGATTTTACACACCCGCACCAGGGCACTAGAAACTAAAAGACTTGGCCGGGAGCCCTGGCTCACACCTGTAGTCCCAGCACTTTGGGAGGCCGAGGCAGGTAGATCACCTGGGGCTGGGAATTCGAGACCAGCCTGGCTAAGATGACGAAACCCTGTCTCTACTAAAAATGCAAAAATTATAAAATTAGCCAGGCGTTGTGGTGTATGCCTGTAATCCCAGCTACTGGGGAGGCTGAGGCAGGAGAATTGCTTGAACCCGGGAGGCGGAGGTTTGTGGTGAACCTAGATCACACCATTGCACTCCAGCCTGAACAAAAAGAGCAAAACTCCGTCTTAGAAAAAAAAAAGAAAGAAAGAAAGAAAGAAAGAAAGAAAGAAAGAAAGAAAGAAAGAAAGAAAGAAAGAAAGAAAGCAAGCTAGAAACCCTCTTTCCTCTGATGGCCAAAATACACAGTCCCTGGGTGGGATATGGGGCACTGCAAAGCACATACTGGGATCTCAGTGTTATTTCCTACAGAACCCTCCTTGGTAGCCCAAAAACGCAAGAGAATTTCTAGCTCTCCTTAATTCCAGGGTGTCAGTGGATATCAGGATACAGGATGAGCTACATAAAGAAACAGTATATCCACAGGGTCCCATATGGAAGCTCCTAGGACACTGAGCTGGCCACTGAGCACTTGGAATGTGGTTCAATCAAACTGAAATCTGCTGTAAGTGTAAAACACACACTGGATTTCAAAGATTTGGTATGACCAAATAAAGAAGGTAAAGTATCTCATCAATCGCAATGTTAATATTCTGATTATATTGAGTTAAATGATTTTAAGACTACTTTTCCTTTTTTTTTTTTTTTTTTTTTTGACCAGGTCTCACTGTGTCACCCAGGCTAGAGCACAGCAGAACGATCATAGCTCACAGCTGCCTCGAATTCCTAGGCTCCAGCAATCCTGCCACCTCAGCCTCCTGAGTAGTTGGGATTACAGGTGTGTGCCACCAAGCCAGCTAATTTTTCCTTTTTTTTTAATGTGGTCACTAAAAATTTTTAATTGCATATGTTACTTGTACATGTGGTTGACATTATATTTCTATTGGGTAACACTCATCTGCATGGTTGTCTACCCATTTAAGTAGAGAAGCTCATAGGTATGGTTGTCTGACAAGACAGTGGAATTGGGTTTTGTTGTGTCTTCCCTGCACCTGAATTTACATAGTATGTCTGATAGAACTAGCCATCCATCTGACTTGAATCTTCTTTTAATTCAAGTAGTAGGTCAACTTGGGCCAAACAACTGAACCTCATGATGCATAGCCACAGTGTTTAAAAAATGTCCCCCACCATTTCAGAAGAAAGATTTGCCTATTTCTATGTGGGGGAAAAAGGGGAAGGAAAAAACCCTCCGGTCTCAGCAGGGTTACCCAATATTATAAGATTATTCATCTTCATGAAAAGCTTGTCCTGTGAGACTATAAACAAATTGCACAACCAGTAAACAAAACTTCTGACTGCCTTTTGGGCTTCTTGAGGTAGGAGGCCGAGGTGCAAACAGCAGCTCTAACACATCTCATCTATGTGACCCTGGAAAAGGTATTCACTTTTCTATCTATGCCAGAAAAACGAGGAAAATAGCAATACAGTACCCATCGATAGTGTCGCTGTGATGATGCAATAAGAAAATCCTGTTATGCACTCAGAATGGTCAACAACTATTATTTCTTAAGTGTATCATTGCTACCCTTCCCGTGTCTAAGATAATGATGATTATTGATTTTAAAGAATCAGAAAATTGTATCTCGACTTTAAACAGCACTCAGAGTCACAGAGATTAGAGAAAAAAACATTTACCAGTAACCCCTTTACCTTTTTGTGTGCCTAATAATATATCCTGTGCAGAAACTCACAGTACAAGCAATTCAGTATGGTTTTTTTTCCCATTTTCTTTTCTTCTGTTTCCATTTAGATAGTAAGAAAACATTATTGAGTAGATGCCTTAATTTGTTATTTTGAATACACAATTCTGTATTCATTTCCTATTTCTGCTGTAACAAATTACCACAAATTTAGTGATTTAAATCAACACACTTTTATTCTCTGACAGCTCAAAAGGTCAAAACTCCAAATTCAGTTTCACTGAGATAAAGTCAAGGTGTCCCGGGGCTGGTTCCTTCTGGAGGCCCTGAGGGGAAAATTGGTTTCTTGCCTTTTTCAGCTGGTAGCAGCACCTGCATTCCTAGGCTTGTGGCCCCCTCCTCCATCTTCAAAGCACATCACCCCAGTCTCTGCTTCCATCATCACAGCCCCTTCTAGTCTGTCTCTGAGGGCTCTTTCCACCTCCTATAAGAACCCTCATGATTACACCAGGCCCACCTGGACAACCCCCCTATCACAAGAGCCTTAACTTAATTCACATCTGCAATGTGCCTTGATCCATAGAAACTAACATTCACAGTTCTGGAGATTAAGGCATGGACATATTTGGAGGATCATTATTTAGCTTACCAGAAATTCCAAAACAGAATTTTTTAGCATGCATAAGTTGTTATGCACTAAAATTAAACAGAATGCCTCCCTTGACCATAGAATGTCATAATATGAATTAAAGAGGCCAAACTCAGCTCCAGTGAAGCCCCTGCCCACCATGGCGCTTTAATGACCCCTGCTTGAGCTCATCCGCCGTGGCCTCTCCCTGCCTCTCGCCGGCTCCCCAGACCCCAACATACTTCTCTTTGTCATCAGTTTTCATTCCCTTATGTGTTCATGCTCTGCTCTTATTATTCCTACCAGCCTATTTTCTTCACCCTCTCACCCTATAATATGCTGTTCATATCTCTTTTATGACACCCAACACATTCTGCTCCTGTTTCTTTGAGCTTATGGTTAGAGGAGTAAGCACGACTCTTGATTGTTCTTCAGTTAATAATTCCTCAGAGTGCTTAACTTGTTGCCTGCCCTTAGCATGTGCGCAGTGAGGATTTTTTTTGAATTATTTCCTAGCACATCCCCTTAATATGTGAAGCACACTATCAGACACAAAAGAGATACAGTAGTCCCTCCTTATCGGAGGTTTTGCTTTTCACAGTTTCAATTCCCCGGGGTCAACTGCAGTCTGAAAATAGGTAAGTATAGGACCATAAGATATTTTGAGAGAGACCACATTCACATAACTTTTATTACAGTATACTGTTATAATTGTTCTATTTGTTATCATTGCTAATCTTTTACTATGCCTCATTTATAAATTAAACTTTATCTTAGGTATTATACATAGAAAAATAACAATACAGTCATACCCCACACAACAACATTTCAGTCAACGACGGATCACATATACTATGGTGGTGCCATAAGATTATACTGGAGCTGGAAGCTTCCTATCACCTAATGATGTCATAGCTGTCCTAATGTCACAGTACAACATACTACTCATATGATATGTTTGTGGTGATTCTGGTGTACACAAACCCACTGCACTGCTAGTCATATAAAAGTATAGCACACAGAGTTATGTACAGTACAGAATGTGTGATAATGCCGATAAACTATCACATTATTGGTTTGTGTATGTACTATATACTTTTATCATTATTTGAGAGTGTACTTTTTCTAATTATTTCTTTAATGTTAACTGTAAAATAGCCTCACACAGGTCCTTCAGGAGGTATCCAGAAGGCATTGGTATCCTAGGAGATGGCAGCTCCGTGTTTGTTATTGCCCTGGAAAACCTTCCAGTAGGACAAGATGTGGAAGTGGAAGAAATGACCTTGGCAATCCTAACTCTGCGTAGGCCTAGGCTAATGTGTTGTGTTTGTGTCTTTGTTTTTAACAAGAAAGTTTAAACAGCAAAATTAAAATTAAAAATATTAAAAATAGAAAAAAGCTTATAGAAGAAGGATATAAAGAAAGAAAATATTTGTGTACAGCTGGATGTGTTTGTGTTGTAAGCTAAGTGTTATCACAAGTTTAGACGTTTACAAAGTAAAAAGTTATTGTACACTAAGGTTGATTTATTATTGAAGAAATAAATTTTTAAATAAATTTAGTGTATCCTAGATGTTCAGTGCTTATAAAGCCTATAGTAGTGCACAGTAATGTCCTAGGTCTTCACATTCACTCACTGACTCACCCAGAGCAACTTTTAGGCTTGCAACCTACCTTCATGGGAAGGGGAAATAACAAGTGTACTATTTTTTATATTTTATACTGTACTTTTACTGTACCTTTCTATGTTTCAGTATGTTTAAACACACAAATATTTATCATTGTGTTACAATTGTCTACAGTGTTCATTACAGTAACATGCTATGCAAGTGTGTAGCCTAGGAGGAATAGGTTATACCACAAAGACTAGGCATGTAATATGCATCACTACCTAGGTTGTGTAAGTGCCCTCTGTGTTGTTTGCACAATGACAATATCACCTAATGGTGCATTCCTCAGAGCGTATCCCCATCAATAAGAACACGTGACTCTGTGTGTGTGTGTGTAGGCGGGGGTTGGTGTTATTTGAGGTTTCAGGCATCCACTAAAAATCTTGGAACTATCCCCCACTGATAATGGGGGGCCATGGTAACCTCCTCTTCTGGCCATAATTAAGTAATAGGAATCAGATTTTCCCTTCCACCTTAAACTAGAAAGCCACACACAAAACACAAGAAACAACAACGTGCAGGCAATGGACAACAGATGTGCAAGGCTAGTACCTCTGAGAAAATGAACACAAACGGGAAGTACTGCCTGAGCCCTCGCAGGAGCCTGACAGTTTGGCTTAGTTGAGAAGACAAGAGATCTGAGTCTGGGAGGACAAGGTAGTTGGAATTCACAGATCAGCACCAGAAATAAGAATACGCATGGAGAAAACTCCTCAGATTTGCAGACGTTAATTATACTTCCCTCAAGTCCTCATCTGAGTATTGATCTGTGTACACAAGGGAGCTACCCAAAGCAGGGGAACAAACAGCCAGAAAGCAGGAGGCTGGGAACAGTTTGTATTCACATCAGCCAGAGGGAAAAGACTTCTTAATCTGAGCAGAATCCTCAGAAAATATTGCCTTGAGAATGGGACTAAATTAACCCTAGACAAAAGACTTCTAGACTCTTTTGAACAAACTTACAAGTAAATCTAGAAAGAATTTCATTGGTTATAAGTAACTGCATTCCAGAACTAAGTGCAACACTATTTAAAGAAATACAACAAAATCCAGTACCCAACTTCATTCACAATGGCCAAAACTGGCCAACACTCAACCAAAATTTACCAGGTATAAAAGAAACAGAAAAATATGATCCAAGTATAAAGGAAACAGGGAAATTATCTTCATCATTTAACATCTAGGATGTTAAAATAACTATTATAAATGTGTTTATTATGCTCAAGAATCTAGAAGGAAATGTGAACTTAATTTAGTGAGAAAAGGGAAGATATAAAAAGACTCACAGAACTTGATATGAAAACACAACATCTAAAACAAAAATAAACTGGATGGATATAAAGGATACAGTTGCAGTAATTTATCAATATATTATTCTAACCATTAACTATAAGTCATCAGACCATGTTTGTTCATAAAGACAAAAGCACTCCAGTGACTCAACAAGCAAAAAAAGAATAAAAAAAACCCCACATTGTTAGTGATATTTTTAAGCTGGAAGGTCCAGGGCATTGCTGTACCATGAAACCTAGACATGCTCCAATTTCACGGACATTGATGCCGAAGATGATCGAGGCACATTTGACTGTGCATGTCAGAATCTATGAGTTTAATTAAAGTTATGATGTGAACAAAGAGTGTCCATTAGACAAGAAGAATTTGGTCTTGGCAAGTGATATTTGCATCAATTTGCTTAATTAGATCAGTACTTTTAAAACCATTTGTAAAGCATAGGATTAAAAGGCTGAATTTCAAAGGGTTTAGCAGAAGCCACAATCATGGTTTCAAACAAATCATCTGCAAGAAATTGTAGGCTGAAAATAGCAATTAGCAGCCCACAGAAAAAAATTTTAATGGAGACCATTTCTATCAATTGAATCACCATGTATAATATGGCTTGGCTTGAATCACTGATAACTTAACCTTCACCAAATTTTCCAGAGTGGAAGCAAACTGCCCCTCTTGTTTATTTCAGCACTGGATTTCAACTAAAAATTAATCCCAGGTGCAAAAACATTCTGGGTCATTTTGCCTTTGGAGGAAGAACAACAGAGGAGGCAGGGTTAGTGAAGCTTGGTCCTAGGCTCACCTCTTCATCCTCTTACTTTAAAAAAGGAAACACAGTCCCTGGGTATATGGAATCAATCCATAGCCACTGACCTAGTAAATCTACTTCCAGTTAAAGTTATAATTTAACAGTCCAGTGAAAATGTATTTTATTTATTCCAAAACAAATAGCTTAATCATAGCCCTGCCCATTTCTCTTCCCAAAAGAGAAAAGAAACATTTGGGGGGAAAATATTTCCATGGAGAAGATACAATTTTAGCGTAAAATAAAGGACACTCGCTCATTTATGCCAAAACTTGTTTCAGGAGCATTCAGAGCAGGTAAGCAGCCTGGCCATTATCTGGCAGCCTCTGCCCTAAACTTTCTCTTTAAAAATCCTTCAGGGTTTTGTTAATTTTCTATGACTCAAGTTTGTAAGACCCTGAGAGTCTCCATAATCCTGATGTTTATGAGTAAAAGTGTTAAGTAAATTATAATGCATCTCCATTTTTAAAAATAATGTACATCTCTCCACTATCTCCTACTACTCCCTCTACCCAGTGTTCCTCAGGTAATAGGTCTATGTAGTGATTCTAGACACTGATTCAGAAATTATCTTCCTGCAAGTATAAAGTTAAAACAGAGTAACTATTCGTATAATGAGGAACCTCACTTCAAAACTGAAACCTCAACTAGTGCCTCCCAAAGAGGAAAACTGGATTTCCACCTTACAAATGACCACCATTTTCCAAAACTACCATTGAATTTGGGGTTGGGGGGGTTGTTCTTTGTGCCTACCTAATTTCATTAGGATAAAAGCCCTGTGTGGGTTCCTGTTGGGGTTTTTCTGGGGAGGGAGGGGGTTGTGGGAGTCACAAAATAACTGGATCGCCATTAGTTCCATGTGATTACCCACACGGTGCTGGTCTGATCCTGCTAGTTTAAGCAAAGGCCTACACGATATGTACTTTTGCACACACGCCACACACCACACAAACCACACATTACACACATACCACACACAAACCACAAACACATGCCACACACTGTGCACAAACACACATTACACACACAACATGTACACATCACACACACCACACCCCATGCACACACATGCCACACATACACTACATATATAACACACAGGAACCCTTCCCCCACAACCACACACACCCACATGTCCTTTCGAAATACATTTTTTCCAGGGGGGGTGTGTGGATGTTTTGTGGGGGGTCAATGTGGTTCCATGGGGGTACGTTTAGACTAGCCCGGATTGTGTTGTTGGGGTATGAAGGGTGTTTTTATGTGGATGAGCACGTTGGTGTGTGGTGGGGAGTGTTTTTTTTCTGTTGTGGGGTGGAAAGGCTCTGGGTGGTTGGGCATGCAACTGTCATTGGTGTGGTGGGGGGGTTGTGGTGGCGGGCGTGTTGGGTGGCCACGTGGTTTGTGTGGTGTTATTGGTTTGTGGGGTGGATTGGTAATGGTGGATGGTTTGGTTGTGGGTGGGGCAAATGGGTTGGGTGGTTTGGTTGGGACGTGGCAATGCATGTGGTTATGGCAACATAGTGGTGGGGGGGGGTGTGGTGTGTGGTGTATGTGGTGTGTGTAGTGTGTGAGGTGTGTGTATTGTGTGTGTTGTGTGTGTGGTGGGGTGTGTGGAGGGTGTAGGGAGTTGTATGTGTTGTGGTGTGTGGTATGGCTGGTGTGATGTGTGGAGTGTGGGGGAGGTGTGGTGTGTGTGGTGTGTGTGTGTGGGGTGTGTAGGATGTGTGGAATGTGTGTGCTGTGCATGGTGTGTGGAGTCTGTGTGATGGATGGGGTTTGTGTGGAATGTGTGTGGTGTGTAGAATGTGTGTGTTGTGTGTGTTTGGTGTGGGGAGTCTGTGTGTGGTATATGTGTAGTGTGTGTGTGGCATGTGTGTGCATGGGGTGTGGTGTGTGTGACGTGTACATGTGTGGTATGCGTGTAATGTGTGTTTGTGCACAGTGTGTGGTGTGTGTGGTTTGTGCGTGGTGTATGGTGTGTGTGTAATGTGTGGTTTGTGTGGTGTGTGGCGTTTGTGCATGGTGTGTAGTGTGTTGTGTGCATGGTGTGGTGTGTGTGTAACGTGCGTGTGTGGCGTGTGTGTGCATGGTATGGGGGGGAGTGTGGTTTGTGCATGGTGTGCGGTGTGGTGTGCAGTCTAGATGTCTTTCGGGAAGGACTCAGGAGGAAGGTGACATTGGAAGGAAGCCTTGGAGGAGAGGAGGCAGCGGAGCAGGCAGGTACCTCCTGACGCCGGAGCGTGGGATGTGTTCAAAAGATCCAGAAAGCAGGGCAGCGGAGTAGGGAGAGAAGTCAAAGAGCAAAGAGAGGGGTCCGTCCCACAGGACCCATTAAGGAACTGGCATGTCCTCTGTGTGCGATGGAGCACCCATGAAAGACCTGAGCAGAGAGGCACGTGGGGATCTGACTCTCAATTCCCCAAAGCTGCTGGGACTGAGGGCTGATCCCGCGCAGAAGGCTGAGCGGCAGTGCAGCGCAGAGCCCAGGGCGGAAGGGCTGGATCTGCAGGAAGCCTTGGGATCCCGGTGAGTCCGAAGGCCGCGGAGTCGGTGCCAGGAGGTTTGGATGCTGAGATTTGTGAGCTGTGGACAGAGATCAGTAACACCCAGATTCTGGGCCTGAGAAACTGGAGAATGAAAATCCCGCGTACTGACACAGTAAGACCAAGTGAGAAAAAAGGTTTTACAGGTAAAGGCATGACACCAGAAGCTCCGTTTTGGACTTGTCTTCAGGATATCGCTTGTCACCCTACTATAACTGTCAGGTCCGGAAACACTACCAGTCCTCGTCCAGTCCGCGCGGATGGCCACGTGCAAGGAAAGGAGCCTGGAAGCCTGAGGCTACGGAGATGGGCAGGCCAGGACCCGGCTCAGCTACTGCAGCTTCATGCAGGAGTGCTGCCTGAAGAAGGGTGTGAGCAGAGTAGCATGACCAGGATTTCATTTTAACACAATGCCCTGGTGACAACATGGAAAAAACCCTAGGAAAAGCCATGTATGGATGGCAAATACTTACATGTTAATAATAGGAAGTTCTTAATACGTTCAGATTAAATTGCAGAAAATCATTTTAAGAGCACTGGTTTTATTTCTCTTTCTACCCATACAGATTCCTTCCTATTTAGCATTTCCTGCCATTTCACACAAAGACAAGTTGCGTAGAACTAGCAGGGGAGCTACTGTACCATCACCCGATGTGGGCAACTAAGTCCTTTCCATCCCTGCTCTACTGTAGGTCAGCTATGCCTCTGGGAATCAGCATCCTTCAGATTGGAGAAGTACTTTTTAATTAATAAAATTTGACTTGCCAATATTTGATTTACATCCTACTATTTAGAGATACATGTTTACACACAGAATCTGTCTACCAAAAAATTGTCTTCCTTTCTCTTCCTTTAGAGAGAAAACAGCATACTTTACCAAGCATACCAAGATAAATTTTGTCCTTAAAATAAAATAGGAACCTAAATTTTAATCCAAGACTCGCTTGTACAGACAACAAACCTTTCAATTCTGAGTAATATAGTCATTTCCCTATAATTCACCTTGATCTTAATTGCTGATAATGAAAATGAATTAATGAAATGAATAATTATTCATTTTGGGGTAATAAAATGTGACAAAACACTACCTTAAAAGAGTTGATTCATGATTGAAATAATCTGTAATAAAATTTTAACAAAAACTTTATAATATCCTTACTAAATTCACAGAACAGTCTTCAATTCAAATCTGTATGTTCACAATACATTTTAATAGATATTATTTCATTTTGTCCTCAAAATAACTTTGTGAAGAAGATGTTACTTTTTTTCAGTAACAACAGGAGGAAGGGGAAGCAATTTTCCACTTAATCTATTTTCCCAAAGATTTAATTTCCTGAGAAAGCTCAGGACAATTTATATCTCATGAATGTTGAAATGTTAAGCACCAAGAGCCACAACATAGCCGGGTGCTGGGGCAAAGCCATGCAGGGAAGCGGGGAGCTGTTGAAATATATAGGATCATCCCCAAAACTGGCAACCTCCCATTCTCACACAAAAAAACAATAAACCTTATTCTCATTGAAGGATTTCAGACTAACATTTTTATAACTATCTCTACTATCCACTCAGTTTCAACAGTGACCTCTTTCCCCTGCTGATATATGCCCACCTGACATAAGAAAAAATGGAGATTCCAGGCTGGGCATGGTAGTTCATGCCTGTAATCCCAAAACTTTGAGAGGCCAAGGCAGGAGGATGGCCTGAAGTCTGGAGTTCAAGACCAATCTGGCCAACATGGTTAAACACTGTCTCTACTAAAAATATAAAAATTATCCAGGCATGGTGGCATGTGCCTGTAATCCTAGCTACTCAGGAGGCTGAGGCAGGAGTATCGCCAGAACTCGGGAGGTGGAGGTTGCAGTGAGCCGAGATCACGCCATTGCACTCCAGCCTGGGCAACAGAGCAAGACACCATCAAACAAAAGGAGAAGGAAGGAAGGAGGGAAGGAAGGAACGAATGAAGGGAGGGAGGGAGGGAAAGACAGAGAGAGAGAAAGAAAGAAAAGAAAGAAAGAAAGAAAGAAAGAAAGAAAGAAAGAAAGAAAGAAAGAAAGAAAGAAAGAAAGAAAAAAGAAAGAAAGAAAGAAAAAAAGGAAGGAAGGAAGGAAGGAAGGAAGGAAGGAAGGAAGGAAGAAAGAAAGAAAGAAAGAAAC
>NW_016804414.1:207373-236386 GCF_001698545.2 Rhinopithecus bieti
AGAAAAAGAAAGGAAGGAAGGAAGGAAGGAAGGAAGGAAGGAAGGAAGGAAGGAAGGAAGGAAGGAAAGAAAGAAAAGAAAGAAGAAAGATTCCACTTTCTTTTTTTTTTTTTTTTTTTTTTTTCTTGGCTCACTGCAACCTCCACCTCCTGGGTTCAAGCGATTCTCCCACCTCAGCCTCCCGAGTAGCTTGGGCTACATGCGCATGCCACCACACTCGGCTGATTTTTTTTGTATTTTTTTAGGAGAGACGGGGTTTCACCGTGTTAGCCAGGATGGTCTCCATCTCCCGACCTCGTGATCTACCCGCCTCAGCGTCCCAAAGTGCTAGGACTACAGGCGTGAGCCACTGCGCCCGGCCGAGATTCCACTTTCTTAAAGAGAAGAAAGAACCTGAATTAGTCCCAGCACTTTGAGGTTTATCTGAGGTGCGATTATTGCTAATTGACAACTTTTCTAGAAAAGGATTCCTTTCTTTTTGTCTCCTCGGGCAACTTCCCATTTATCACAAATAATGTTGTATATTTAACAAATAACACAAGACATCAGTTAAATTTGAATTTTGGAAAAACAATAATTTTTAGTATAAGTATACCCCAAATATCACATAGAACATAAACTTTAAAAATTACTTGTTTATCTGAAATTCAAATTTAACTGGGTATCTTGTATCTGATCTGGGAAGCTTAATCCCAAAGTAACTAAAAAAGAATCTCAAGCAGGGATTTTCATTCCCCCAAGTCACTGAATCCAACATAAAAAAATCTCATCAGTCTGGCATTCTATCTGAGGAGCTTATCTGAGAAATCCTGTAATTAATTAGAAACGGCCAAATCTAGAGGCATCAAAGGAGCTTTCTTTCTTGTTATCTCCTACAGACCTCTCCTTTTACCCCCTCCCCCCCCCACCCCCAGTATCCCAAAAGAAAACGTAGCTATGTTGGTCATTAAAACACATGCCTCCCAATATTACTGTGTTTTGAGACTTTTGAGGTAGAAACTGCACTAGTCACTGGGACCTGTTCCGTCTGCTACACACCAAAAAGCCCCAGTATCAACAGGGACGTTCCATTTCATAGGCAGACTCAGAAGGACTCACCTTAGAAATAATCATCACTTCTGGCTCACACTTGTAATCCCAGCATCTTGGGAGGCCAAGATGGGTAGATCACTTAAGGTCAGGGGTTTGAGACGAGCATGGCCAACAGACATGAGTCACTTTTCCCAGCCTGTTTTTTGTTTCTTTAACAAAAACTGGTAGGAACTGTTATGGGTATTGTGTTGACTCTAAACCAAATTGGGTTATATAATCATATAACAATACTAATTTTTCCAATCCATAAATATGGGTTATATCTCTATATATGCTTTTAATCATTTTGATCAATGTTTGTAGATTTCAAGGTACAAACTTCTCCCCTTTTAACATTTATTCCTAAGTATTTCTTACTTTAAGTTCTCTAGCAAATGGAAGTGTTTTTTAATTTTGTTTTAAAATTGTTTATTCTTAATGTCTGAAAATTCAATTAATTTTTGGTGCCGATATTATATTCTGCAAATACGCTGAATGTGTTTATTAGTTCCAGTAGTATTTTGACTGCCTGTTTGTGATTTTCTACACAGAAGAGCATGTCATCTACATAAAAATATAATTTTACTTCTTTCTTTCTGATTCGGATGAGTTTTATTTCTTTTGATATTTAATTGCTCTGGCTGGGACAGCCAGTATTTATTGAATAGAATGGATGAGAGCATTCTTGCATCATGCAAGATCTTACAGGAAAAGTATTTCATTTTCCCTGCTTGGTTATTTCAGCTGTGGTTATTTCATGGATGGTCTTTCTATTGTTGAGGTAAATGTCCTTCTCTATTTTGTTTAGGATTTCGATTAGATGTTGAATTTTGTGCTTTTTCCCATCTATTGAGATGATGTGGTTTTCATCATTCATTCTGTTCAAGTGGTATATCACATTGATTTGCTTGAATATGTTGAACTATCCTTGCATGCCAGAAATGTGTGGCATTGGGATATCTACAATCATTTTTATATCCTCTTGATTACAGGTTGCCAGTACAAGGGATCTTCAAGAAGTTCATGAAAAACCATGTATTATGAGAAAATTGTGCATGAATTTCACACTTTTTGCACCAAAATACACTGGTTCAAGTCTGTTATAGCATGTCTGAACAGGCTCTAGTTTGAGACACTCAGAAGGAAAATACATAAATTTGAAAAGAGACTCTATTGAAGCAATATATATTCTGCTAAAATTGAAACAAGAAGAAACATCAAATTTATAATGAGCCCAGGCACAGTGGCTCAGGCCTGTAATCCCAGCACTTTTGGAGGCCAAGACAGGTGGATCATGTGAGCCCAAGTATTCAAGACCAGCCTGCTCAACATGGTGAAACTTTTTTCTCTATACCCCCTTCTTTACAAAAAAAAACACAAAAATTAGCTGGACGTGGTGGCACATGCCTGCAGGCTCGGCTACTGTTGAGCCTGCAGTGGGAGAATGTCTTGAGCCTGGGAGGTCAAGGCTGCAGTGAGCTGTGATCATGCCACTGCACTCCAGCATGAGTGATGGAGCGAGACACTATCTCAAAAAAACAATACTTATGGTATAGTTTGGGTAGAGGAATAATACAATCACTGATGCTTTATGAAAAGGTTATGAGAATTATGCCCAAAAGAAATCACCAGTTTGTAAATGGATAACTCATTTTGAACTGGGACAAGACAATGCTGAAAGTGATGCACGGAGTGGCAGGCAGACCATCCACATCAGTTTTACAGGAAAAAAAAGGACTGACAGCTAACAGCACAAACAATAGGTAGGAGTTTGAGAACAGCCTGGTTAACATGGTGAAACCCTGTCTCTACTAAAAATACAAAAATTAGCTGGGCATGGTGGTGGGTGCCTGTAATCCCAGCTGTTGAGAGGCTGAGGCAGGAGAATCACTTGAACCTGGGAACAGAGGTTGCAGTGAGCCAAGATCACACCACTGCACTCCAGTCTGGGTGACAAGAGTCAAATTCCATGCAAAAAAAAAAAAAAAAGATGTCAAGCCCCTTCTCTTCCTCTCTCTGCCATCTTGGTGTGTGCTTGACTCCGCTTCTCACCATGTCTTCTCATAAGGCTTTAAGGATTACACGATTCCTGACCAAGAAACAAAAGCAAAATCATCCCATTCCCCAGTGGATTGGGAAGAAAACTAGTAATAAAATCAGGTGCAACTCTGCCCTCCTCGGCCTCCCAAAGTCCTGGGATTACAGCTGTGAGCCACCGCGCCCAGCCATTGGAGGCACTGGAAAAGAACCAAGCTGGGTCTCTAAGGAATTGCACATGAGATGGCACACATATTTATGCTGCCTGAAGGTCACAATCACGTTACCATATCGAGCTGAAAATGTCACCACTCTCTGAAGAGTTGGACATGTTTTACTGGGAATATATTTTTTCTCTCTGAATCTGTTATGAACGCGTTGGTTGGCAGGGTTCAGTAATAAATATGCGAGACTTTTCGTTTCAAAAAATAAGAAAGAATCACCACTTCCACATAGGTTTTGAGGAGGTCAGATATCCTGTGATCCCCATTCTGTAGACCAGAACAATTGGCACCACTCCTGTGATCACTGTTTCTGAAATTCTGCCATCTAACCAAAACTTCCTTTCCTTCCACAATGCTCACTTACTTGAATTTTAGTTTCTCCAGTGGCTACTCCTTAACTTTCCTTAATACATGTTTCAGTTCCATTTATTGATTTACCAGTGTTAGACTATTTTTATTGACTCTCATCCATGAAAGAGTAATGTTTGTATATTACAATTCCCCCACCTTATCTGCCTCCCCTCCCTTTCTAATTCAATAAACCATTATCTTATGCCATTGTTTTTAAATGATTGTATATGTAAATCTCTGTATTTGATTTATGTGCTTTATGTATTGTCTTCCGTGGGCTAACAGTGCAGCATGAAGAAAGCCCTTCACCTCCTGTTCTGGCCCTTCCATCCCACTCCTGCTCTCCTGCATTCTATTGTTACTTCTACATCATCGAGATCTAGGAAGCTTATATCCGGTCCTATAACCAGAATCCCTGTGGGTAGCATTTATCCTTGATTCTATTTTCAGTTGTTTCTCTTTTTATCTCTGTTTGGCTAGATGTCTCCATCAGTTTCTTCAAAAAGGCTCAGACAATATTTCCTGAGTTTTGAATAACTGAAAATATCTGTTGCCATTAGAGTAGAACTAAGTAAGCGCCATATAAAATTCACATTTCTCCACTATCTCCTCATATTAAAAGACACTGCTGAGTCTGAGACCAACGTGACTTTCCCTCTATATTTTGTTTGTTTTGATTCACAGAGTTCTGCCTCTGTCTAGCCTATAACATTACCAGAATATCATAAGGATCATTTTGTCTCTTTTCTTCTGGGACAAAGGGTACTGTTTTAATTTGAAGACTTGGACACTCCTTTATTTTTAAAAAAGTTTTCTTCTTCTTTATGTCTGAAATTTTTCTGCTTTGTCTTTATGTCACTTTGTGTCTCTATTGAGACCCCAGGTGCATTAACTGGAAAATAATATTTCCTAGTTTGTTTCATAAATCTTTATTTATACAAGGTCTCTTTTATTTTATTTTATTATTTTCTATGTTTTGTCCTTTATTACTATTACTTTTCTCCACAGCCACCTATTATATTTAATTTATATATACTTCTAATAAATTCTCTATATGCTTACTTATTAATACATGTGTATATTTGTAAAAATATATAGTATTTTACTGTGTGCATATTTTTAACCTACATAAATAATATTCTGAACTATTCTTCCTATTTTATACTCACTGTATGTTCTGATATCTAACCATGACTCTAG
The DNA here is from genome assembly GCF_001698545.2 of Rhinopithecus bieti. NCBI lineage: Eukaryota > Metazoa > Chordata > Mammalia > Primates > Cercopithecidae > Rhinopithecus > Rhinopithecus bieti. The sequence continues at coordinate 212,257 of NW_016804414.1, forward strand.
GTAAATCCTTGATTGTTATTTCTGGTTGCTGTCCAACACCTTACCTATGAGGCTCAGGGTTTATTCCTCAATTCCCCTACCTATGGCCACCCAGCTTACCTCCAATTCCTTAACAAAACTATGATTTATTAAATATTTCTGTACATATCTCTTCATGGACTTGTACAAAATTTTTCTTGGAAGGAGTAACCAGGAATTGGCTCCCTGGGTTATAGAAACATATATTCTTAATATTATTTAGATGTTGGGTGACTAGTTGAAGCTGCAACTAACAGTGTTCAAAGATTCTCTATTACTCATATCTTCACCAGCACTTAATGTGAATCAGTTTTCTAATTTTTCCTATCCATATGGACTCAAAGTCATCTCTTACTGTTGTTTTCATTTCCCATTTACTAAGATAGCTAAACATCTCTTCACATGCTTTATTAAACATTCAGTTTTCTTCTTCTGCAAAATGTCTATTTACACCCTTTGTCCATTTTCTATCAGGTTTATTGTATTTCCCTTTCTGACTTCTAATAGTCTAGATATTGATTCTTGTTGGCATTGGACATTGCAAATATCTTCATCTAGTCCATCAACCAGTTACTAATTTTGTCTTTGTTGTCCTTTATAGAATAGAAATATTTAGTTTTGACATAATAAAATCCATCTATTTTTTCACTTTTGGTTTTTACTTTGGCAAATTTTAAATAAGTTATTCCTACTTAAAAGTCACAAGAATATTTACCTACATTTTCTTCTATTTAATTTGTAATTTTATTTTTCACACTTAGAGTATGTATTGGCCTGGAGCTCACCTGTATGTCCAAAGTTAAAAGGGTTTAAAATTTTCCTCCAAATACAATAGTGGGCCAATTTTTCAAGTCTCATCAACAAATAAGACATGCTTCCCACTAATTCACATTGCCTCTGCTATCACACATCAAGCTTGGTGAACATGGGTTTTCTTCTCTGCTTTGCTAGGTTCTTGGTTGGCTCCCACAGACAACCACACATTCCATGAGGATGGCCTTGTAAAATGGGATGCATGCCAGCTCTTTGCCCTACTTTTTCAAAACTGCCTAACCTTTTTGTGGAGCCTTATTCTTTCATATACGTTTCAGAATCAGTTCCCCAAGCACCCACAAACATCTGCTGGGATTTTAATGTAAACTGAATTGAATGTATAAACCATTTGGGAAAAATTAACATTTTCATCACTATCTGGTGTTTCTAAAATGTTTTTAAATTGTTTCTAAGTTTTCACCCTAAAGATATCATTCATTCTTTGCCAGGTAATTTTCTAGAAACTCTATAGTTTTACTGTTATTTTAATTGGTAATTTATTTCCATCATTTCTCTAGATGAGTAATAGTGGTGTGTATGACTGCTGATCATACCCCCTGTATGTCATGAGGGCTTGCGACGTGGTTGAGACTGCATGTGTGTAAATGTATGTATGTGTGTGCTTGTGAATAGCAGCCTCAGAGCAACTGACACCTGGCAGTTGTTCCTTACAAAGATGTATCTGGAGCTTCTGCCTCCACCGGGCACCCTTCCACTCTGTGATATGCAGTGAGGTTGGGAACCCTGCAGGTACCCTGTGACCCCAGACCACCTCGGTTCATGTAAAGGAGCATGGGTTGGCCCCACTAGAATTGTGCCACCCACTGCTGGAAAATGTGGCCCAACATGAAATTTCAGAAATATGTTTCCGCTTTGTGTGCTCTCCATTCATTCCGCTCAAACTGTATTGTATTTGGCAAATATTTTTATCACATGATTTAGGATTATGAAAAGTAAGTTTTTCTCCTTTACCTTTTTTTCTTGCTTTTAGCAGTTTCAAGGAGATAAATGTCTTCACTCTGCTATTTCTAACCAAAATGTCTCTAAATCTCGACCTGTCCATCCATTTTTCTCCATGTCTGCTGCTGTCACTGGAGTTTAAACCACCAACAATGGCAAAGGCGTGGTGGCTCACACCTGTAATCCCAGCACTTTGGGAGGCCAAGGTGGGTAGATCACCTGAGGTCAGAGGTTCAAGACCAGCCTGACCAACATGGTGAAACCCTGTCTCTACTAGAATACAAAAAGTAGCCAGGCATGGTGGTGGGTGCCTGTAATCTCAGCTACTCGGGAGGCTGAGCCAAGAGAATGCTTGAACCCAGGAAGTGGAGGTTGCAGTGAGCAGAGATGGTGCCATTGCCCTCCAGCCTGGGCAACAAGAGCAGAACTCCATCTCAAAAACATACACACACACACACACGTGCACACACTTACAAATAAATATTTACTTAGTTTTTAAAAGAAGATACTTTCATTAGTGGTATTATCACTAATGTGTGACACTAACAGAATCCATTTCTATGACAGGGCTTAGAACCCAGCAGCTTCACTCCTAGGTAAATACACAATACTCCTAGGTAAATACACAAGAGAAATGGTAGCATGTATCCACACAAAAACTTGCACACAAATGTTCATAGCTGAGTTATTCATAATAGCCACAAAATAGAAATAACTCAAATACAGATATGTAAAAGGACAAATATTGTATAATTCCATTTACATGCAATGTTCAGAATAGGCAAATCTGTAAAGACCGAAAGTAGATTAGCGGTTGCCAGAAGATAAGGGGAAGGGAAAATGAAAAGTGACTACAAGTATGTACAGGATGTCTTTGGAGGTATTAGAAATGTTCTGAAATTACATGGTGTTAGATAGTTGTAATAGTTGCACAACTTTGTGAATATACCAAAAACACAGAATTGTACAGTTTTTAACAGAATGAATTTCATGGCATGTGAATTATATGTGGATTTAAAAGTGGGGTGGGCTTTAAAAATATATATCCCTGATATATTCTTGAGAAGAAAATATTTGAAACTGTACTCCAGCCATTTAAGATAAATCAAAGAAATTTCATATTGAATATTTCATAATATTAAAATATTATTTTATATAATTATATTATTAGCTATACATTATTTTATATAGTATATAAAATATAATATTAACATAATATTAAAAGAATAGTTACTAAAGAGTAAAAAACAGTACAAGACCATGCCAATGCTTTGAGATAAAGCTGTAATGAGCAGCCTGCATATTTCCTCCTCTGCTCTCCCCTACCGACACCTCCTCCACACACTTTAGGTATAACCTGCCTCTCAGCCCCAGGCAAGCACTGGAATCTGTGAGAATGTCTGTTGATAGATCAGATAACACTAATGAATGTTGATAATTTTTTCATTAACATAAATGTCAATGGCATCTCTGTGACATACAGTATGAGGTAGAGAACTGGAAAATGGATGAGTAGGAAGGTGCCCACAAGCACAGCGGCACTAGCAGGATAATAAACCACAGTTCCACAAAGAAAAGATGCTTCAATGCCTATTTGTCCTGGTGAGACGGAAAGACAGGGAGGCTCAGCGGTGAGATAAAAACATATATTTAAAAAATCAGGCCTGGCATGGTGGCTCACACCTGTAATCCCAGCACTTTGGGAGGCTGAGGCGGCCAGATCATCTGAGGTCAGGAGTTCGAGACCAGCCTGATCAACATGACAAAACCCTATATCTACTAAAAATACAAAAATTAGCTGGGCATGGTGGCACATGCCTGTAATCCCATCTACTCGGGAGGCTGAGGCAGGAGAATCACTTGATTGAACCCAGGAGGCAGAGGTTGCAGTAAGCCAAAATCATGCCATTGCACTCCAGCCTGGGCAACAAGAGTGAACCTCTGTCTCAGAAACAAACAAACAAACAAACAAACAAACAAACAGAAATTCTAAAACTGTTTTTAGTTGTGAATTAAAAAAAAAATCACTGAATAAGTCTAACAGCAGAATGGAAATGACAGAGGAAAAAGTCAATTAACCTGAAAATGAAGCCATAGAAATTATCCAATCTGAAGAAAAGGAAAAAATAAAAATTATAACTGAGTCTCAAAGACCAGTGGGATAATAGTCAAATGTTTTATATACTATAGCTGCATATTAAATAATTTTAGAAGAGAGCAAATGGGACAGAACAATATTTGAAGAAATAATGGCCAAAAAACGTCCCAATTCGATGAAAGATATAAATTTACAGGCTCAAGTTCAGTGTATCCCAGGTAGGATAAAAACAAATAAAACCATGCCTAGCTACATAGAGACAAACTGTTGGAAACTAAAGACAGAAAGTCTTGAAAACTGCCAGAGGGAAAACAACACATTACATTACAGGGAACAATATTTGAGTGATCACTGACATCTCGCCAGAAGCTAATGAAGCCAAAGAAAAATAAAAGTGGAAACTGCATCTTTAATGTGAGAAAAGAAAGAGTCAAGCCAGTGAAAATATCCTCCAAGAATGAGATTAAAGGAAATACACTAAAAAGGAATACAAAAGCCAAGCATTTGTTGACAGAAAACATGTTATAAAAAATCTATTTAAAAAGTTATTCGGGCTGAAGTAAAATGACACTAGAGGGAAACTCAGATTTTCAGGAAAGAATGAAGACCATTAGAAATGGTAAAAATCTAGGTAAATATAGGAAGACTATTATAATTCTTAATTTCTTTAAAATACTTATGACTAAAGCAAAAAATACAACATAATTTAATGAGACTTACAATGTATGTAAATGTAATACATATGACAACTCTAGCATAAATAATAGCATGGGGATGGTAAACAGTCCTACATGGCTACCAGGTTTCTACATTTCATAAAGTATGCAATCCTATTTCTAAGTAGATTGTGAAAACTTAAGAAGATATATCCCTAGAACAGCCACTTAAAGAAAACATCAACAGGTAAAGATCGAAAAGCTTAATAGATAAATTAAAATGGCATTCTAATAAATACTCAAAAATTCATTAAAAAGGTAAGAAAGGAGAAACAAAGTAATTAAAAAACATAAACTATAAATAGTAAAATATCAGCCGGGCATGGCGGCTCATGCCTGTAATCCCAGCACTTTGGGAAGCCAGGGCTGGTGGATCACTTGAGCACAGAGGTTCAAGACCAGCCTTGGCAAAATGGCAAAACCCCATCTCTACAAAAAATACAAAAATTGGCCAGGCATGGTGGTGCATTCCAGTAGTGCCAGCCACTCAGGAGGCTGAGGTGGGAGGATTGTTTGAGCCCAGGAAGTCAAGGCTGCAACGAGCCATGATCACGCCACTGTACTCCAGCCTGAGTGACAGAGCAAAACCCTGTCTCAAAAATAAATAAATAAATTCATATCAATGATAACTTAATTATAATTACTTTTCAAGTTGTTGGATTAAGTACTTCAATTAAAAGGCAGAGAGACAAAAAAAGCAAGACCCAACCACATACTCTCTCAGGAAGCACACTATAAAAATAAAGATCCAGATAGTTAAATGTAAATGGAGAGTGTGATACTTCAGTTTATGTGTCAGCTTGTCTGGGTTAAGGGATACTTAGATAGCTGACTAATCATTATTTCTGGATGTGTCTGTGAGGATGTTTCCAGACAAATTAGCATTTGAATCGGTACAGTAAGTAATGAAGATCTGCCCTCCCCATGGTAGGTGGCCATCAGCCAATCTGTGAGAGCCTGAATAGAATAAAAAGATGAGGAAAGGCAAATTTGCTCTTTCTTCTGGAGCTGGGACACCCATCCTTTTCTGCACTTAAACATCAGAGCTTCAGGTTCTCAGACCCAGGGCTTACACCAGCAGGATCCCTTCCCGCATCGCCACTCCCCACCAGCACACCCCATCCCCAGGCTCACGTCTTCAGATTCAGACTGAACCACACCCCCCACTTTCCTGGATCACCAACTTGCAGATATCAGACAGTGGGACTTCTCAGCCTCCATAATCACATGAGCTAATTTCCATACTAAATCCTCTTTTATCTGTTCACCTACCTACCTACCTATCCAACTATGTCCTATTGGTTCTATTTCTCTGAGGAACTCTAATACAGATAGAAAATGATATACTATGAAAGCAGTTATATGAAGGCTGGAGTAACTACATTAACATCAGATAAAATATGCTGCAAGACAAAAAGTAGCAACAGAGATAAAAAGGGACATTTCATAATTTAAAAAAAGTTTACTTCATTAGCATCACAATCATAAATATGTATGCTTGGCACAAAGTTAAAAATGCATGAAGCAAAAACTATTAGAAGTAAAAGAAGAAATAGACAATTTCACAACAAACATTAAAGATTATAACATTCTTCTCCTGCCAATTGATAGAATAATGAGACAAAACATAATTACCCAGATTATCAATCATCTTTCTTTAATTGACATTTATAGCACAATTGCAGAATACAAATTCTTTTCAAGCACATACAGTTTACTAAAACAAAAAAAATGTACAGGTTCATAACATAAGTCTGAATCAATTTAAAAGGTTTGAAGTCACAGAGATAACATTTTCCGACCACAACAGAATATAATTAGAAATCAAACAGAATATAATTAGAAATCAAACAGATAATCAAGAAATCCTTATATATGTGAAATTAAATACACACTTCTAAATAATTCAAATATAAAAGAACAAAACACAAAGAAAATTGTGATTCAAAATTAAAATATGGCATAAGAAAACTTGGGAGATGCAGCTAAAGGATTGCTTACAAAGCAATTTATAGCTTTAAATGAATATAAAAGAGAGTTCTAAAATTAATGACTGTTTCTGCTTCATTAATTATAAAAAGAAGAGAATTATAAAAAGAAGAGAAAAGTAAATCCAGTGTAAGTAGGAAAAAAGAAACAATGAAAATAAGCACAGAGATTAATGAAATAATTAAAAAGATAGAAAAAATAAAAAAATTAACAAAATTAAAATATGGTTTCATGAAAAGACCAACAAAATTGATACACCAGATTGATCAAGAGAAAGGACACAAATTATTAACATCAATAATGAAAAAGAGGTTATCAATACAGACCCTACAAACATTAAAACATTAAAAGATAATAAACGATATTATCAAAAACAACTTTATACTACCAAATATGAAAACTTTGATGAAATAGAACATGTCCTTGAAAATACATCCTTCAAAATTGAGGCAATGAAACAGAAAATCTGAACAACCCTATAACTATTTTAAAAAATGAATTTGTTATCAGAACACTTTCTATGAAGAACTCCAGGTTCAGATGGTTTCACTGGTATATTCTAATTCAATCTTATATAAATTTTATTTCTGAAAATAGAGAAGTGGGGACACTTTCCAACTCATTAGATAAGGTCATTCCAAAGTCTGGCAAGAATTACAAAAGCAAAAAGGAAATTGCAGACCAATATCTTTCATGAAAATGAATGCAAATATACTTAATAAAATTAGCAAATTAGACCTGGCAATTATTACCAAATAGGGCTAACCCCAATGTTGCAAGGTTGGTTTAATATTTGAGAATCAATATAATCCATCCCATTAATAGAATAAAAATTAAAACTACATGATCATTTTAATAGACATAGAAAGGCATTTAACAAAAAAAAATTATTTTTTAATTTTAAAAAACACCCAGAAAACCAGGAATAGAAGAAAATTTTATCAGTCTAATAAAAGGGATCTAAGAAAAGCCCATAGCTGATATCATATTTAATGGTAAAATATTAGCCACTTTCTTCCTAACAAGACCAAGGGAAGAATACCCGGTCTTTTTACTTCTATTCAACATACGGAGGTTCTAGCTGTTGTGGAGGGCCAACAGAAAGAAAGAAAAAGCAAAAAGATTGACAGAAAGTAGTAAACTTGTTCGTATTTGCATAAAACGTAATTATTAGTACAAAAAATTCTGACAATCACTGAACTAACAAGTGATATTAAAGTTGTGGGATAAAAGGTTGCGACAGACACCAACCATCTTTCTTTAACTGATATTTGTATGTATAATGTCTTTTATATACTAACATAAAACAATTGAAAACTAAAAGTTTTTAAATCCAATTACACTACCACTGAAAAGTATGAAATATCAAGGAATAGATTTAACAGGAAATGGAAACAAGATCTCTAGATTTAAAACTACAGAACATTGTTGAGAAAAATTAATGACCTGAAGAAATGAAGAGATGTTCCATGTTCGGAGATTGCAAAACTCAATATTGTTATGATATCAGTTCCTCCCCAAATGATCTATAGATTCAAAAGAATCATATTTGTAATCCCAACAGAGTTTTAAAATAGATTTTGACAAACTGATTGTAGAGTTTTTACAGGAAGGATAGAGGACCAAGATAGCCTCAAGTGATCTTGTAAAATAATATCCAAGTTGGAGGACTTACAGCTATCTGACTTCAAGAAATACTGCCAAGTACGAATCTCAGGATAGTGTCAATCTTAAGGATCAACAGACAAATCAAAGGAAAAGAATGGAGAGCCTAGCAACAGACACATATATTTAAAGACTATCTCATTTTTTGAAAACTCTCCAAAATAATTCAATGGAGAACAGATATAGTCTTTTTGACAAATAGAACTGGAGTAGCCAGATGTCTTTGTGGGAAAAAAAAAAAAAAATGACATTCAATACCTTACACCATACATGAAAATTTATTCAAGATGGACCATAGACCTAAATGTAAAGGCTAAGGCCATAAGAAAATACATAATAGCTTTCATATTTGTGAGTATGTATGCAAAGGTTTCTAAAGTTATAGAAACAAATAATCATGAAAGAAAAATATTAATGAATTAGACTTGATCAAAATTAAAACCTTACCCTCATGAAAAGATACCACTAACAACAAGAATGACATTCACAGACATAAAGAACATATTCAAAAAACCTTTATCTGACAAATTGCTTGCACCTGACATATATCAAGAATTGTTACTACTAAAGAATAAGACAAATATTTCAATTTTGTAAATGGACAAATTTAAAACAGATACTTCAGAAAAGATGTAGAAGTGACCAGTAAGTTCATGAAAAAGTGCCTAATATCATGGCGATCAGCAAAATCCAAAGTAAAACCAAACAAGATAGCACCACATGGCCACAAGGATGGCTAAAACTAAAAAGATCAATAACACCAAATACTGGTAAAGATGAGGAGCAACTGGAATTCTTACATATTGATGATGAGAGTGTTAACTAGAATAACCACCTTGCAAAATGGACTGGCAGTTTCTGACAAAATTAAGCATACACCTATTCTACGACCCAACAATTTCACCCTTAGGTATATACCCAAAAGAAATGAAAACAAGCATGCTAAAAGCAGTTTTATTCATAATAGCCCAAATCTGGAAATAGCCTACATGTCAATGAATAAACAAATGGTGGCAAATTCATACAATAGAATGCTATGCAGTATTTTTTTTTATAAAAGACAGCTGATGCATACACCAATTTGGATGAATCTCAAAAACAATGTTGAGTGAAAAAACGCCTATGCAAAAGAATACAATGTGTTCGATTCCATTCATATGAATTTCTAGAACAGCAAGCCTCATCTATGGTAGAAAAGAATCACTACAGTGATTACCACTGGGTGTTAAAGATGGGGATTAACTGGGAAGAAGTAGGAGAAACTTCCTCGGGTAAAAATAACATTTTCTTTAGATAAACCAAGGTGTACATTTTCCAAAAGTCAAATCTAGTGTGTACCTAAGATTTGTAAATGTATCTGTAAATTATACATTAAAATTACATAAATATTATTATATAACATGATATATATGATATATATTATAATATAGTTTGGATATTTATTCCCACAAACCTCATGTTGAAATTTGGTACCCACTGTTAGAGGTGGGGCCTAATGGGAGTTATTGGGTCATGGGGGGCAGATTTCTGAGTATATGAATCTCCTTCCTTGAGGTGGGAGGGTGAGAAAGTTGTCGCTCTCTTTGTTCCTGAGAGAGCTTGTTGGCAAAAGGAGCCTGGCACTTCTCCTCCCTCTCACTTCCTCTCCCGTCCTGTGATCTCTACACAGCTCCATTCACCCTCTGCCATGAGTAGAAGCAGCCTGAGGCCCTCCCCAGATGCAGATGCCCAAACTTGAACTTTTCCAGACATCAGAATCATCAGCCAAAATCTTTTCTCTTTATAAATTACCCAGCCTCAGATATTCCTTTGTAGTAACACTAAAAAGGCTAAGACAAGCAATACTTTATATTATTTAGCATGTATTATTACTAATATAATGTGAAATACAACATTATTTCAGGATAGTTGGAGAGGGAGAAAGATTTGCAAAGCAGACAACACAATATCTGTTCCATGAGGTTCTTAAGTTTAGGTGAACATCTAAAGCCCAGATCTGTGAGATACACAAGAACACGTGTTATATTTGATATGTAGTTATATAAATTATAATAGTTGTCTAAAACAAAAATTATACACAAATATTGAACTCTCTCATTAATGAGTGTTAATAATTATTTAGTCAAATGTCTGCAATTTACTCTGATGGATAGAAGGAACAAGAGATGAGTACATGTGATAAAACAGGTATACTAAAGTGTTAATGGTAGAATTTCAGTTGTGAGTCTATAGATATTTACTGTGAAGTTTTGTCAACTTTGTCACATCCTTGAGGCTTTTCAAAATAAAAATATTAGATATTTTTATGAAGCACATATTTTTGTGGAGATTTATGCATCTATATGTGTGTATTTGTACACAGGTACGCATACATGTATGTGTGCTAAACAAAATCTAAGGACCTCAATGACAAAGTATAATAAAACTTTTGTGGCCATGTTCCATACCATTAAAGACTCAAATCCTCGTATTAAATACAGAAACGTTTTTTAAAACAACTTTGGCCCTGTCAAAAACATCTTCCTTTAGCCATCTGCACAGGGAGGATGTTGATTCTGACATGTACCTGCTCTGGGCACCTCACTCTGCAAAGAGAAATCTCACCTCACCATCAGTTGATATTCAAAGTGTGCAAATATTTTACTAACAATAAATTAGCTTTTTTTCCGCTACTGCTGCTAGGGGAAAAAAAATGACCCATTCATTGAAAGATACATTTATACTTGGATCCAGCCAGACTGTCATGGATCTAAAGATATTTGTATCAAAATAGTAGATACAATATTGTTGGGTTCTTCCTAGAACTGACGTGATGGTCTACAGGGCACTGAAGGACATTATAAGAAATGTGCATGGAACTCAGTATTGTAAATATTAAAAGGATGTTGCTAATACCATAGTCCAGTATCATTCCATGTCCTCATTATATAAGAATGAGAAGTATCCATTTCATTGTTTTCAGTATCAGGAAAAGCTTTACTTACCCTGAGTGACCAGCATATTTATACATGGGTGGCGTGACTATTACAGTCATGCCATCTCAGTTTGCTGTAAGGAAGCTCAGAGCCAAATTCGCAACGCACCACTAGAAGTGACCCTTAGATAAACATCCTAGAATCATAAAATTCCCCTGCCCTTATTTCCTCTTCCCCATGTTTTCCAGCTGAATATTTCATTCACTGTGACGGTTTGTATCTTTTCTAAAATTATTTTTTAACTCAAATTAGCACCTATGACAGTTTTGGTCATTAATATAATTAGTGATCGTGATCTATTTTATCACCAGCATCCCTCTGTTCAACTACATATCTTTGGCATTATGTTTATGCCTACAAAATAACTTTATGCAGCCCTTTTAAGTAATTAAAGTAAATCATATAGAGGACTTACTGTAAGGAAGGAAGCAGGGAGAAAGAAAATCAGCAAGGGAAAGCAAGGGACATTATAAATTCCGCCCCATCAGAAAAAATATGTAAAATATTAATAAAATGTCACTCTTTGCTGACTCAAATCCAACCAAATACAAATTCATGTCAGTACCTGCCTTCAGCAACCTATTGATCCAATGTCTCCAAAACAAATACACGAAGTGGATTTAAGGCTTACTAATAATGAGTGTTAGTCATCAGATATCATATAGCTCTTACCAACTAGGTTTGTGGATTGTTGTTTTAAGGGAAAAAAGTAGTCACCTCACACCTTTTCTTCCATACAATGAATAGAAGAAGGAAAATATTTTTGCCACAAACTCTACATGGATTATGGGATAGATATTATGCCGTCAGAGTCAAGAAATTATAAGTAGAAATCATAGCATAAGAGATTTTTTATGATGTCCCAAAATAACCATTTTGCAAACATAAACATAAATTTTACTTGTTTAGCAATAATACTTTGAGTGCCTATTATTCATACAATACTACATTATTTCAGGGTCGTTGGAGAGGGAGAAAGGCTTGCAAAGTAGACGACACAGTATTTGTTCCATGAGGTTCTTAAGTTTAGGTGAACATCTGAAGCCCAGATCTGTGAGATGCCCGAGAGCACTAGTAGAAGCGGGACAATTGCAGGGACCACCATGAGCTCCATGTTTCACATTCAAGTTCTACAGGGAAGTGGTGAAGGGATCCCATGACTGTGAGGGTGCAATGGGCCCCTGGGAGACTTGCCTCAGGCCATGTCCTGGGGTTTTTAAAGCCTTGTGGCAGATGTGCTGGTGAGCAACACGCGGCAGTTCCATCAGGACAGAGTGACTCACCAGAATATGGAAAAAACATGTTTCACAACTTAAGAGTGAATAAAACTGTGGCTATGCTTCCCTACCCTGTATAACCAGTGTGGGTCAGGTATTTCAGTATGGAATACATGCTTTTATGTACACATCAAGCAATTTTCATCTAGCTTTAGTCACCAAGTGTAAGCAATACAGAGGCTTTTAACAAGGTAATATACACTAAATTTCCTTTCAAAGTAAGCACAGACTAATCAAAAAATAACAAGGAGAGGGCGAAGCATCCCAAACTAAACATAATTAATCTTACACTAGAAAGTAAGACCATTTTTTTACACAGGCAGTAAAACTCTAAGATGTTCTTCATTTGTCTCAGAAAGAAAATGACAAGCAAAAAGAGAAGAATTGTTAGCAATTAAAACACAGCAGTACTTTCATCTGAATTTTGAATTAAAAAGCCAACATATAATTTCTTTAAAATTGTTTAAATTCTTACTTGTAAAAGCAGTTGGAAAATGTGCTCCAAACCAGCTGAAGGGAAACGTCGTCTGACAGTTTTGAAGAACTCACATCTAAAACCTTGACACATACAAAGCATTAAAAAAAAAAGGAAAGAAAACTTTCCACAAACTTTGAAGCCACGTGACTCCAACTTTAGTCCCCGTAGCAACTTCTCCTTTTCCCCTGTTTGTCCATATTCAAAACTTTCATGCTAATGTATACAGATTTACCTATTATATGCAGGGGATTTGCATTTAGTTCTCTGTGTAAGACTGAATCACAAATTCAGTAATATCTTTTTGTGAAAAATTGAACTTTTTTATGACCTTCTTAATTACTGTAAAGACTACAGCCTATTATCTTATTGAGTGATTGACACTATTTTAATTGCTCTTTGACCTCTTTGCTATGTGTTTCATCTAATTCATCAGAAGCTGTCATGGTTCAATGGTATAAACAATAAACAAAAATCCAGGAGGGGAAATGTAAGAGAGAGACCCTGGCACAGGCATGTCTGCAGCCTCAGAGTAGTACCTTCTGCAGGGCCTGCCAGAGTCCATCAGAGAAAACATACCACAGGGGTCTTATACAAAGCACTATTTGGTGTGGTGGTTGACATTTTGCATTACCTTTAGTTATGTACCTATAACTAGAAAAGCAAATTCCACACATACATTACTGACTTTAAATATTTGGGATCCAAATGAACTAGGTGGGATAAATCTTTTCTTAGAAGTTACCATTCATGAAAAAGCAAATACAAACAAAAGCAAGCAAACAAACAAAAACCCATGTCTAAGTCTTAGAATTGGGTTCAACATTTCTCAGGCTAGGTTTACCTGTGTCAAACTTTGATTAATATAGGAATTTCCTTCTCTCTCATCTTACAAAAGACCAATATTGCTGTTGTATAATTAAGTGAATAACAGAGAGAGAAAAAAAAAATCTTTAGACAGTTCTTTTGTTAAGTAAAAGCTTCAGGCTTATTCCTGCCAATAAATCTGACAATGTAAATGAAGATTATTGCCACAATCCAAATTGATCAAAATGTGCAAGAAGTTTCTTGGGGGAGAAAGTTAAAGATAAGTCTTCCTTTAGCTTTTGTTTTAAAGCACAAAATTTTGTTTATAAACCCAGCCCCAATTTTTCGAATAAATAATGGAGCTAAATGGCACATATTTATCAACATCTCTAGTGACATTTACTGACCATTTATTTTTTAAATATCTAAGATTGCTTTTCTAGAATGGTTAAAAAACTGTGTCAAAGTTGTTTTCAAAATCATTTTGAGAAACTGTTTTAAATACAGCAATAACAGGCAAACAAATTTGAAGGTACTGAAAAGCTAAACTAAAGCATTTAGTCTTGAGACCATCTCATTGGATTCCATGTTATTCAAGATAGCCATCAATGTTGAGCCAACTTCAACTATGTAATTCCTAAGAAAATGGCAATAGAAAAATATCCATCACCAATTTCAGTCATTTGATGAAACTTTCATCCAAAAGCAAGATTTCTTTGGTCAAAAATACAATCATGATTTCAACATTGTCCCTGTCTATGAAATTTGGAAAATAACAACGCATGTTATTATTAAAGCTTAGGACAGGTGTTCAGAGTGAGTTTTATTATGAAACAGTTTGGTGCTAGCTCTAGATAGTATTAATATCTGTAACCAAATACATTTGAAAAGCAAATACCCAGCACCCTGTTACTATAGAAATAAAGCAAATAATAACAAAAGGTGGGGTTCTCTCTCATTACATCTTAGGCTAGCTCTTGAAAACACCACATTTCTGCTTCAAACAACAATCAAAAGAGTGAAAAGTAACTGAACTTTTATAAAACTTTAAAATTCAACTTTCGTAGCACTTCATGGTAACATTCAAATCAGTTCACATATTATTTAAAATTGTGATAAGTGGCTTAAAATTCTAAATGATGCTTAAAATGTCTTTTGAAATATCTATTACATTATAATTTTTCAGTGGATAACTTAAGTGCTGCTTTAGAATCAAGGAACAATACCTTGAGGTGTGTTAAACTTTGAAAATTTACTCGGAACCCAAGTGCATTAATAAAACACAATCCAAACTAGCAGTCAAATCAGGTAGAGCAAGACTCCAGCAGTTTCAAAAACATTTGCATGAGAACTTTGCATTTGTTAAGGTGAACAAAATTGTCCTTTCAGCCATGTGGTTAGGAATGAGAATTCCATCATGAGCAAGAACATAAGTATTAAACCAGAGAGTAAAACTGAACCTTAATCACATTTATTTTATTTGGTTCAAGAGCATTCTAAACAATGACTACTTTGATAGAGACATTTTGAAATGGTTCAGACCCTAAGGAAGTAAAAACTCAACATAATGACACCCACATACATTTAAACAAGTTAAACATAAAACAACATATCTGATCTTTTAGTACAGCAATCCCCAATCTTTCTGGCACCAGGGAGTGGTTGCGTGGAAGACAATTTTTTCACAGATGAGGTGGCAGGGGGGATGGTTTTGGGATGATTCAAGTGCATTACATGTATTGTGCACTTTATTTCTATTATTATTACATCGTAATATATGATGAAATAATTCTATAACTCACCATAATGTAGACTCAGTGGGAGCTCTGAGCTTGTTTTTCTGCCACTAGAGAGTCCCATCTGGGGGCGATGGGAGACAGTGACAGATCATTGCGCATTAGATTCTCATAAGGAGCAGGCAACCCAGATCCCTCACATGTGCAGTTCACAATAGGGTTTGTGCTTCCACGAGAATCTAATGCCACCGCTGATCTGACAGGAGGCAGAGCCCAGGCAGTAATGCTCACTTGCCTGCTGCTCACCCCCTGTCATGCGGCCCAGTTCCTAACAGGCCACGGCCCAGTATCGGTCCATAGCCCAGGGGTTGGGGACCCCTGTTCTAGTATACTGCACACATTTTTTTAACATTTGGTATAATTGCCACTAACTCACTTACCTAACAGACTATAACCTATGTTATGCTTTCCCCAGTTGTTGAAATGCTTTGGAGAGTAAGTACTGCCACATTTTAGAGGAAGAGCAAGCCCTCACTGAAGGGAAGGCCTGCAGAAGGTTCTTGACACATGCTGGTGGAATGAGTGATGGTGTAAATGGCTGAATCCTACCTTGTGATTATGTAGGAAAGCAACACAGCCTCTCATGCATATGTCAGAGCACAACACAGGCTATTTGGTTTCCTTACTTGAGGCCTCCATGTTATCAAATCCAGAAACAACTTTGAAAATGTCACTCTTAGCATGATTTCAATAGCATAAATACCAAAATATCAGCAGTCTACCCAGTGATGGACAAGGTAAAGATTATGTGCATTTCCTCAACAAAACCTGCTGGTTGAGTTACTGACTCTCACAGGATCTGACCTAAATGTCTATCCATGAGGTACATAGATATTTGAGATTTCTTTTTTTTTTTTTTTTTTTGGTCTTTGATGTTTCTTAGTTCCTTAATATACATAAAGAAGTGAAAGTAGTTCAGTGTTGAAGAAGTAGTTCATTGTTGACTTCAATTAGGATAGGGTTGTTAAACTTTATTGCTTGTGGTTCTAGTGTTTAAAACTGGTAATTGGTGTAACAGTACACTGCAGTGTTTTGGTAATTTTCACAGTAATATGCCACTCTCATCCCTGTTCCTGCATGACCTGTGGTGGTTAATAGCATCATTATGGATCCAGGAAGAACCACCTTTCTTTTTCCTTTTTACACAACACTGTGTTGGCCAGACAATCTCACAAATTTCATCCATGAAACACATTTATCCAAATTTATTTCCTCTCTCTTAACTACCTTGATTCAAGCCCTCAAAATCTTTTGCCAAGACTTTGTAATTTACCTGCTGACCTCTTCACATTTCAACCCTCCTGCCACTGGAGCAAACAAGGACGCAGGCAGGCCACTCATCTAAGGAATCAGATCCGCACTTTTTAAACTTTTGGTAAATGTACTGCATAATGTGGAACCAGTTCACTTTTGGTGGCTCATCTTTTCACTACATCCCGGCTCTGAGCACTCACAGCACCTTGATCCCAAACACTTTCTACCTGTCTGTGTGTGTATCATTTGAGGGCCTTACACAAAATAAAACTTTGCTTGATACATATGCAAGACATTTACTTCTGCTTTAAAATAATGGAGCAAATAAAGTGAAAGCTACATACAGCACTAAGTATAACACAGTATAACATTTCTAAATAGTTTATAACAACTTAGACTGGAGAGACAGTGATACACTGGGTGATTTTCATCAATGTTTCTCTTATTTTGGTTCATAAAGCCTACTCTTTATTTGTCCTAAAGGGATATTTTCAGAGCAAAGAACAAGACAAAATGAGTTTAAGTTGCACTCAAAAATGCATTTGGGGCCAGGCACAGTGGCTTATACCTGTAATCCCAGCAATTTGGGAGGCCAAGGTAGGCAGACTCCTTGAGTACAGGAGTTCAAGACCAGCCTGGGCAACATGGTGAAACCCGATTTCTACAAAGTACAAAAATTAGCTGGGCATGGTGGTGCACACCTATAGGCTCAGCTGCTCAGGAGGCTGAGGGGGCAGATCACCTGAGCCCAGGACACGGAGGCTGCAGTGAGCTGTACTCATACCACTACACTCCAGCATGGGTGAAAGAGTGAGACCCTGTCTCAAAAAAAAAAAAAAAAAAAAAAAAAGCAGTTGGGCTGGGCATGGTGGCTCCCACCTGTAATCCCAGCCACTAGGGAGGCTGAGGCAGGAGGATTACTTGAGGCCAGGAGTTTGAGACCAGCGTGGGCAGCATAACAAGACCCCCATCTCTATTAATCAGGCATAGTAGTGTGTGCTGATAGTCCCAGCTACTCAAGAGGCTGAGGCAAGAGGATCACTTGAGCCCCAGGAGTTTGAAACTGTGGTGAGCTATCATTGTACCACTGCACTCCAGCCTGAGGGACAGAGTGAGAACCTGTCTCTTAAAAAAAAAAAAAAGAAAGAAAAGAAAAGAAAGAAAGACATGCAGTTGATCAGAAGGAAGAACATTCAAGAATCAACATTCAATAGTGAGTTCATCAATACTGAACAGTGAAATTAATAAAAATAAAAACTCATAAGTAATATAATACACCAGGACAGCATTCTACCAAACAATTACATACCAAATTCAGAATGGAAAATTATCAACAAACTTTAGGGTGAAGATTTCTAAGTAGATTCAACAGATCTTATTGAAAAATGTTTTCCTCAACTTTTTTATTTGTAATTGATATTTGTCATCTTAGGAAGCTGACAAAATCTAAATAATTTTAGGTAACTTACCAAATTATCTTTTTGTCACTTTCATTTGATAATTAAATTAGATGCCCAAAATCATAATCAACTAACTGAATCTGTTCAAAAAGCAATTTTATCAATAATAAATTTTTTGCCATTTTATTAACATTTATCAGCACAGGCTAATATTATCAGCCTATATTTGTTCATATTAGCTCATATTTTCAGCATTAGTTAATTTCCAAAAGGAATTAAGTTCTAGTAACAACTCGGAAGTTTGTATTTCCCTGTTTTATTTTTTATTTGGTTCAATTTTAAATCAAAATTAAGCATAAGTTAATTTCAATTTGGAAATGAAAACTGTCTTGCTTGGTACGGCTTTCTTCGTTTGATTTATGGTCTCACTAAGTCTGTGATGACGCATACCCTCCATGGAGGTGACTAGGTCAAGCTCCCAGTCATTTTCCAAACTGACTTCANTAGTTAATTTCCAAAAGGCATTAAGTTCTAGTAACAACTCGGAAGTTTGTATTTCCCTGTTTTATTTTTTATTTGGTTCAATTTTAAATCAAAATTAAGCATAAGTTAATTTCAATTTGGAAATGAAAACTGTCTTGCTTGGTACGGCTTTCTTCGTTTGATTTATGGTCTCACTAAGTCTGTGATGACGCATACCCTCCATGGAGGTGACTAGGTCAAGCTCCCAGTCATTTTCCAAACTGACTTCAGGAATTTTTAAATGTATCATTTCAAGGAGAGGAATTTTAAATTTGCAATGCAGAGTACAAAAAAAAGCCTTTTTTATTGTGTTTAATTGTAGTTCTATTGGTTTATAAATTTAAGATAGACAAATCATGTTAGTGTGACTATTCTATAAACACACGATTTTTTTAATTACTTTGTGTTGTACCACATTTTAAAAACTTGACAAATTCTCAGACTATCCTAGCATTTTCATAATAATTTACACTCTGCCCAACTTGAACTCTACAGGAAATTTTCTTTACACTTTCATTTTAAAGTGGTTATTTTCCTTAAAGATAAAACAGGGGAAAAAAATAAAAGAAAACAGTGTTTCATGTTTCTCCTGAAATAGCTGAACACTTAGTCATTTTCCTTAGAAGCCACTTTAATACAGAACAAAAGAAAACTTTGGATTAGACAGATGGCTTTATTTACTGAGGTAAAGTTCACATCTGAGGATCTTGTCCGTCTTGTAAAACTGCATTGTCCACATGAGACTGCCAAGTAGTGTTGTGTGGTGCACAAATACTCACGCTGCATAAAGGGCTGCCACGGGGGGAGTCTTCCCCCTGCGAAGGTGGCACTCCCGCCCTGCAGCTCCCTCCCTGCTCTGCCAGGCAAGTCCCCTGCGGTGGCCCCTGAACAGGAAGCACTGACCACTGCCTGCCTTTCCAGGCAAAGGAAGTCCTGTAATCAGCGACTCTTTCACTCGTGACAAACCTGAAAAAATCCTAATGACAAACCTGACAGATCGACCTCGCGAGATCCTTTCGTTTACCTCCTCCCCTCCCAGCGGCTCTTTCCTGACAGCCTGGAGTTATTTTGCAAGGGAGGCCATTGCTGCTGCTGTAGTGAGAAGTTTTGTTTTTTCCGTTTTTTTGGTTTTTTGTTTGTTTGTTTTGAGACAGAGTCTCACTCTGTCGCCCAGGCTGGAGTGCAGCGGCGCGATCTCCGCTCACTGCAACCTCTGCCTCCCGGGTTCGAGGGATTCTCCTGCCTCAGCCTCCGGAGTAGCTGGAAATACAGGAGGAGTTTTTAATGACTTCAGACTGAGAGTACCTGGCTACAGCAGCTTCTCCAGTAAGTGAGAAAAGGATTTCTAAAGACCTGACTCTTGTACTGCATTCAGGAAATAGAACACAAGATGAGTTATGCACATTTGGTGCTGCCCATTTGCTCACAGACCAACAACTTTCACTGGATGTTTGTCCACATAGAGGCATCGCCCATCATTTTCTCTCAGCGTCTGTGCGAACTTGCTCTCCTGTTCATGTAGCAAAACAAACTGACAATTAAGAATCAAACTTTCTCCCTTTCTCAATATCTATTTCTTTAATTTATTGATTTAATTGATACATGCACTTTTAAATTGTGGTTATTTAAGCAACAATCGTTTCCATTTCTAAATATGCCTATCGGTGGTAGGTGAGCCCTTGTAGGTACTTTTAAAAGTCATTATTTTAAGGCAAATTTAAGTTCACAGCAAAACTGAGTGGAAAGTGAAGAGATTTCCCATATACCTCCTGCTTCACACTGCACAGCCATCCCCTGTTACCGATAGCCCCCGCAGAGTGGCACATTTGATACAATTGATGAATCTACACTGACACATCATTATCACCCAGAGTCCATGGTTTGCATTCGGGTTCATCAGGGTGTTATACACTCCATGTGTTTGGATAAACATATAATGACATGTATCCAACACTCTGCTGTCATGCAAAGTATTTCACTACCCTAAAAATCCTCTGTACTCTGCCTATTCATCCCTCCCTCCTCCTTAAACCCTAGCAACTACTGATCATTTTTCCTGTCTCCACAGCTTTGCCTTTTCCAGAAAGTCACATAGTCAGAATCAAAAATTATGTAGGCTTTTAGACTGGCTTCGTTCACTTAGCAACCTTCATTCAAGTTTCCTCCATGTATTTTTGTGCCATGATATCTTACTTCTTCTTAGTGCTGAATAGTATTCCAATGTCTACATGTACCGCAGTTTATTCATTCTTCTACTGAAGAACATCTTGGTTGCTTCCAAGTTTGAGCAATGAAGAATAAAGCTGCTGGCCAGGCGTGGTGGCTCACACTTGTAATCCCAGCGCTTTGGGAGGCCAAGGTGAGAGGATCACGAAGTCAGGAGTTCCAGACCACCCTGGTCAACATGGTGAAACCCCGTCTCTAATAAAAATACAAAAATTAGCTGGGCATGGTGACACGTGCCTGTAATCCCAACTACTTGGGAGGCTGAGGAAGGAGAATCGCTTGACCCCAGTGAGCCGAGATTGCACCACCGCACTCCAGCCTGGGCAGCAGAGTGAGACTCCATCTCAAAAAAAAAAAAAAAAAAAAAAAAAAAAAAAAAAAAGCTGCTATAAACATCCATGTCCAAGTTTTTGTGTGGATATCAAGTTTCCAAGGATCACAATTGTTGGATGATATGGCAAAGGTATGTTTACTCTTATAAGAAACTGCCAAACTGTCTTCCAAAGTGGCTGTACAAGTTTTATGCCCACCAGCAATGAATGAGGGGTCCTGTTGCTCTGCATCCTCACCAGCATTTGTTGTCAGTGTTCTGGATTTTGGCCACTCTAATAAGTGAGTAGTGGTAAGTCACTGTTGTTTAAATTTGCATTTCCCTGATGGCATATGATGTGGAACCCCTATAGGTACAAGGCTTGCATTGTCTCAGCTCATCCTATGGAGTAAGTATCATTTTGATCTTTGTTACAAAGAGAAGGGAGGACAGTTGGAAAAGGTACATGCCCTGCTCCAGGTCGCACAGCTGGTCTGAATATCCCAGAGTGATTCTAGGAGTCAGCTGGTTTACATCATCTGTTTGCTCATCAAACCTGCTGTGCACAGCAACATGCAGGATACTAACTTGATTCCATACTTAATGCATCAGCAAACACTGTCAGCTCTACCTTAGAAATATCTATGGAATTCAACTCTTTTTCACCATCTCCACTGCCACCAGCCTGGGCCCAGCCATTGTGGCTTCTCGCCTGGATTGGAGCAGAAGCCTCCTAACCAACCCGCTAGTCCTCACCTCTGTGGGTCTACCCTGCACATACCTGCCATAGGGGCCAACAAAGACCCAGCCTGATATCCTCCACTCAGGACCCTCCAAGGGTTGCAAGTACCTTAGGGTGCAGTCCCAAATCTTTGCTGTGCCCTGGAAAGCTCTGTCCGTCTGTCTTGCCCCAACCTCCTCTCCCCTCCTCCCCTCCTGGCAGCTCCTAGAGCAGGTCAGGAGGGTTCCACCTCAGGGCCTTTGCAATCACCCCCTCTCTACCTGGAAGGCCCTTCCTCAGATGTCCCAGTGGCTCACTGCTGCTCCTCATCAGACATCTGCTCCACTGTCGCCTC
This sequence comes from Rhinopithecus bieti, assembly GCF_001698545.2. NCBI lineage: Eukaryota > Metazoa > Chordata > Mammalia > Primates > Cercopithecidae > Rhinopithecus > Rhinopithecus bieti. The sequence continues at coordinate 234,634 of NW_016804414.1, forward strand.
AGCCTGGCGGCCTTCCTCCAGCACCTGGAAGGAAGGAGCACCCTCTGGGATTAGGCTTTGTTTCTCTTCATAGCAACGGCTCTCCCCTGCACATTAGATGTTCACATGTTTACTATCTGCTTCTTGAATGGAATGTAAGCTCCGAGACACCAGCAATTTCAACTTCTCTGTTCACTGCTGTGTTTCCAGTGCTGAGATGTGCTTGGTACAAGATAGGCCCTCAGTACCAATTAACTGATTGAATGAATGAATCTTTATTTCTGACCTCAGAAACTCCAGTAATTTAGTACTTACTTGCTACAGTTTGGACATGGGTGGTTTGTCTCAACCAGAGCTCCTGTTAAAATTTGGTCCCTGGTATGGCAGTGCTGGGAGGTGGGGCCTAGTGGGAGGTGTTTGGGACGTGTAGGTGAAACCTTTGTGAGTGGCTTAGTGCTGTTCTCACAGCAGTGAGTGAGTTCTCACTCTGGCAAGACCAGATCGGTTCTCACAAAAATAAATTATTTTGACCTAGCACATGGCCCCCATTAGGAGCTAAGCAGGTACTGGGACAATGCTTCCCATACTTCCAAGCCTGTAGAACTGTGAGCTAAATAAATCTCTTTTCTTTATAAATTACCTAGTCTCAGGGATTCAGTTACAGCAACATGAAGTGGACGAAGACACTATTCCAGGCTACACGATACACAATAGTAGAACCCACAATATGTCACCATTATGCCAACCTCGTCCAGAGATCCATGTTTCAGAGATTCTGTGGGACCTGATTAGGTAGCCTGTGGTCAAATAACTTTGGGAAACACTGGCTTAACTGATGTTAAGCAGTTATATTTACTGCAGGACTTCTCAGTGCTTTTAATGTGCTAATACATGTTGATCTTATACAAAAAAAGAACAATACCTGCAGCAAATCCCAAATTGAATTGAACATAGGACTCCTTTGCCATAGGCAATTAATATTCCAATGCACTCTGCAGAATGCTAAGCTAGTTATTCCAGTGCCTTAATGGTTAAAAAATGATCATTAGGCTACTTTTTTAAATTTTATTTTATTTTTATTATTTTTTTTAATTTTATTATTTTTATTTCAATAGTTTTTGGGGAACAGATGGTGTTTTATTGCATGGAAAAGTTATTTGGTAGTGCTTTCTGAGATTTTGGTACACCAGTCACCTGAACAGTGTACACTGTCCCCAATATATACTCTTTTATTCCTCACTTCCCTTTTACCCTTCCCCCTGAGTTCCCAAAGTCCATTATATCATTATTTTGCCTTTGCATCCTCGTAGCTTAGCTTCCATTTATAAGTGAGAACCTATGATGTTTAATTTTACCTTTCTGAGCTTTGTTTTTAAATTTTTTTTTTTTTTTTTTTTGAGACGGAGTCACACTCTGTCGCCCAGGCTGGAGTGCAGTGGCCGGATCTCGGTTCACTGCAAGCTCCGCCTCCCAGGTTCACACCATTCTTCTGCCTCAACCTCCCGAGTAGCTGGGACTACAGGCACCCACCACCATGCCTGGCTAATTTTTTGTATTTGTAGTAGAGACAGGGTTTCACCATGTTAGCCAGTATGGTCTCGATCTCCTGACCTTGTGATCCACCCGTCTCAGCCTCCCAAAGTGCTGGGATTACAGGCTTGAGCCACCGCACCTGGCATGGCCATTTTCATGATATTGATTCTTCCTATCCATGAGCATGGTATGTTCTTCCATTTGTTTGTGTCCTCTTTTATTTCACTGAGCAGTGGTTTGT